>NC_137675.1:35286001-35336001 GCF_963989245.1 Nansenia antarctica | reverse complement strand
GAACACTAACAATCAAGAACATCATAACATTACAGCATTAGTGGCTGCAATGAGCCTGTTTGGCACTGCAGATCTTTTCAAAACGGGGTAGCAGGCCTGACACTGCCACTCTCAAGTCCTGCGCAATGTTGAGCCTAGATCTGTACTTTGTTTTCAGTGAAGCAACAGCTGAAAAGCCAGCCTCACAGAGATAGGATGTGGCGAAGGGAAGAAGGATGCCGACAGCCCTCTGCCCTATGAGTGGATACTCCTTCTCCACACCAAGCCAGAATTCACTCAGTGTCTGACCATTGAACCTCAGCCTCAGGGTGGACTCAGAGGTCAGCTCGATGAGTTGGTCCTCTTCAGCAGAGCTGAAATCAGCAGGTGCTACGGATAGAGATACCTTATTTGTAATTAATTGCATATTAAACACAACACGATTCAATTTTACAACAATCCATTCCAGGTAGTTAGTTAGTAACATACATACAACATTAATAAAATATAGGCCTACAGCACAAAATATTCACAGTTATATTTAGTCATCAAAATTGCCTACCAACCTGCTGCATTGAATGGATCCACCACCCAGTCATACTCAGCAGTGTTGTGTGGGAAGTATTTCTGGAACAATGCTCCCAGGGAAGAGATGTGTTGCTTCAGGCAGGGGATCACTGTGGTGGCATCACAATCACTGCTTTCTACAAACGTGGTCAGGTTCTGAAAAGGATCAGTATTTCCTTCATCAAGGCGCCTGCCCCACACCTCCAGCTTTCTGGTGAATGCGCTGACCTTATCTGCCAGGTGGGGTAGGTGTTTGTCTTTTCCTTGAAGCTGAAGATTCAGCTCGTTGAGCTTTCCAAACACATCACTGAGATAGGCCAGTTTCATCAGGAATTCTAAATTACTGAACTTGCTTGCAGATTCGTGCATTCCCACCTCCTCCATAAACACCCGAATCTCCTCTCTGAGCTCAAAGACTCGGGACAACACTTTCCCTCGGGAGAGCCACCTTGCTTCACTGTGAAACAGCAAAGCAGAGTGTTCAGCTCCCATTTCCTCACACAGTGCAGAGAACAGACGTGCTTTCAGCGGGCGGGTTTTGATGAAATTTACAACACCGATCACTTCGGTCAAAACCTCATTTAGCTCAGGGCTAAGCTGCCTGGATGCGAGCGCCTCTCTGTGAATGACACAGTGTGTCCATTGCGCGTTTGGTGCGACGCGATTTATTAGCGCCTGCAGTCCCTTCCTTTTCCCGGCCATTGTCTGCGCACCATCTGAGCAAAACCCCACACAGTTCTCCCATTTCAGTCCGTGTTCTGTCAGGTAAGTGTCAAGAATCCCAAATAGCTCATTAGCTGTCGCTCTCCCTGTCACATGCTTGCAAAACAGCAAGTCTTCATTCATTGACTCCGAATCTACATAGCGGACATAAGAAATAAACAAGCAGTCCTTATTACTGTCAGTAGCCTCATCAACTTGCAATGCAAAACGTTTGTGTAGTTTCTCTGCGAGTTGTTCCTCAAGGTCCTCTGACATCTCACCTATGCGTCTTGCAATGGTGTCGTTGGACAGGGGAATGGTCTTCAATTTTGCAGCGGTTGTCTCATCAATCAAAGTTGCCACCATATCCAGTGCAGCTGGGAGTATGAGCTCCTCAGCTATGGTGTGCGGTTTCTTGCACTTCGCAATTCTGTATGCAACCTTGAATGACGCTATTTGCGCTTTGGTACTTACGGATGCCGCTTTTGTCATATGAGTTTCTTGCTTTCTGTACTCTGTAAGTTTTCTTTTAAAGAAGGCCAGTGGCTTCTTTGCATCATTGGGGTGTGTTGTCTCAAGGTGCCTTTTTAACTTGTTTGGCTTCAGGCTGTCTGCTGCTAATGTTCTGAGACATAGCACGCACAATGGTCTCTCCTCACCTCCCACCACATTCACGGTGAAGCCCATTGCAAGGTAAGCCTCGTCATACTTTCGAACAGTTTTTTTTTTTTAACCATGTTTGTCGCATTTTCTGTTTTTGTTTTCGCTGTCCCTGTCAGAAATGACTCCATTACGAAGATTATGAAGCTACAACTAGAACAAGTGAAAGAGTTCACCTGAGTGTTAATTGTTGACCTCCCCAGTCTCTCGCGCCCCACCAGTATTGCTATTGCGCCCCCTTCCGGGGGCGCGCCCCACACTTTGAGAACCACTGCTCTAACCACTTAAGACCCTCTCGTCGTAACCTACGTACCCTGTCCCCCAGCACCCTCTCTTCTTCTGTCCTATCCTCCCTACCCTCTCACCTCATCCTTCGACACCCTCTGTCCACTAACCTTGAAGCCAGCTTGATCCTCTCCTCGAGCTCCCTGGCTCTCTGAAACGCTACATGCTTGCAGACTAGAGCTCAGAGCAGCTGAGAGGAAATGGAGAAAAACTGGCCTTTCTGATGACCTTAACCTCTATCACTCTCTCCTTGCCAACTACGCCTCCTCGGCATCAGCTGCTAAAGCATCCTACTATCATTCCAAAATACATTCTTCTGCCTCTAATCCTAGAAAACTGTTCTCCACTCCTTAATCCACCTCCTCCCCCTCCCCCTTCCTCCCTGTCCGCCGATGACTTTGTCACCTACTTTGAAAAAAAGGTGGACGACATCAGCAGCACCTTTTCCCCCCCACCTCTCCCTCCTCCCACTAACAATGCTAACACCCCTTCCAAACTCTCTCCTCGACACTCGGTCTCTGGATTGTCATCTTTTTCCCCCCTATCCCCCGATGAGATTCTCACACTTATCACATCAAAGCGGGCAACCACATGCCCTCTTGATCCCATCCCCTCCCCCCTTCTCCAATCCATTTCCCCCGACATCCTTCCTTACCTTACCACCCTAATCAACTCCTCCCTATCCACAGGATCTGTCCCAGCGGCCTTCAAAATAGCCAGAGTCAAGCCTCTCCTCAAGAAACCTACCCTTGACCCATCATCTGCCCACAATTACAGACCTGTATCCCTTCTCTCCCTCCCTTCCAAAACCCTTGAACGCGCGGCATCTAAACAACTGACTGACTATTTCCGGAAGATGGATCACTTAGACCCCCACCAATCCGGCTTCAAGGCTGGGCATTCCACTGAGACTGCGCTCCTTGCTGTCACGGAAGCCCTCCACTCTGCCCAAGCTTCCTCCCTCTCCTCTGTTCTCATTCTCCTTGACCTGTCTGCTGCCTTCGACACAGTCAATCACCAGATCCTTCTCTCCATCCTCTCAGACCTGGGCATCTCTGGCACCGCACACTCCTGGTTTTCTTCCTACCTGGCGGGCCGCTCCTACCAGGTGACCTGGAGAGAATCGCTGTCTTCTCCACGAACCCTCTCCACTGGAGTACCCCAGGGTTCTGTCCTAGGGCCCCTACTTTTCTCCCTCTACACCAAGTCTCTTGGCTCGGTAATCTCTTCACATGGGCTCTCCTACCACAGCTACGCAGACGACACTCAACTCTTCCTGTCCTTCCCCCCGTCTGATGTACACGTGGCAACCCGTATCTCAGCATGCCTCGCTGACATTTCAACTTGGATGGCTGACCACCATCTCAAGCTCAATCTTAACAAGACCGAGCTCCTCTTCATCCCCGGGAAAGCCTGCCCTCTCCAAGACTTCCCCATCACAGTGGAGAACTCTACTGTAACCGCCTCCCTGACAGCCAAGAACCTTGGAGTGATCCTGGATAACCGACTATCCTGTGCGGAGAACATTGCAGCAACGGCTCGCTCCTGCAGATTCTTCCTCTACAACATCAGAAGGATACGACCATTCCTTACCAGAGAGGCAGCGCAACTCTTGACCCAGGCACTGGTCATCTCCCGCCTGGATTACTGCAATGTACTCCTGGCTGGGCTCCCCGCTTCAGCCATTAGACCTCTGCAGCTCATCCAGAATGCTGCTGCCCGGCTGGTATTCAACCTCCCCAAATACTCGCATGTCACCCCTCTCCTTCGCACCCTGCACTGGCTCCCTATAGCAGCTCGCATCAGATTCAAGACCCTGGTGCTTGCATACCAGGCAGCTAAAGGGACAGCCCCTGCCTACCTGAGGGAAATGGTAACCCCCCAAACCCCTGCCCGCTCACTCCGCTCCTCCACCTCAGCTGGCCGACTGGCCCCACCTCCTCTACACAGCAGTCGGGCTGCCCAATCACGTCTCTTCACAACACTGGCTCCCCGCTGGTGGAATGAGCTCCCCACGGCTGTCAGAGACTGAAGACCCATCTCTTCAGGTTACATCTTAACTGCTCCTTCTGAGAAATCTTCCGACCCTCACCACTACGTCTCCTAAAGGCACCCGCTTTCCCCTCTACTGTGTCCCTAAGAACTTCTATTGCCCCCTTGTACTGTTTCTCAGTTTCTCCAGTAATAAAAAAAAAAAGTTTTAGTAGAAGGCGATAGGGAGAAGGTTTTTCCTTCTATCAGTGGCCCCGGGCCCGAGCTAGATTACTCTTCCTGCAACGAATGATGGATTGCTGATTCACATGCTTAGTATTCAAATGTATTGATTGTAAGTCGCTTTGGAATAAGGCGTCTGCTAAATGCCAAAAATGTAAATAGTCTGACCCGTCGGACCTGTCTGTCTGACCTGTCTGTCTGTCCTCCAGACTACCAGTCTGACCTGTCTGCCTAACATGTCTGTCTGTCTGACCTGTGTGTCTGTCTGTCTGTCTGTCTGACCTGTCTGTCTGTCCTCCAGACTACCAGTCTGACCTGTCTGGCTGACCTGTCTTTCTGTCTGACCTGTCTGTCTGCCCTCCAGACTACCAGCCTGACTTGTCTGACCTGTCTGTCTGACCCGACTGTCTGGCTGACCTGTCTGTCTGTCTTACCTGTCTGACCTGACTGTCTGTCTGACCTGTCTGTCTGTCTCACCTGTCTGTCTGACCTGACTGTCTGGCTGACCTGTCTGGCTGACCTGACTGCCTGTCTGACCTGTCTGTCTGACCTGTCTGCCCTCCAGACTACCAGCCTGACTTGTCTGACCTGTCTGGCCTGACTGTCTGGCTGACCTGTATGTCTGTCTTACCTGTCTGTCTGACCTGACTGTCTGTCTGACCTGACTGTCTGGCTGACCTGTCTGTCTGACCTGACTGTCTGGCTGACATGTCTGTCTGTCTGTCTGACCTGACTGTCTGGCTGACCTGTCTGTCTGACCTGTCTGTCTGACCTGACTGTGTGGCTGACCTGTCTGTCTGACCTGACTGTCTGGCTGACCTGTCTGTCTGTCTGTCTGTCTGACCTGACTGTCTGGCTGACCTGTCTGTCTGACATGACTGTGTGGCTGACCTGTCTGTCTGACCTAACTGTCTCTGACCTGTCTGTCTGACCTGTCTGTCTGCCCTCCAGACTACCAGTCGGATAGTGACAGCTTCAACCCGGCGCTGTGGGAGGAGCAGCGGCAGCAGAGGATGACGGTGGCGTTTGAGTTGGAAGAGAAGAAGGAGCAGGAGGAGGAGTCTGGGAAAGTCAAGGTCTGTCTGACTGTCTGTCTGTCTGTCTGACCGGTCTATCCGTCTGTCCGTCTGTCTGACCTGTCTCTCTCCCCAGGTGGAGATCAACCTGAAGCGGTACCCCACGCCCTACCCTGAGGACCTGAAGAACATGGTGAAGTCTGTCCAGAGTCTGGTGGGGAAGACGGGGACCAACTCCTCTGGCACCAACGTGGAACACCTGGACCAGTACGACCCCCCCTGGCCCCTGCCCCCCCAGGAGGTACACACACACACACACACACACACACATACACAAACACTGTCAAACATACACAGTACTGCAAGTACAGTACATACATGTTACATAGGTGTGTGTGTGTGTGTGTGTGTGTGTGTGTGTGTGTGTGTGTATGTGCGCGCGCGCGTGCTACAGGTCATGGAGTTCAATAAGGTCCAGATGTCCGATCAAGGGAACCTCCACAACTCTGCCATGGATATCCCCAAACGCCAGGAGAGCTCTGAGGTAATCTAGTCCAAACAATACTCAAACAGTATATAATAGGGTTAGGGTTATGTATAAATGTATATAATAGGGTTAGGGTTATGTATAACTGTCTCTACCTCGAGGTAGTGGGCAGTGTCTCTCTCTCTCTCTCTCTCTCTCTCTCTCTCTCTCTCTCTCTCTCTCTCTCTCTCTCTCTCTGTCTCTCTCTCTCTCTTTCTCTTTCTCTCTCCCCCCCTCTCTCTCTCTCTCTCTCTCTCTCTCTCACTCTCTACTACAATACTCTGTACTACAATATTCTACTACAATACTCTGTACTACAATATTCTACTACAATACTCTACTGGAATACTCCAATACAATACTCTACTAAAATACTCCAATACACTACTCTACTACAATACTCTATTACAATACCCTGTAATACAATACTCTTCTACAATACTCTCTACTACACTCTGTAATACAATACTCTACTACAATACTCTGTACTACAATACTCTGTAATAATAATAATAATAATAATAATAATAATAATAATAATAATTTGAATAGCGCTTTGTATAGCGCTATACAAGCGCTATTTGTATAGCGCTTTTCCTGCAAACGTTGCAGCTCAAAGTGCTTTGATCATTATATAATTGTAATTTAATTATTTTGTAACTTAAATGCAATATTAAAAGGATGGGTTTTTATAATCTTCATTTAATTATTTAGTCATTTAAAGGCAATATTAAAAAGATGGGTTTTTAGTCTTGACTTGAACATATTTGCTGAGGTTGCATCCCTAATGTAAACTGTACATTTGGGTGCATATAAATGAGAATGCAGCCTCACCAAATCTCTTCTTTTGTACTACAATACTCTACTACAATACTCTACTACAATACTCTGTACTGCAATACTCTACTACAATATTCTACTACAATACTCTACTGAGCAGGTGAGGTAACCTAGTCCAAACAATACTCGCTCTCTCTGTCTCTCTCTCTCTTTATCTCTCTCTCTCCCTCTTTTTCTCTCTCTCTCCCTCTTTATCTCTCTCTCCCCCCCCTCCCTCTCTCTTTCTCTCCCCCCCCCCCCCCTCTCTCTCTCTCCCCCCCCCCCCCCCTCTCTCTCTCTCTCTCTCTCTCTCTCTCTCTCTCTCTCTCACACTCTCTACTACAATACTCTACTACAATACTCTGTACTACAATACTCTACTACAATACTCTACTGGAATACTATACTACAATACAATACTCTACTACAATATTCTAATACAATACTCTACTACAATACTATACTCCAATACTCCAATACAATACTCTATTACAATACTCTACTACAATACTCTATTACAATACCCTGTACTACAATACTATGTACTACACTCTGTACTATAATACTCTACAACAATACTCTACTGCAATACTCTGTACTACAATACTCTACTACAATATTCTACAGTAGTAGATTATTAGTACTGAGTATTGTAGTACAGAGTATTGTAGTACATATTACTGTAGTATAATATTGTAGTAGCGTATTGTAGTACAGAGTATTGTAGTAGAGTATTGTATTAGAGTATTGTATTGGAGTATTGTAGTAGAGTATTGTATTGGAGTATTCCAGTAGAGTATTCTAGTACAGAGTATTGTATTAGAAGAGTAGAGTATTATAGTAGAGAGTGAGAGAGAGAGAGGGGGGAGAGTGAAATAATACAATACCCTTCTACAATACTATGTACTACAATACTCTACTACAATACTCTGTACTACAATACTCTACTACAATACTCCTGTACTACACTCTGTACTACAATACTCTACTACAATACTCTGTACTACAATACTCTACTACAATATTCTACTACAATACTCTAAACAATACTATACTACAATACTATGTACTACAATACTCTACTACAACACTATGTACTACAATACTCTACTACAATACTCTGTACTACAATACTATACTACAATACTCTGTACTACAATACTCTACTACAATACTCTGTACTACACTCTGTACTACAATATTCTACTACAATACTCTGTACTACAATACTATACTACTACACTCTGTACTACAATACTATACTACAATAATATGTACTACAATAATATGTACTACAATACTCTACAACAATACTCTACTGCAATACTCTGTACTACAATATTCTACAGTAGTAGATTATTAGTACTGAGTAGTGTAGTACAGAGTGTAGTACAGAGTATTGTAGTACATAGTATTGTAGTAGAGTATTGTATTAGAGTATTGTAGTACAGAGTATTGTAGTATAATATTGTAGTAGCGTATTGTAGTACAGAGTATTGTAGTAGAGTATTGTATTAGAGTATTGTATTGGAGTATTGTAGTAAAGTATTGTATTGGAGTATTCCAGTAGAGTATTCTAGTACAGAGTAGTGTAGTAGAGTATTATAGTAGAGAGTGAGAGAGAGGGGGGGAGAGAGTGAAATAATACAATACTCTACTACAATACTCCCATACTACACTCTGTACTACAATACTCTGTACTACAATACTCTAATACAATACTCTACTACAATACTATGTACTACAATACTCTACTACAATACTCTGTACTACAATACTCTACTACAATAATCTGTACTACACTCTGTACTACAATACTCTACTACAATACCCTGTACTACAATACTCTACTACAATACTCTCTACTCCAATATTCTACTCCAATACTCCAATACAATTATCTACTACAATACTCTGTACTACAATACTCTAATACAATACTCTATTACAACACCCTGTACTACAATACTCTACTACAATATTATAATACAATACTCTGTACTACAATACTCTAATACAATACTTTGTACTACAATACTATACTACAATACTCTAATACAATACTATGTACTACAACAGTCTGTTACAATACTCTAATACAATACTCTGTAAAACAATACTCTACTACAATACTCTGTACTACAACACTCTACTACAATGTTCTGTACTACAATACTCTGTACTAAAATAGACTGACAAAACTGAGATTCTTGTCATTGGACCAAAACCCCAAAAAGACAAATTGTCGAATACAATGGGAAGCTTACTTTCAAACTGCAAACATGAAGCTAAGAATCTAGGTGTGATTATAGATTCTCACTTAAGCTTTGAGCCTCACATCAAATCTATCACTAGAAATGTTTTTTATCATCTACGGAATATTGCAAAAGTTCGAAATGTTCTCCGGCAAGCTGATGCAGAAGTGTTAATGCATGCTTTTGTTATTACACGTTTGGACTATTGTAACAGTCTCCTTTCTGGTCTTCCGAAGAAAGCTATTGGCCAGCTGCAATTAGTCCAAAATACAGCAGCGAGAGTTTTAACCAAAACAAGCAGACAAGCTCATATAACTCCTATTTTAGAAACTCTACACTGGCTTCCTGTTAAGTTTCGAATAGATTTCAAGATCCTTCTGCTTGTTTATAAAGCTCTCACTGGCATAGCACCAGAATATCTCAAATAACTTTTGCTAGCATATCAGCCCAATAGAGCTCTCAGGTCTTCTGACGCTGGTTTTCTCATGTACAAAAGAAGAGATTTGGTGAGGCTGCATTCTCATGAATTTTTATGCTCCCAAATTGTGGAATGCACTGCCAGTTTACATTAGGGATGCAACCTCAGCAAATATGTTCAAGTCAAGACTAAAAACCCATCTTTTTATTATTGCCTTTAAATGACTAAATAATTCAATTATGATTATATTGTGGGAGTTGTAACAATGAGACGACAGTCGTAGGCTGGAGTCGAGGTTGTTTACTTCTCCTCACTTTAGATACATGCAAAACATACACTCAGTAAGTAACAACTGTAACCATAGTAACAATACTAGTATATCCCGGAACCGGAAACCATAGCCCCTTTAACACCCACTCTTAAAGGTACAAGCTCTCCTTGGTGAATGTCTCTCCTTGAGACTTAATGTGAATCACCACAATATAATGATTAAAGCACTTTGAGCTGCAACGTTGGCAGGAAAAGCGCTATACAAATAAAGTTATTATTATTATTATTATTATTATTATTATTATTATTATTATTACTACAATACTCTGTACTACAATACTCTACTACAATACTCTGTACTACAACACACTCTGTGTGTGTGTGTGTGTGTGTGTGTGTGTGTGTGTGTGTGTGTGTGTGTGTGTGTGTGTGTGTGTGTGTGTGTGTGTGTGCGTGCGTGCGCTCAGGACTCATTGAGTGGTTCTCCCAATGACATCCGGATCTCAGACATGCGACCCACGCTGGTGGAGCCTCCAATGTACAAACCCAAAGTGGTTCTACTGGGCAAGGACAAGAAAGGTACGAGTGTGTGTGTGAGTGTTAGCATAGCATGTCTCTGGGGAAAGTTGTATGTATGTATCTATCTATCTGCCTATCTATCTATCTCTCTCTCTATCTCTCCCTCTCTCTCTCTCTATCTCTGTATCTCTCTCTATCTCTCTCTCTATCTCTCTGTCTATCTATTTATCTATATCTCTATATATCTATCAATCTATCTCTCTATCTCTCTCTCTGTCTCTATCTCTCTCTCTGTCTCTCTCTCTCTCTCTCTATCTCTCTCTGTCTCTCTATCTCTCTCTGTCTCTCTCTCTCTCTCTGTATCTCTCTCTCTGTCTCTCTATCTCTCTCTCTCTCTCTCTCTCTCTCTCTCTCTCTCTGTGTGTGTGTCTCTCTCTCTCTCTCTGTCTGTATGTCTCTCTCTCTCTCTCTCTCTGTGTCTCTCTCTCAATTTTCAATTCAATTTCATAGGGCTTTATTGGCATGGGAAACACACATTTACATTGCCAAAGCATGTGAAGTGTGAAGATAAAAAACAAAAAGAAAAATAATGTAATGTACATACTAGAATAAATAAATAGATTACATACTAGATTACAAATAAATAGATTACAAATAGATTACATACTAGAATAAATAAATGAAATAAAACTTATTTCAATTCTTATGGTGGTTTTAGCCCATTTGATGTCCTTTTTCTATCACAGCAGCTAACAAATCTTGCTGCTGTGTTTGCACTTTGCTGTACCTCACCCAGCAGATATGGTAGCCTTTCGACTTTGGTCAAGTCCTCAAAGTCTCCTTGGGTGTTGGTGATCAGTGGGAAGTATGTGTCCCTGATGTCCTTGTACAGCTGGCAGGTAGTTAAGAAGTGCAGCTCTGTTTCCACCTGGTTTAGTGTGCAGTGGGTACACAGTCTGTCTGGTCTGGGGAGCCAGGTCTGCCTGTGGCGGCCCTTCTCGATGGCTAGGTTGTGTTCACTGAGTCTGTACATAGTCAAGGATTTCCTTAGCTTTGGGTCTGTCACAGTACTCAGGTATTCTGCCACTGTGTATTTTCTGTTTAGGGCCAAATATCATTCCAATTTGCTCTGGTTTTTGGTTGATTCTTGCCAATGTGTCAGGTAATTTTCTTTTTGTTTTCTTATAATTTGGTTTAGTCTAATAGATGTCTCTGCTTGTGACTGTGAGAGTTCCAGAACTAGCTGGCTGAGGGGGCATCTCCCTAGAGTCTCTCTGTGGGTAAGGGCTTTGTTGTGGAGCGTGTCAGGGTCACTTTCTTTTAGGTGGTTGTAAAATGTTAACGCTCTCTTTTGAATTTTTATAATTAGTGGGTATCATCCTAATTCTGCTCTGCATGCGTTATTTGGTGTTTTACGTTGGATAGGAAGAATGGATATGCAGAACTCTGCATGCAGAGTCTCAATTTGGTGTTTGTCCCATTTTGTAAAATCTTGGTTGGCAGGTGGACCCCATATCGCAACCATAGAGGGAAATGGGTTCTATAACGGAGTCCAATAATTTGAGCCAGATTTAAATACGGATGTCTAACTTGATGTTCCGTTTGATGGCGTAAAAAGCCCTCCTTGCCTTGTCTCTCAGGTCGTTCACAGCTTTGTTGAAGCTGCCTGTGGTGCTGATGTTTAGGCCGAGGTAGGTATAATTCTTTGTATGTTCTAGGGCAATTGTATCTAGGAAGAATTTGAATTTGTGGTGCTGGAGGCTGGATCTTTTTTGGAAAATCATAATTTTCGTCTTAGTGAGATTCACTGTCAAGGCCCAGGTCTGGGAGAATTGGTATAGAAGGTCAAGATGTTGTTGTAGCCCTTCTTTGGTTGGGGACAGCAGCACCAGGTCATCAGCAAACAGTAGACATTTGACTTCTGTGTCTACTAGGGGGATGCCAGGTGCTGCAGACTGCTCTAATGTTTTTGCCAAACTGTTGATATAGATGTTGAAGAGGGTTGGACTCAAACTGCATCCCTGTCTAATGCTTTGGCTTTGGGAAAAGAAGTCTGTGTGGTTTTTGCCAATCTTAACAGCACACTTGTTGTTAGTGTACATTGACTTTATGATGTCGTAGGTTTTTCCTCCAACACCATTTTCCAACAGTGTGAATAGCAGACCCTTGTGCCAAATTGAATCAAAGGCTTTTTTGAAATCTACGAAACAGGCGAATAGTTTGCTTTTGTTTTTGTTTATTTGGTTGTCAATTAGGGTACTGCGGGTGAATATATGGTCCGTTGTACGATACTTTGGTAAAAAGCCAATTTGGGATTTGCTTAGGACATTGTTTACAGTAAGGTAATGTAGGAGTCTGTGGTTGATGATCATACAGAGGATTTTCCCAAGGTTGCTGTTGACACAAATCCCACGGTAGTTATTTGGATCAGATTTATCTCCACTTTTGTGGAGCGGCGTTATCAGTCCTTGATTCCAAATATTGGGGAAGATCCCAGAGCTAAGGTCAATGTTGAAGAGTTTTAATATAGCCAATTGGAATTTGACTAAACTCTCTCTGTATCTCTCTGTCTCTCTCTGTCTCTCTCTCTCTCTCTCTCTCTCTCTCTCTCTCTCTCTCTCTCTCTGTCTCTCTCTACAGAGTCCACAGATGATTCAGATGCTGATAAGCCTCAGGGGGGGGGTCCTCCCCACAGCGGCTCCTCCGCCACCTACTCTGACTACTCTCCTTCCCAGGGTTCCTCTGGCTCCTCCTCCAATCCCCCCGGTGGGGGCGGGGCCAGCATCCAGAACGCTGGGGGGGGGGCGCCCCCGCAGACACACTGGACCAATCGGTGAGAAGCACGCACACAGCCAGGAGCGCACACACATACAGACACAGGAGCACGATGTGAGAAAAGACGTAAGACAAATATTAAAAGGCCAGTAGGCCTTTGGGTATTACGGCCAGTAGATGAGGTCGTTTTTTCAATATTTGTAGGGAAAAAATATGTCATATTATCTCTTATTTCATTATAATTTTGGTTTTGTGGGCAGCTAGATGGTTTTGTGGGTGAGCTGTGCCTGTCCTCCCGGGGTAGCTCCCAGTGTGGTCTAGGGTTAGGGTTACTAGCTTCCTGTTAAGTTCAGAATAGATTTCAAGATTCTTCTGCTTGTTTATAAAGCTCTCACTGGCATAGCACCAGAATATCTGAAATACATTTTGCTAGCATATCAGCCCAATAGAGTTCTCAGGTCTTCTGACGCTGGTTTTGTACAAAAGAAGAGATTTGGTGAGGCTGTATTCTCATTTTGTGCACCCAAATTGTGGAATGCACTGCCAGTTTACATTAGGGATGCAACCTCAGCACATATGTGACTGGGTTTCATTAATAGGTCCCCATCTCGGCAATTGTGAAACCTTGCAATCGAGCCAAACAAGTCTTGTTGTGAAAAAAAAAGTTTTCCGGTTTTTGGCATAGGACGACAAACGAAGCGATGAAGAACCCACTCGGTATCATATCCAACAGTTTTACATTCACTAAATACCTACATTTAGTTATCAAAGTCGGGTGGGGGGTATTATTCGTATTAGTGTTGCAGTGTGTGTAGCCACGCCCACCCCAGCTGTATGTAAGTAGCCATCTGCGTTTGTTTACAAGTTTACAAGATGGATGCTGAACCTCTCACTAACGCTATCAACAGAATTTCATAAGCAGGCAGAAATATCGACAGTGGGCAATTAATGAACTCCTTCATATTGGACTATACATAACGGGAACTCCAAACGGGAACTCCGAACTCCGAATCTGACGATGACAGATGACAACAGAATGTCAGACATTGATCTCCACACCAGTTCACTATTCTTGGGACAGTCGTCTGCAGACAGACCTTCTGCTGTGTTCTTGGGTAAGTTTTAGTGAGTTACATGTGTTGTATACTAGGATTTTGTGTTGTTTACTTAGGATAGCCAAACAGTTATTTGTTGTTTTGTGAATAGATAGCCCCGTTGTTAGCATCAGTTATTAGACCACTGAAACTGCTCACCACAATTATGCCACCCCTCTACAAAATGAATAGGAGATGATGGGAGGAAGAAATAGGTTGTCAATAAAACATAATGAATAAATACAGACCTACTAAACATTCAACATAGTGTAATATGTTTCATGCACCATTTTAGTGTGTTTGTGTGTACCAGCTAGCCAAACAAGTGTTAGCTTGTTAGCTAGCTAGCTAGCTTTGTTAGAGATATAATAGATTATAGAAAAAGTAAATGCTTTTGTAATGAACCATAATGTTGTGTGGAATCAAAAATAATGATTAATTCATTGATATGTAGATTTGCTGTAGAATAATAAAAATAAAAATAAATAAAAAACTGTGAATTTAAATTATTTCACTAGCCTACTTAGAGTACACTGAGTCTATGGAAAACCTACACTAGAGAAGTGTCCACACCTCTGACCTGAAATGTGTGTTACAGAATGAGGAGGTGAGAGGTTCTGAGAGATGACACCTTGATGAGTCACCAGCACTTCAGGTATTTGTCATTGTCATTGTATAAGCAATTCTATTTTATGAAGATAGTAGTAGGCTATTTCGTTAAAAGTGGTGTTGGTAACAGTGGGCAATCATTTTAAATGTACTATCTTCTTTTTTTATTACAGCTTTGATGCCCAGATGGGATGGGAAGGAACTACACCGAAGTCCCACTAGATGCTTTATGGACTATAATGATAAATGCATGCACACGGACACAACATTATAATTTTTTACCATTCTATTATTGTATTGCTCAATTGTATCTTGCCTAATTGTTTCCATTGCCATGAATTTTACTCTCTTGTACTTGTAATGGGATGTAATACACTTTTGGCACACATAGCAATAAAAAATCATGAATCTTGAATTATTATTATTATTATTATTATTATTATTATTATTATTGTTTAGCTATTTAAACGTGTCAGCCCTGCATGTTTCCTGAGGGTTAGCTGACAACCCCACTGACAGATGACAGGTAGATAATGACAGGTAGTGTAATGGGGGAGTGGTTGTCTTAAGGGTGTGGTTGTCTTGAGGGAGTGATTAGGGTGGAGTTAACCAGCTATTGTTCCCACCCATTACCTCTGTGAAAAACGTCTCTGAAGACTTTGAGGCTAGATATCTCAGTACGGTGGTTCAGGGGGTATCAACATTCAAATATCCATGACTTCTTCAACTTGTTTCAGATTTCAATGTATGACACATCGGGCCCTATTATGCACTTCTTAACTTGCCGTCTTAAGTGTTAATTAAGACGCACCGCCAGGTTAAGACCTACCCCCACCCTTATTATGCGCTTCATACGCGCTACTGCTATTATGCAGGTGTCGATAGGCGCCCACACATAAGACGTAAAACTCCCGTGCATATATTGCTCATTGTGGGAGTGTTCATATGTTAATGAAGTGCACTAGGCGCCCCTGCTATTATGCGATCTGACTTTGCTCCTATCGCTAAGAAGTGGTTTGAAAAGTTCTTAAGTTTAGACTTCATGCACGTTTTGAAACACGAGCGCGCCTCCGCGGTTTGCGCATGCATGTGGGCACACATGAACACGCACGTGGCTCCACGGCAAGACGTCAATTACGGTCACAGTATAAATGCTTTATTTCAGAAGGGAGAGGCAGAGAAGCGCGCTGACTTCCTTCTCAGGACTTCCATAATAGCATAGCGCTAATGACTCAACGCAGCCGGTTCTTAAAGGGAATGGCACCTGGCACGCTGATTGGGTTGATTGAGAAGACGCCCAAAACACACCCATGACTAATTTCTTTGCTTAGCGCCGGGTTTTAGGCGCCCACTACAGCACGCATAATAGCAAAGTGGCCTTGACCACGCCTCCACGTCTTAAGTTTAGATCTACCGCCTCGTCTTATTGATGAAGTGCATAATAGGGCCCATCATGTTAAAGCTTACAATCTACCCTTTCATAATCTGGAAAAAACTGAAAAATGATTTTGCCCATAGTTGAGGACTTTTTAACCATGCCCTGTCACATATGTTCAAGTCAAGACTAAAAACCCATCTTTTTAATATTGCCTTTAAATGACTAAATAATAACGTTATGATTGTATAATGATTGGAGCACTTTGAGCTGCAACGTTTGCAGGAAAAGCGCTATACAAATAAAAGTTATTATTATTATTATTATTATTATTATTATATTATACAACCTTTGTGATGGCCGGGCCGCTCACTGAGTCTGTACATCCTCCGTTAGCTTAGCCTAGCGTAGCCTTACTAGGACCAAGGACTTCCTTAAGCCTGGTACACACATAAAGATAATCTGGCCGATTTTGGCCCAATTTCTCCCCTTCCGACCAAGGAAAGCAAACGTCCAATTGTCGGGTGGCTCTAAAGAGTATCCTACAAGATTATCCTGTGGTGTGAGGTGTGTTAAGAGTCCATTTCTCCCGACAATCTGCTCGGAAAATGGTCGGGGCCGATATTTACAAATCAAAATTCCTCTTGTGTGTGAAAATGGACAACTCCAGAGTCCGATTGTGATGTGGAATGGAATGTAGCCAATCAAGAAGCGAGCTGACTGACGCGTCTTCTTCTTTTCGTTCTTTGGCACTTTATTTGCCCTGTTGCACATGGTTGCCTCGTACAGGTCAGTCAGGATACTACTACCCTGATCACACCAAATTTCTAGTTTGGGGGACGAGACTCTAGAGCAGGGGTCACCAACTACATTTGTTCAAGGGCCAGAATTTTTCGAAGCATACACTGTGGGGGCCGGACTTATTTTTATGTATTCTATTTAGGCATAATTAGCATATTATTGTTTAATATCTTCACTTTCTTACAAAATGTATGTTATTGATTTATTATCAGTGTTAACAGACTCCTGACACCTATACTGCAGCCAGCCACCAGGGGGGCGATCAAGATATTTTGGCTTCACTTCATTGTAATCATTTTCAGTTATCAATCAAGCAAAATGTCACTCTCAAAGAACCTGAAGCGTAACATTGATGTGGAAAAACGCAGCTTTAATGAGGAATGGACTGACAAGTACGCATTCATCTGCCAACATTTAGTAACGCAAAACCTGTATGCCCAGGGCTGCCAAGTTTCACCAAAACTTTGGAGTGAGATTTTTAAGTTTCACCAAAACTTTGGAGTGAGATTAAGTGAGATTTTTAAGTTTCACCAAAACTTTGGAGTGAGATTTTTTGCCGGTGGAGCGACGCAAAACTGAGCACGTTTGGCAGCAGCGGCCACTCTCTCCCACCCAATTATTATTATTATGATTATTATTTTTGCTAGTTTCCTACAATTTTACATCATAATAAACCAGCACAAGAAATGAAAACAATTGGAAAATTGTATAAAACAAGACAAATTCAGACAGTAATAAAAATATATTATATTTATTATCATCTATTGCAGTACAACAACCCCAACCCTTACAAGCGGTGTTCATAACTCTGTGTTGTAGGCGTTTGTGGCAGATTTTGATGCCTTAATAACAGAGGTAGGGGGCTCCCACTTGAAACATTCTGGCTCGAGGCCAGCCATCTTCACCGTCATGATGGATGAAAGGGTTCCATCAAGAGCCAGACTGTTACGGGTTTTGGTTTTGTTCAGCCCCACCACGGAGAACACTCGTTCTGCATCAGCATTTGAATGCGGAAGTACCAAAACCAATTTGGCAATATGAGAGAGCCTCCCAAATCTGCTCATCCCGTTCACCTTAGAAAAATGTACATAGGAAGCCTAATTACTCAAGGATTTTCTTATGCAGCAAGTTGATTAAGTCAATGTGTAGTATGTCAAAGGGTGCAGAATAATTATTACCTTATTCTTCTCTGATGCCATGTTCCCCCAAAAGCTCTCAACGTCGAATGTGGCTGGGTCTGGTGGCCCGGGAATGTCCATGAACTGGTAATCCAGAAACTCCTCGCTGAGTTTGTCATGCTCTTGAGGTCCGTGGTACGGGAGAAGTTCAGCAAATCTAAAAAGAACACAATGTGCACTGATCAGATATAGTTACAGCAGCTGGAACAGCAGGGTTTGTTTTTCAGATGTGATTATCAAACTTAACAATCTATTCAAAATGATCAGAACTTGTCAACCCTAACCTGTCAACAAAGTACAAGGCATCTTCCACACCACACTCTGTCCTCTGCTGGACGTCAACAAACATGGCATGTTTGAGCAGGGGCTCTCGCAGGGGTAGTTTCTCCATGGCATACTCCACAGCCCTCAAAAGAAATGCCAGTGCTGCCTGTTGGAACCTCTCCACTTGCTGCGGTGTAATGTCTCCTGCATCAAGGAGCCTGTTGAGCGTAGCTCGAGTAGTAAAGCCGATATTCAGCTTTTCTCCTGCCAGAGACACAATAACAATACAACTATCAATTACTTTAGAACAGGTACGTTTAAAATAAAAAATATTTTTGTTTGTTTACAAGAGTTTGTTTACATAGTTCATTTACAATCATCAACAACCACAATAGCTAACTTCAATACCTTTCTTTAAGTATCTCCCATCACATCAGTGATGACATGATCAAACTCATAACTTGTCTGAACAAGCAGCCGTCACACAAACAGTCTACGTGAGGTCAGTGAGTGGATAGTGTATGTGTATCTGCTTATCTAAAACTTGGAGTCACCTGGCAGTTGGTTTGACGGGTCCTTGTAGAGGATTTCATGTGTTCTCCGGCCCTGCAGTGCTACAGGCTTCAGAAACTTTGACTTGCGGATGAAATTTGTCATCTACAAAATTGTATTTCAGAAAAGATTTTCAAAATGACTTTAGACCTAAGACATAGCACTTAATGAAAAAAGGAACAAACGTATATCACATTATTGGCAGAAGCATATCCTGACCCTCCCATTTTACCTCATCGTGTAGAAGGAAGATGGAGGACTTCTGTTTCTGGAGGAGGAGGTTGAAAGTGGAGAAGACAGTCAACGTAGCTTGATAGAAGAGCAGGTGCACCTCCGTCATTGGATTAGAGAACGCTTCCAACAGCCTCCTGAACCTTGGTTGTTTCTCATCTGTGAATAAAAAAGCACAGGTTGTGTAGACTAAGTTTACATTTCAGTCTCTTGTAAAAAATCTTGCATTCGTATCATTGAAAAATTAGACCTACTTGATGACTTGAAGTAGCTGGTCAGTGGCCCATACTGCCGCAGAACACGAGTCAAACACTTCTCCAGGCTCAACCATCGGATGGAAATGTGCTGGAGTATTTCCATGTACACACTTCCATAGAACTCACAAAATTCTATGACAAGAATGTTACCTCTTAATTTCCATCTAATCAAAATGTTCTGCATTTAATTTGTACTATATTGGGACTGGGACTGGTTAAAGTGCATACCTGTCAGGTAACCTTTCCGATTGGTCAATAAATAAAATAAATATATATATACTGTATAAGTCCGGCCCCCACAGTGTATGCTTCGAAAAAATTCTGGCCCTTGGACAAAGTAGTTGGTGAACCCTGCTCTAGAGTGTCGTAGGACAGATCTTTACGTATGTGGTGCGCTGCATTGGGAATATCGGAGCACACCACACACAATACGATCAAAACTGTTCAGTCCATGATTTTTTATCTTCATGTGTCTCTCTCAGATAAAAAAGTCTGTTAAGACTTAGAACATCTTTATGTGTGTACCAGGCTTTAGTTTGGGATCGGTGGCAGTGGACAGGTCATTTAACATGTATCTCTGTTTAGGGACTGATACCAACATAATTTACTTAGATTTATTTTCTGTCTTTCTCTCTCTCTCTCTCTCTCTCTCTCTCTCTCTCTCTCTCTCTCTCTCTCTCTCTCTCTCTCTCTCTCTGTCTCTCTGTCTCTCTCTCTCTCTCTCTCTCTCTCTCTCTCTCTCTCTCTCTCTCTCTCTCTCTCTCTCTCTCTCTCTCTCTCTCTCGATCTTTCTAGTTTTCTAGCTTCAATCATTCTTCTATCCCTAACAGAATTCTGGTTGATTCCAGAGAATATGTTCATTTTGGTTTTTAAATCAAATATCTTGTCATTGGAGTGCATTAGCCAAAGCTGACGCACACACACATGTACACACATGTACATTTTAAATGCTTTATTTATGTCCACATACATGTACAATATCTAAAGGACATAAATACTATCAGTGCATTTTGACATTATGAAAACAGTCAACAGTCACACAGACACAAACACTCAGTTGTAAGCAATTCTGTATAAGAGAGACATAAACATATCCGTCAGTCTGTCCATCCATCCATCTATCTATCTATCTATCTATCTATCTATCTATCTATCTATCTATCTATCTATCTATCTATCTATCTATTTATCTATTTATCTATCTATCTATCTATCTGTCTGTCTGTCTGTCTGTCTATCTATCTATCTGTCTATCTATCCATCCATTTGTCCATCCATCTATCCAGATATCCATCTCCATCTAACCATCAACAAAGTTGATCAAGATTGATGGGAGTGACCAGCTGTCCCCCCACCGCCCCCCCCCACCTCCCCTCTCCAGGCTGGCCCAGTCTTTCCCCCCCAAGCCCCTGGAGACCAAACCCCTGCTCTCTCAGCGGGAAACCCCTCCACCGCCGAACGCCCTCCAGCAGCAGCAGCAGCGTGGGGGGGGGGGAGGAGGAGGAGGAGGAGGAGAGCGGCGCCCGCTCAGCGACCACTTCAGCGACAGCTGGAACGACTCCCACGGCTCCCACTACGACAACACAGGCTTCGTGTCGGAGGAAGGGCCCCCTCTCCTGCTGGACCCGGCCGGAAGCGGTGGCAGTGGAGGGAAGAACCCCATGTTGGGCTCCAAGCCCCGGAGCTCTTCCACCAGTGCCGGCCAGGGAGGGGGGGCGCGGAGGCCTCTGCTCAGGCAGGAGCGAATCGTGGGGGTGCCTCTGGAGCTGGAGCAGACGCCCAGCCATCCACACCAGCACCAACACCAGCACCAACACCCCTACAACGTACGCGCCGTCGCTCCCGAGAGCCAGACGGCACCCGCCCCCCCCCCTCCCCCCCCGCCAGGCCCCCCTACAAACCCCTGGCAGGGTTGGACGCGGACCCCCAGCCCGTTCGAGGACAGGACGGCGTTCCCTTCGAAGCTGGAGCTGACGCCCGGGAACAGCCCGCACCCGGACCGGAAGGACTTTACCCCGGAGATGATGATGATGATGGGGGGGGGCGGCATGGGGCTGGGGGGTCCGAGGCTAGAAGGGGGAGGAGGGGGGGCACAGTGGGGCTTTCTGGACTCCTCGGCAGGGCAAGGGCGGGGCCAGGGGCAGGGGCGGGGCGCCCAGCAGCCCAACATGTACCCCCAGAGCAGGAAAGAACCCAACAAGGTCACCATGGTGATGAGCAAGAGCTCGGAGCGCCTGTCCCCGATGATGAAGGAGGTGAAGGCGAAGTTCAAGAAGTCGCAGAGCATCGATGAGATGGATATGGGCTCCTACAAGGTACACCTCTTCAACTCCAGCCTCTTTTGAATAATTTAATAATAATAATAATAATTTAATTTCAGCCTAAAAAACAGACCCAAACTAAACTGCTTCTAACAGTAGGAATGATGATCAGATGTACAAGCAGGCTGTAATAGGTAACACCTTGATGTTTGTATGGATATGCTCTGACCATAGTTCAGAATAACATACTACCCATGACAAGGAGATAAAGTAAGTCATAATGAATTTAATTGTTCATTGACTAATAAATGACTATATTCTTAATTCTATCTATCTATCTATCTATCTATCTATCTATCTATCTATCTATCTATCTATCTATCTATCTATCTATCTATCTATCTATCTATCTCTCTCTCTCTCTCTCTCTCTCTCCATCCATCCACCCATCCATCCATCCCTCCCTCTCTCCATCCAGGTGTACAGCATACCTATGGACTACAGCTCCAGCATTGAGACCCGAGGCAGCATGGACCGTGGGGACCTGGGCCCGGGGCCTCTAGAACAGCAGAGCCAGATGTCCCGGAGCCAGTCGGTACCGCTGCTGGACGACGACCTGGACTCTTATGGACTCAGTAAGAGCGGCGGCCAGCAGCAGCAGCAGAAACCCGCCGTCCCTAAGAAGGTGTACCACTTCGACCAGAGCTTCAACCCCCAGCCGGACCACCGCCGCACCGGACCGCCCCCCCCTCCCTTCCCCAACGCCCCGGAGTACGCCGCCAACCCCCCGGGGGGGGGGAAGACCACCCTGCCCAAGGAGCTGCTCAGCCCCCGCGGCTCCTCCTCCTCCTACCATGGCGGCTACGCTAACCCCGCGGGGGACCAGCTGTTCTCCCTCACCTTCTCCCCCCCGCCGCCACTGCCGCAGGGCCTCGACGAGGACTCCCCCCTCCCCCCCCCCTCTGCGTCCCTCGCGCAGGCGGCGTCCCAGCAGCCTCAGCAGTGGTCGTCCTCTTCTCAGCAGCGCCCGCCGGGGGTGGGGTTCCTGAGGCGCGCCGACTCCTTGGTCTCCTCCGCCGAGATGGCCCTCTTCCGGCGCGTCCACGAGGCTCAGGAGCTGGCTCTGGCCGAGCAGCTGTACCCTGGGGGTGGGGGTGAGGGGGGCCAGGGGGGGGTGGTGGGAGGGGGCGAGGGGTACCACCCCACGCCCGCGCCCAGGCACCCCCTCCTCACCGGCCTGGGCCTGGGCCTGGGTGACCCCCCCCTCCTTCCCCCTCCCGCCTCCTCCTCCTCCCAGCAACTCCTCCTCCTCCACAAACGGAACGGCGGCGGGCGCTACGACAGCGACAGCAGCGACAATTACTTGTCCTACCAGGAGCAGCAGCAGAAGAAGAAGAAGGCGGCGATGGCCATGGCCATGGCCATGGCGTATCCGGGGGGGGCCCACAAGAGCCTGACCCAGCGGCGCCCCCTGTCTGCCAGGAGCTACAGCACAGAGAGCTACGGCGCCTCCCAGGCCTCCCGGCCCGTCTCGGCCCGGCCCACCATGGCCGCGCTGCTGGAGAAGATGCCGCCAGGGGATTATAATCTGGACTACGGTCTGGGCTCAGCAGAGAGTGGCGGCCCAGGGGAGGAGATGATGAAGATGCGTGCGACGATGATGATGATGCAGCAGAAGCCGCCGGAAGACGTGATGTCCAAGATGCCTCTGGACTGGAGGCAGCAACTGCTGAGACACATCGAGGCCAAACGCCTGGACAGGGTACGCTCACAACGTCAGCACACACGCACACGCACGTGCACGTGCACGCACACGTGCACGCACACATACACACACACACACACACACACACACATATACTTGCGAAGCTATGTTGTAATTTCTCAACCTGCTGGCTCGCCGAGAGATGGTCACCTAAGCAGGTCGGGGTGCTAGTGTTTACTTTTGGGACCGCCGGCCCGAACTCATCTCTCTCGGGGAGTAGCGTAACCAGGACCACCTCATTCAGTTTTTTAAGGAGATTAACATGGTATATCTGCGTGCTATCCCCTCGAACGTACTACCTCGTAGTCAACATCCCAGATTCCGCGAACGGCCCTTACCACTTATAGAGTAATTTTGAGCTAGAAGTAGGCAGCAGTACAAGGACTTTATCTGCCTGTGCGAAATTGCGTAGTTAGCGTAGAGCTAGTCCCTCTGTCATACAGCCATTTCTGTCGCTCCTGGGCCTCGTGCAAATGCTCCCGCGATATAACCCCCAGTGAGTGGATCTTTGCGTGCAGGTCCAGGACTGGACATACTGGATTTAATTTTTACTGTCCCTAGACCCTTCCTCCCAGCTTTCTTTAATTAGGTCTAGGACGCTCCAGGGCTTACGCCCGTACAACAGTTCAAAGGGGGAACCCCGTGGTAGCCTGGGGTACTTCAGACACTGCAAACAACAGAGTGTTTAACCACTTACGACTACAGTATCATCGTGTATGAACTTACGGATCATTGATCATCGCTCACACAGCCCGTCAGTGGCCGGATGATACACGCTCGTTCTGACCGCTTTAATGTCTAACAACCTGTAAAGTTCCCTAAGTGTTCGTGACATAAAGTTGGTGCCTTGGTCTGTGAGGATTTCTTTCGGAATCCCCACCCGGGAGATGACATGGAATAACGCCTGTGCTACGCTCTTTGCAGAGATAGTACAAAGCGGTATTGCCTCGGGGTAAGTACATAAGTAAGTATGTTTATTTCTATAGCACCTATCCCAGACCAGGGGTCACAAAGTGCTTTACATATACCAAAAACATAAGAAAAGAGCAAAAGTTACAGCAGATTAAAAGAAATGGCAAAGAAGTGAAAATAAGAACAAGAAACAAATAACAAGTGTACAACAAATAATAACAGGACACAAAGAGACAGGCTTTTGGGGTTAGCCAAAAGCCTGTCTATACAGGACAGTCTTCAGCTATTTTTTAAAAGCTTCAACTGAGTGCCCCGCGGTGGTGTAGCGGTCTAAGCACTGGCCACTAGTGCATGCTGCCCACCGGGGACTGGGTTCGAATCCCAGCTCGCCAGTTCCGGATATGGCTGGGGCACACACGGGGAGCGGCATATTGGGCGGCCACTCCCGAGGGCGGTATAGGAGTATTTCCGGACAAGGATCCGTCGCGCAACAGCGCCCCCGGGGTGCCGGAATAACAGGTGCTGGGCTCGAGGAGCCAGTCAGCTAGTCTGCCTGGCGGCCTCTTCTGGGACTGCCGGCCACGGGGTCGTGCGGCGGATCCTTCGCAATAGGCAGGGGATAATTGGATGCTAGGTTGGGTTCAATTGGCTACCAAATTGGGTGAAAAAGGGATAAAATCTGAAAAACAAATAAAAAATTAAAATTAAAAAAGCTTCAACTGAGACCGCTGATCTAAGATCCAAGGGAAGAGCATTCCAAAGTTTGGGAGCCACAGTTTGGAATGCTTGATCAAATTTGTTTTTTAATCTGGCACGGGGGACAACCAACAAACCCTGGTCAGAGGACCTGAGAGACCTACAGGGGCTGTAAGGACGCAATAGGTCACAGATGTATGCAGGTGCCTGACCATGAAGGGCTCTGTAAGTGATGACCAGAACCTTGAATTGAATTCTAAATTTGATGGGGAGCCAGTGTAGGGACGTTAAGATGGGAGTAATATGACATGACTTTCTGGACCTAGTCAACAGCCTTGCAGCTGCATGTTGGACCATTTGTAGCCGGCCCAGGGTTGATACAAAAATGTGAATGATCATTTCCAACTCCGCGTGGGATACCACAGACCGAAGTTTAGCAATATTGCGCAGATGGGAAAAACAGCTACGTATCAGTGATCTGATGTGGTGATCAAAGTGCATTTGCTGGTCAAAAATAACACCAAGGTTTCTGAGCTTAGACCTTACTGTTGTTGAGAGGGGGCCCCATGCAAGTAACAATTTTTGCAGTGACTTTTATCTGAACCTATAATAAGAACCTCGGTTTTATCTGCGTTTAGTTGATGGAAGTTGTTTGCCATCCAATCCTTCACAGCAGTCAGACAGTCAAATAAAACAGACAACTTGTCAGTTTGATCTGGCTTAAATGAGATGTACACTTGAATATCGTCTGCCTAACAGTGATAGGAGACCTCTTTGAATTTGCTAATGATCATTCCTAGGGGAAGCATGTAAAGTGCAAACAAAATAAGTCCCAGAATAGAACCCTGGGGCACACCACAGGACAAAGCAGCAGTTTCAGATGTGAAAGGGCCAACAGACACAGAAAAACTCCTATCCTGAAGATAAGAGGAGAACCAGTCCATGGCTCCCAGTGATACCAGCCCACTGCCTCATCCTATTGATCAGAATGCAGTGATCAACCGTGTCAAAGGCTGCACTTTGATCTAATAGCACCAGAACAAAACATTTTCCCTCATCAGATGATCTCTGATGATACAAGATGTCATTTGAGACTCTGAGGAGAGCTATTTCGGTGGAGTGCTTCCGACGGAAACCAGATTGGAATTTATCGAAAATGGAGTTTGCATTCAGAGCAGCAGTGAATTGAGAGGCGACAACTTTTTCTGTAACTTTTGAGATGAAGCGAAGATGAGCTAATTTCGATATGGACCTGCAATTTTGGGGGAGGGAAGGATCAATTAATTTTAATAATTTTAATTTTGCCATTTAGCAGACGCTTTTATCCAAAGCGACTTACAATTACGAATTACAGGGACATTCCCCCTGGAGTAACTGAGGGCTAAGTGCCTTACCCAAGGGCACACTAGTAGTGGTGTGGCTTCAGGCGGGATTTGAACTCACAACCTTCCGATCACAAGTCCAACTCACTATCCACTAGACCACCACTACCCCATCAGGATCAAGGTTCAGCTTCTTTAAGACAGGCTGAACAACTGCTTGTTTAAAGTATAGTGGGACACTATACTCTCTTTGAAGGGAGCAGTTTATAATGGAAACCAGACATGGACCAATGGAAGTGAGTAGGCCTACGTTTTTAAGCATACATGTCGGTATGATGTCTAATGGGCTAGAGGAGATTTTCATAGAGCCCACCAATTGTATAAGGTCATTCAGGGAGATGGGAGAGAAATCATTAAGAATTGATGGGCGGGAGGGGGGATAGGAGGGGGGGTAGGGGAGGGGATAATGCTAGCCCTAACTTGGTTAACCTTGTTTACAAAGAAGGAGAGAAAATCACTACAGTCCTTGTTTGAAAACAAGGGTACAACCGGGGGGGCGGGGGTGACAATACTTGAGATGGTGTCAAATGGGTTCCGTTTATTAGTTTTGATTAGATTGGCAAAGTAGAAAGTAGGCAAAGATGCTCTTGCATTTTTGTGGATTTCCATAACCACACCACCTTCCGACATGTACGCCTAAAACAACGAATGGGGTCATTTAACCAGGGAGATGGGTTTACTAATGGAACCAGGCAAGTTTTTATTGGAGCCACTTTGTCCAATATGGACGAGCAATGCGAATTAAAGGCGCTGACCAGAGAGTTTACATCAGCTTGTGAGGACTGCACAGCGCTTTGTTCAAAAGCTGAGGAAAATGCTGAATGTTTACCAAGGACACAAGAGGACTTTACATGTTTACCGGGCACGTGATCCAACTCAAATAATATATTAAACATTATACAGTCATGGTACAGGGTAGCGAGTTGCATAATCTATCAAGACTAAAACAAACTGAAAGCCCTGTGCGCAACATTCAAACGGCCCGATAATGTCCATGCCATTATGGTCGAGGAGGCGCACCTCCGTCCGTATCCCCGGACGATAGAATCTGGCCATTATCTGGTTGAGTGTTTTATCATATCCTAGGTGGCCTGCCATAGGGTTATAATGCGCCGCCTGAAAGATAGATTCTCGGCGGCTCCTAGGTACCAACAACTGGGTTATTTCCTCATCCCTACGAGTGTCACGACTCACTCTATACAGTCTGTCCCTAATCAATACAAAATATGGGTGAGCGCACACAATGTCTGGCCGTACCGGTGTCCCATCAATAAGTATCACTTGGTCTAGGGCGCAGCGTAGGGTAGCGTCACGAGACTGCTCGAGGGGAAAGTCTTCCACTGAGGGGAACGCTGGCAGCAGGACCCTCTGCCTCCCCCGGCTCCTCGGCAGCGTCGGACGCCCCCGCATCAGAACAGAGCACCGCGCACACGCCTCGCATCTCCCTACCGGTCGTGCACACACCCCTGTAGTTCCCCCTAACGCCTGTTGAAACCCGGCCCAATCTAACCCCAAAATTAGAGGTGTGCGTGAGGCACAAGCTAACCGCCGCCCGAACACTATGATAGTCGTGAATATCCCCATGTGGTTTGTAGGCAACCAGAATCCAGCAGCGCCTGGTGCGTCTCGCGCTGCACCCTTACCGGGATGTAAAACGCCTGTCCTGGACTCGGTGGAGGGGTCGGACCGCTGACGACACGGACAACCTGCCCCACCTCCATCATGGGGCAATCCTGGCGGATGTGGCCAGGCTGCCTGCACCGCATCCCTCCTCTACCGTTCGCAGGGACGTCTGGGGGGTGGAGGCTGGCCCCCTGTATGAGTCCCTCCCCCCGGTGGCCCATCCCGTCCTCGGGGCAGGCGTCGGCGGCACCCGCCGCGGCTCAAGCCCAGGCCGTGTCCCGGCCCTTACCCCACCTGCCCACCGGTGTGGAGCCAGGATCGGGGCAGAACGTGGGCCCGGGGCCGGTGCCCGGGGAAGGTAGTTCTCAGTCAGGGCCACGGCGGTGGCGAAGTCGGTGACCCAGGCGGAGGCAGGCCCTCAATGAACCTCTCGAGGACCAGCAGCTCCATCACCTCCGCCCCTGACTTCGCCTCCGGGTCCAGCCACCGCCGGGCCTGGTCCCTCAGTTGCTGGGGGTACAGGAAGGGTCGGCCCCTGTCCTCGTAGGCCAAGGCGCGGAACCGGCGGCGATGTTCTTCCGGGCTCAGTCCCAGCCGGTCCCGGATCGCCTTGGCCATGGTGTTGTACTCCAATTGGGCGGCCGCCGGGAGGCTGTATGCCGCAAGCTGGGCTTCCCCTGTGAGGAGGGGCAGCAGCTGGGACGGCCACGACTCAGTCGGCCACCCCACCACCCTCGCCATCCCCTCGAAGGTAGCGAGGAAGGCCTCCGGGTCGTCCCGCTCCCCCATCTTCTGAGGGCGGACCTGTGGTCCTCCCGCCACCCTCTGCCGTTGGAGGAGCTCCGGGAACATGTTCCGTTCCTCTGCCTGGCCCCGCACCAACTCCGTGAACATCGCCTCCTGCTGCTGTTGCATCCGGGCCAGGTGCGCCACCACCTGGCCTATGGGCGACTCCATCCTCTGCCTGCTCCTGCCGACTCTCCACTACTGTGCCCCACGTTGGGCGCCAGATGTAGCAGATTCTAGGCACAGAGGGAGGTCAGCAGAGGAATGGTTGAAATGAAAGCCGTTTTATTTGTTTCACAACTGCACAGCACCCTGCTCGGTGTGCTGGAGGTATTCTTTGAAGTAATAATCTGCTCTGCTCGTTTTTCGCCCGTCTCGGCTCTCTTCCCTTTTCAGGATTTTTTTTTTCAGGAACAGTTTCCGGGTTCTCTCTCTCTCTAGTGGGACTTCTCCGCCCAGTTTCACTGCCCCCGGGGGAACAAACACACACAGGTTAAAAAGACCATCTGGATCACATGTGTCAAAGTCAAGGCCCGCGGGCCAGATCAGGCCCGTGAATGAGTTCTCTCTTGCCCGCGGGATGATATTTAATTACTATTAAAACCGGCCCGCAGTATTATGTGCCCGCAGCACCATAATACTACAAGTCCCAAGATGCATTGGCGCGTACCGAGCGCGACCCCGCGTCTTCTCTTCACTTCAGTACTAGTCATGAGCAGCAGCAGCACAGTCACAGTGGAGGCCGAAACATCGCCGTCAATTCCCGAGTGTTCCCGAGTGTTCCCGAGTACACCGTTTGCTGACAAACTCGGCGTACTTGCTGCCGAATTCAGGCGGAGATTTTCCGACTTTGAAGCCCAAAAAAGCAGGCTTCAACTGCTCAGCAATCCATTTGCCGTTGACGTGGAAAGTGCACCAGCAAATCTCCAAATGGCGCTTATTGAGCTCCAGTGTAATGACACACTGAAGGCAAAATATGAGTCCGTGGCGTTGCTGAGTTTGCTCGTTTCATCCCCGACACAATGCCTGAGCTGCGCACCCAAGTTGCTCAGACGCTAGATGTTTGGCAGCACATACGTGTGTGAACAACTGTTTTCGTTGATGAAACTAAACAAAACATCACATAGCATCTTGGGCATGTGCATCTTACTGATGAACACCTGAACTCAATCCTGAGGATTTCCTCAGCTCAGAGCCTGACCCCAAACATTAATGAACTTGTACTCAAGATGAGACACCAAGTATCGGGCTCAGCCTCAGACAAGTGAGCAGAAAGGACTTGGACTTGATATTTCTTTGAAGGGAATTATAATTTGTTTCTCCAGTTGAATGGACCCAGGGAAATGTTGCCTAAGAAATTAATGCAACTGTTTTGCACTTTTGCAAGTTTGCACTAACTTTTCTAATTGTATTATAAAAGACAGTCATTGGTGAGGATCAGAGCAGCACACTGATTTGTTTTTAATGCATGCTGTTTCATTTTTGCATTTATCTTGCCATTGAGCTTTGAATGAAAATAACATTTTGCTGTTACCCTGTTAAAAAAATAAAAATAGAAAACGTTTTCAATGTATTACCTTGAGAAAATATTGCAACTGATTTTATTTATGTTTTACTTAATTTAATTTAATGATTAATGTTAAGTGCAATATAGGCTGTGTTATTGGTATTGGTTCAATATGTGCAATAATTGCGAGTTTTAATAAACATTGAACCAGCCCGGCCCTCCACTTGTACCATTTTTTTTATTTTGGCCCCCTGTGTATTTGACTTTGACATGACTGATCTGGATGATGAGTCTGATTGCGGACACCTGTGTCAATCAGCTCCACCATCCACACTCCACCACAGTCTGGCGCCACCTGCAGGCCAGAACGCGCCATGTTCCCCACAAAAATGTCAACGTTGATTAAAATCAGTGACACACTCCGCTAGTCAAGCCAAAATATTGCAATGCGATGGATTGAGGTGATTTATCCTCCACTGCTACCTAGCTAACTATAACACTACTTTACATTGTTAGCAGGCACACAGAACAAGCTGTGTTAGCAGACTGGCTAGTTGTGCTAGTCCGCGGTTTGAGGAATTTTTTCGTGCAAACTAATCTTGTCAGTTCACTCAGGTGTGTGGTGTCACCCACTGCTCACACCTCACTCTCTACTCACTCTCCCTCACATTTCACATCTCACTCTCCCCTCACACCTCACTCTCGACTCACTACTCACTCTCCCCTCACAACTCACTCCTCCTTCACTCTCCCCTCACTACTCACTTTTCCCTCACTCTCCCCTCACTATTCACTCTCCCTCACATCTCACTCCCCCTCACTACTCACTCTCCCCTCACATCTCACTCTCCCTCACATCTCACTCTCCCTCATATATCACTCTCCCTTCACAACTCACTCTCCCCTCACAACTCACTCTCCCTCACATCTCACTCTCCCCTCACAACTCACTCTCCCCTCACTACTCACTCTCCCCTCACTACTCACTCTCACTCACTCACTCTCCCTCACTACTCACTCACCCTCCCATCTCACTCTCCCCTCACTACTCACTCTCCCTCACATCTCACTATCCCCTCACTTCTCACTCTCCCTCACTTCTCACTCTCCCTCACATCTCACTCTCCCTCACATCTCCCTCTCACTCAGTCTCCCTCACATCTCACTCTCCCTCACTCTCCCCTCACTACTCACTCTCCCTCACTACTCACTCTTCCTCACATCTCACTCTCCCTCACTATTCACTCTTCCTCACTACTCACTCACTCTTCCTCAGAACTCACTCTCCCTAAAACCTCACTCTCCCTCACAACTCACTCTCCCTCACTACTCACTCTCCCTCGCACCTCACTCTCCCCTCACACCTCACTCTCCCCTCACATCTCACTCTCCCTCACATCTCACTCTCCCTCACATCTCACTCTCCCTCACTACTCACTCTCCCCTCACAACTCACTCTCCCCTCTCTACTCACTCTCCCCTCTCTACTCACTCTCCCCTCACTACTCACTCTCCCTCACTACTCACTCTCCCTCACATCTCACATCTCACTCTCCCCTCACACCTCACTCTCGACTCACTACTCACTCTCCCCTCACAACTCACTCCTCCTTCACTCTCCCCTCACTACTCACTTTTCCCTCACTCTCCCCTCACTACTCACTCTCCCTCACATCTCACTCCCCCTCACTACTCACTCTCGCCTCACATCTAACTCTCCCTCACATCTCACTCTCTACTCACAACTCTCTCTCCCCTCACATCTCACTCTCCCCTCACAACTCACTCTCCCCTCACTACTAACTCTCCCCTCACTACTCACTCTCACCCACTCTCCCTCACTACTCACTCTTCCTCACATATCACTCACTCTCCCCTCACTACTCACTCTCCCCCCACTACTCACTCTCCCTCACATCTCACTCTCCTCTCACATCTCACTCTCCCTCACATATCACTCTCCCTCACATATCACTCTCCCTCACATCTCACTCTCCCTCACTCTCCCCTCACTACTCACTCTTCCTCACATCTCACTCTCCCTCACTACTCACTCTTCCTCACAACTCACTCTCCCTCACACCTCACTCTCCCTCACTACTCACTCACTCTCCCTCATCACTCACTCTTCCTCACAACTCACTCTCCCTAACACCTCACTCTCCCTCACTACTCACTCACTCTCCCTCAGAACTCACTCTCCCTCAAACCTCACTCTCCCTCACAACTCATTCTCCCTCACTACTCACTCTCCCTCGCACCTCACTCTCCCCTCACACCTCACTCTCCCCTCACATCTCACTCTCCCTCACATCTCACTCTCCTCACATCTCACTCTCCCTCACTACTCACTCTCCCTCACTACTCACTCTCCCTCACTACTCACTCTTCCTCACAACTCACTCTCCCCTCACTACTCACTCTTCCTCATAACTCACTCTCCCTCACCACTCACTCTTCCTCACATCTCACTTTCCCTCACTACTCACTCTTCCTCACATCTCACTCTCCCTCACTACTCACTCTCCCTCACACCTCACTCACTCTCCCTCACAACTCACTCTCCCTCAAATATCACTCTCCCTCACAACTCACTCTCCCTCACTACTCACTCTCCCTCGCACATCACTGTCCCCTCACACCTCACTCTCCCCTCACATCTCACTCTCACTCACTCTCCCTCACATCTCACTCTCACTCACTCTCCCCACACTACTCACTCTCCCTCACTACTCACTCTCCCTCGCTACTCACTCTCCCTCACATCTCACTCTCCCTCACACCTCACTCTCCCTCACTACTCACTCTCCCTCACTACTCCCTTTCCCTCACTACTCCCTCTCCCTCACTACTCACTCTTCCTCACAACTCACTCTCCCTCACACCTCCCTCTCCCTCACTACTCACTCTCCCTCACACCTCAATCTCCCTCACATCTCACTCTCGCTCACATCTCACTCTCCCTCACTCTATCTCACTCTCACTCACTCTCCCTCAAACCTCACTCTCCCTCCCAACTCACTCTCCCTCACTACTCACTCTCCCTCACATCTCACTCTCCCTCACATCTCACTCTCACTCACTCTCCCCACACTACTCACTCTCCCTCACTACTCACTCTCCCTCACATCTCACTCTCCCTCACTACTCACTCTCCCTCACTACTCACTCTCCCTCACAACTCACTCTCCCTCACAACTCACTCTCCCTCACACCTCACTCTCCCTCACTACTCACTCACTCTCCCTCAGAACTCACTCTCCCTCAAACCTCACTCTCCCTCACCACTCACTCTTCCTCACATCTCACTCTCCCTCACTACTCACTCTCCCCTCACTACTCACTCTTCCTCACATCTCACTCTCCCTCACTACTCACTCTCCCTCACACCTCACTCACTCTCCCTCACTACTCACTCACTCTCCCTCACAACTCACTCTCCCTCAAATCTCACTCTCCCTCACAACTCACTCTCCCTCACTACTCACTCTCCCTCGCACCTCACTCTCCCCTCACACCTCACTCTCCCCTCACATCTCACTCTCACTCACTCTCCCTCACATCTCACTCTCCCCGCACTACTCACTCTCCCTCACTACTCACTCTCCCTCGCTACTCACTCTCCCTCACATCTCACTCTCTCACACCTCACTCTCCCTCACTACTCCCTTTCCCTCACTACTCCCTCTCCCTCACTACTCCCTCTCCCTCACTACTCACTCTTCCTCACAACTCACTCTCCCTCACACCTCCCTCTCCCTCACTACTCACTCTCCCTCACACCTCACTCTCCCTCACAACTCACTCTCCCTCACATCTCACTCTCCCTCACTCTATCTCACTCTCACTCACTCTCCCTCCCAACTCACTCTCCCTCACTACTCACTGTCCCTCGCACCTCACTCTTCCTCACAACTCATTCTCCCTCACTACTCACTCTCCCTCACATCTCACTCTCCCTCCCAACTCACTCTCCCTCACTACTCACTCTCCCTCACTACTCACTCTCCCTCACAACTCACTCTCCCTCACATCTCACGCTCCCTCACTAATCACTCTCCCTCACTAGTCACTCTCCCTCAAACCTCACTCTCCCTCAAACCTCACTCTTCCTCACAACTCACTCTCCCTCACATCTCACTCTCCCTCACTACTCACTCACTCTCCCTCACACCTCACTCTCCCTCACTACTCACTCTCCCTCACACCTCCCTCTCCCTCACTACTCACTCTCCCTCACAACTCACTCTCCCCTCACTATTCACTCTCCCCTCACATAGATAGATAGATAGATAGATAGATGTAGGTAGAGAGAGAGAGAGATACATAGGTAGATAGGGAGAGAGAGAGAGATATATAGATAGATAGATAGATAGATAGATAGATAGATAGATAGATAGAAGGTGATAGGAGGGGTTGAAGCGGACATACACACACAGAGACAGCGCTGGAAGGGACGGGCCGGCCCTGTTGATCACATCTAGTCTGAGTTATGGACTCTCATTGGCCCCAGCGGGTGACATCATCATGGATTGAAACTCGCTGTTTGAGACTCTATATCTGTCTGTCTGCCTGCCTGTCTGTCTGTCTGTCTGTCTGTCTGCCTGTCTGTCTGCATGCCTGTCTGTCAAATCAAATCCAATCAAATGGTGTTCTATTTGTATAGCGCATTTCTCACAAGATGTGACTCAATGCGCTTTACATACTGACAGAGCCGCAAGCAGGCAAAGGTAAAAACCTGTACACTGTGTAGCCAGGAAAATTCCCTTGCAGCCCTTTACTCATAGAGAGACTACTACCAGTTTACCTACCAGCACCCAGCGGCGGCCCACTCTTCTTTGCAGAATTGTTTTAATTCAGCCACATTGGAGGGTCTTCGAGCATGAACTGCCTGTTTAAGGTCATACCACAGCATCTCAATTGGATTTAAGTCCAGACTTTGACTTGGCCACTCCAAAACCTGCATTTAGTTTTTCTTGAGCCATTCAGAGGTGGACTTGCTGGTGTGTTTCGGATCATTGTCCTGATGCATAACCCAAGTGCGCTTGAGCTTGAGGTCACAAACTGATGGCCGGACATTCTCCTTCAGGATTTTCTGGTAGAGAGCAGAATTCATGTGTAACAAGTTCACACGCACAGAGGGACGGAGACACAGAGCCGGACACCAAGAATGCAGGTTTGAATGAAAGGGCACCGCCCGGTTTATTATATTTCTCGGCAGACACTGTTTAAAGTTAAAGTCTCTGAGCCTCGCTCCGCTTGCTGCGGTGTATGAGCCTTGCTCAATTACACCGAGTACTTGTTTTTGCTCAGCAGTGGTTTTCGCCTTGGCACTCTCCCATGGACGCCATTTTTGCCCCGTCTCTTTCTTATTGTGGAATCATGAACACTGACCTTAACTGAGGCAAGTGAGGCCTGCAGTTCTTTAGATTCTTCTGGGTTCTTTTGTGACCTCCTAGATGAGTCGTCGTTGCGCTCCTGGAGTCATTTTGGTAGGCCGGCCACTCCTGGGAAGGTTCACCACTGTTCCAAATGTTCTCCATTTGTAGATAATGTGGTTCGCTGGAGTCCCAAAGCCTTAGAGATGGCTTTGTAACCCTTTCCAGACTGATGGATGTCAATCTTTCAAACAAATGTGTTTAATTGGTTGGTTGTTAAGGGGGGGCAATTACTTTTTCACATAGGGCCAGGTAGGGTTAGATAGCATTTATCCCTTAATACATGAAATCATCATTTAAAAACTGCATTTTCTATTTACTCAGGTTATCTTTGTGTAATATTAAAAATGGTTTGATGATCTGAAACATTTAAGTGTGACAAACATGCAAAAACCCACGAAATTGGGAACGGGGCAAATACTTTTCACAGCACTGTATTTCTGCGTCGTTGAAACCGCTTTATCCAGCACGGGGCACAGATCCTGGTACAGGTCCTGACGCTGGTACAGCCTGGTACTTCAGCTCTCAGGTACTCTTTCCTGTCAACAGAAGATCTCAAGCGCAGTTATGATGCAACAACACAACAACAATAACAACAATACAACCTGGTGGTGGTCCAGGTACAGCCTGGTGCCGGTCCTGGTACTGGTCCAGGTGCCACTGACAGCTATCAGTGCCCCACCAGCACCCAGGTCCTCTTTCCTGTAAACAGTCAACTGTCTGTCTGTCTGTCTGTCTGTTATTATATATCGATATCGATGAACTCATGAAGAATTTCCAATTCTGTTGTTGTTTTGTCATCTCAAACCACTGGTTTCACCCCCCCCCCCCTCCTCTCCCCCAGCAGGGCAGCAGCATATTAAACAACGGTCAGGAGGGCCAGGGTGTCATGTCCCCTGCAGGCCAGTGGGGGGCGCCATACTCCCTGGGGCGTCGGGACGTCCCGCCAGAGAACCTGATGATGAAGAAGGTGAGTGGGTTACCATGGTTACCCCGCCACACACACACTATACAGTATATATGCAGTTCCCTCCACAATTATTGGTGAAGATGAGTAAAAAGGGTTATTAAAAATGACCTTGTGGTGAAATAGCTTGATGTCACACTGAAACATGCAACCTTTAATTGACGTAAATTTATTCCGAAAATAAATAAATAATCTGTCTTCAAGAAATAATTATTTCTAACAAAACCATGTGTGTCACAATTATTGACACCCCTAGGAACTCTTATAAACAAAATGCAACATAAACAATGTTTTCATTTATATTCTACTTTTTTGATTTTTTATTCTATTCTTATTTTTTATATATTCTACTTTTGTAAGTTGATCAGAAGTGCTTAGGAACTTTCAAGCAGTAATCCATGACTTCCTGTTTCACTGGGGTATACATACTGTATGAGGTGAGGTATTCAAACAATATCTTAAATTTAGGGTTAAAAAATAACAAAGACGCCAATTCCTACTGAGAAGGTTAGGACACTCTATGCTCTAATAGCTGGTGTTGCCCCCATTGACCGAAATAATATAATAATATCTTTCCTACAATTGTCTACCTGTCTTTGACAGGAGAGAACATGTTTCCTACTCCTCCATGCAGAATTCTCTCAGCTGTGATGTTTGAGGGGTGTTTTGCATGCACAGCCCCTTTCAAACCACCACACAGCATCTCAGTAGAATTAAGATCTGGGCTTTGAGTTGGCCATTCCAGAACTTTCTTTCCTTGGTGGATTTACTGGAATGTTTTGCATCATTGTCATATTGCATGGTCCACATCCGTTTCACGTTTTAAACATTTTGGCCAGATGGTCTCACATTTTCCTCAAGCACCATCTGATACAATAAATAATTCATAGTTCATAGAAATAATTAATTCTATGACGGTGAGCTGGCCAGGCCCTGCTGCAGTAAAGCAGCTCCAAACCATGATGCTTCACAGTTGGCGCCAAACATGTCTTCTGTTAAGCCTGGTACACATATAAGGATTTTCTAAATCTCAACAGATTTTTGATCTGAGAGAGACCCCACACATGAAGATAAAAAATCATGGATTGAACAGCCTTGATCGTATTGTGTGTGGTGTGCGCCGATATTCCCAATACAGCACCCCACATACATAAAGATCTGTCGTTACGACAGTCTAGAGTCTCGTCCCCCAAGCCAGAAATCTCGTGTGATCAGGGTAGTAGTACCCTGACTGACCTGTACGAGGCAGCCATGTGACGAAAAGAAGAAGACGCGTCAATCCTTGATTGGCTACATTCCATTCCACTTCACAATCGGACTCGCGAGCAGGGTTGCCAGATGGGGCGGGTTTTTATTTTATTTTACAAACATCATTGGACAGACATACAGTTTAGGGGGCAGGAGATGGGCACCTGCCCAATAGTAATTAGCGTTTTTCTGACAATATAGGTTTTGGGCTGGTTTCTGGTGGATTAGCGGTTTTTAGACTGTGGTTAGGAGGGAAATTGTCAATCCTATCTGGCAAGTTGATCGCAAGTTGTCAGTTTCGACCACACACAAGAGGACCTTTGATCTGCTTGGAATCTGCTCGGAGAATGGTCGGGGCCGACAATAGTAAATATTGAACACGTTTAATATTTACGATCGTCGGCCCCGACCATTTTCCGAGCAGATTGTCAGGAGAAATTGACTCTTAACACACCTCACACCACAGAATAATCTTGTAGGATAATCTTTAGAGCCATCCGATAATCGGGCGTTTGCTGTCCTTGGTCGGAAGGGGGGAAATCGGGCCAAAATCGTCCAGATTATCTTTATGTGTGTACCAGGCTTTACTGTGCCCAAATAATTAAACGTTGGATGTGTATATAGATAAGATATATACAGTATAAGATAAGATATGTGTATATATAAGATATATATGTTACAGTACATGTGGGAAAACGGTTTATGCTGGCATGTCCCGGGAAATGCCGGCATAAACCATCAGAATGGTTCATGTGGTGGGATAATACATTATTACTTTTAGCACCATGGAGTAGCCAAGAAGGTCGCGGCCCGGACGGGATTTGCTTCACACTGTATTTAACTAAACAGCCTAAGACTAAAGCAGCCTATATTACATCAATCAAAACATATGTCTAGCCTACATGCAGTGAACTCTAAAAGTAGAACCAGTTTTTATAATAAAAGTATAGTAGGCCTAACAAGAAGACACATGCAATGAAAGCCGGGATGAATTTAGAACATGAAACTTCCGCTTTGAAACACCTGCCTGCGCTTTCCAGCCTTTGTCATTTCCGTTTTTCTAATGGGATAAATGCTTGTAAAATATGATTATGTGTTTATTCTGCTTAAAACAGTTAATAGGGCAGGTTATGTCATGGATTCAGAGATCACTGTAATGCTCTCTTTATTATTTAGGCTATTACACGGCTCTCTAAAATACTCGATTCTGATTGGACAATCGCTCGTTCTACCGGTGAATTATTTCTCCTTTGGCCCGATCAGCCTGGCGAGCTGAAAAAACTGTGTCGTTATCTACCCCCCCCCCCCCCCCCCCTAAACAAGAAAAACAGGACAATGGTGTTGCTTAAAGTTTAGACCCTAAAAGCCAATGCACACGGCGTGCGATTTTGTCGTGCGATAGATTTGTTTTTGCTGTGCGACAGACAAAATATTATCGCTTCCATTGTTATGAATGAGAGAATGCACAAGGCAGGCGACAAGTCGCACAGGACATCCTGTCGCACGGCTATATATTGCATCAATCCTATTTCGTCGTGCGACGGATCCACGTCACAATGTGAAAATTGGGAAACTTCAACTGGTGTATCTAAATTAATTTCGCTGTTTCCACAAAACAATAGCAACAAAATATGCAAGTAGTGCAAAAGCTGGCTATAATAATAAATAAATATATATATATGAGATAGTAATCGTGTTGCTTGCTTACAGCCAGCACACTAATAACAACAGCACTAATAAAAAACAAAAACAAGACCCAATAATAATAATAAATATAACAGCAAGCGGCAATGGGGTGTGTTCCTACAGATATGCCCCCATAACCATAAATGGGGTGAGATTGACAGACACGGGGTACAGACAGGTTGTAGGTTGACAGATAGGGGGTAGACCTACAGACAGGGGGTAGAACACTCACCTAATATGGGCCAAGTTGACATCATGATATATTAAGCTATGATATTATGAAGTACCCTAGGACCACGGGCCTGTAAGGTACCAGTCACTTAATTATGGACTGATATACATAGGCTACTATGCTATGATGATAATATACACTAAGCGTAAATATGAAAATGCATTGTGGATTAACCTTCCCCAGTTAATGATCATGTTGTATAGTTTATGTCAAGCATTTCACTACTTATAATGTGCTTACACTATATTCTGCAAGCCTAGCATCGTATGCCACCTCCATCTGACTGAATTAGGTAAAGCGGTCATGAGAAGATGAGTTTTAAAGTGCATTAGCATTAGCCTAAGCTTTTAGACAAAATATTCAAATTTCAAAGGCCTGTTTTTTGAGATATCTGGAAATGCTTCAACATGGTAACACAATGTAGTGCCCTCTATCAGCCTGTCGACTGCCATGAATATTGACGTAGCAGGGCAAATTCTCAGAGCATTTGAAAATACTGGGCCAATAATTTTTCTTTTCATATAATTTTCTCAGATATCTTTAAATGGATCTCTTATCCTTTAACACCCTATAGAGAGACATGCACCACAAATGTCCATATACAATTTCGGACCAATCTGACTTACAGTTGATTTTAAGTGAATTCTTATAAGTTTGGCCAAATTTTCCACCGGCAGAAAAATCCATCATGGCGGACTTTATGGGTTCTTGAGGCAAATATGTTACCCATGAGGAAAGACACATATGTACCAAGTGTCATACATTTTCATTTGATTCTCTATTTGTTATTTTAGCGCCTCCTATGGTATAATCATGGTAATTATTTATGGAATTGTTACTGATGCTCTAGATGTGGCATGCACATTTATAGCATTTTTGATCAGGGACTTTTTGAGCTATTTGACCAAAGCGGGGAAAAGAATAATAAGAAGTATACCACCAATAACAATAATAACAATAATCATCATAATCATACTCATAGTAGCCGAACGCCGGTTCAGCAGTTCAGCAGGGCTTGTCGCCGCGCTCCATCTCATGCTGCCATTTTGTTTAAGACGCGACATTTTTGCATCTTTGCAGCTTCCTGACTCTCTGACGCCTAACGGGTTGAATTACCCACAGACAAGCCACACCTCCCACTCTGGCCACACCTCCCATCCTGGCCACGCCTCCCACCCTGGCCACGCCTCCCACCCTGGCCACGCCTCCCAGACAGGCCACGCCTCCCACCCAGGCCACGCCTCCCACCCAGCCCACCAATCACAGACCATGATCATGACGTCGGCCTTGGCCACGCCCCCTCACCGCCGGGAGCCGTACGAGGGGGGAGGAGCCATCAACAAGGTGAACGTGCAGCACTACCAGTCTGCGCTCCCATTAGCCCTCTCCTCCACCAGCCCCCGGCCCCAGAGCGCTCGCTGCCCCCTGCTGGCCAAGAAGACCAATGACGGCTTCCAGGAGCAGGTACACACACACACACACACACACATACACATGCACGCACCCCCCACCACACACACACACATACCTCTGATATCTGCTGTGTGTGTGTGTGTGTGTGTGTGTGTGTGTGTGTGTGTGTGTGTCAGTTCTGCGTGCGGGTGGAGAAGAACCCTGGTCTGGGCTTCAGCATCTCAGGGGGCATCAGCGGCCAGGGCAACCCCTTCAAGCCTTCTGACATGGTAAGGTGTGTGTGTGTGTGTGTGTGTGTGTGCATGTGCGTGAGTGTGTGTGTGTGTGTGTGTGTGTGTGTGTGTTGTCTCCCGGCTAATAGCACAGTACAGTGCTCCGGTTCTAGCCCTCTGTCTAAAAGGTCAAATCTATGTCACACAGGGTCTTACCCGCTTGGTTGTCTTAGATATTTAGGCTAGTGGCGGAATAGATTCACCATGCTGTTCTCTATGTCCCACAGTCTCACTTGCTACCTCCTATGGCTATACCCCACAAGTAACACACAATAGTGTATGGTACATAGGCCCCTGTAGTTAACAGCTCTATCCTTAACGAGTGCGAGTTGTTGTGGTTGCAGGTACTTAGTTTATCGGAAAGGAAAACTTTCCCCAAAAGTGATAATATATTGTTAGGCTAGGCTAACCATTTAGTTCCTATAATGCGCAATGAATCTAAGGTTTTACTGTATCTTTACAGCCTGTATCATTAGAGGCCAAATCATCCCTCGGCAGAGCCTCGGTTTCACTTCCCCATTACAATGGAAGTCGGTTCCAAAAATAATCCAGATCTGAGACCAAGTATTATTCAGTGAGAAACCCTCTAAGTTTTACAGCCTGCCTTGCTGGGATCACTCCAGGTATTGGCCGGGTGAATGAATGAATGAATGAATGAATGAATGGACTTTATTGTCATTGCTACAGTACAGGTACCAAACAACGAAATTTAGGAGGGGTGGCTCCCCTGGTGTTAGGAAAGGAAAAAAAAAAAAAACTTTTAGAAAAAGAAAAAATCACAAGAAGGGAAGGAGCTGGTTTACATAAATAAAGGCTATGTACACAATCCACTGTACTCTACTGCACAGATAGTCAACTAGGGTTGTCATATTGCACAATAGTATTTTTTCACGTTATTTAAAGTGACACAGTTTGCAGGCTTGAAATGTACATGTTTGTGCCTCAGCACTACAGTCCAGCAGCTGCCATACAATCCGTCCAGACTGTCCAGGGCCCAGAACTTAGGTCTTTGCTGTGTTCAGGGCCTGGACGGCCCTGTGGTAGAAGCAGTTCTTCAGTCTGTTTGTCTTAGCGGCCAGGGTCCTGAACCTCCTTTTCGAGGGCAGCCTGGTAAAGTGTACGTGCCCAGGGTGGGTCGGGTCCCTGGAGATCTTTGAGGCCTTCCTGAGACAGCGTGTGTTGTACAGCTCTTCCAGAGAGGGGAGGGGGGCGCCGGTGATCTTCTGTGCTGTTCTCACTACTCTCTGTAGCGCATTTCTCTCCGCTGTTGTGCAGCTGGAGAACCAGTTGCAGATGCCGTAGGTGAGGATGCTCTCCACTGCGCCGCGGTAGAAGGCCACCAGTATCTCCTGCTTGTTGTGTTCCTTCCTGAGGCATCTCAGGGTGTATAGCCGCTGTTGTGCCCTCTTGATGGTGCCTTTTGTGTTGTCCTTCCAGGTCAGGTCATCCCGCATGTGATGTCCCAGGAATCGGAGGGTTGAGACTCTCTCCACGCTCTCTCCGTCGATGAGCAGGGGCTGGATCTCGGACTTTTTCCTCCTGAAGTCTACGATGAATTCCTGGGTCTTTGACTTGTTCAGCAGCAGGTTGTTAACCTTGCACAGCTTGCTCAGTTGCTCTACCTCATCCCTGTACGCCGCCTCGTCCCCCCCCGAGATACATCCCACCACGGTGGTGTCGTCTGCAAACTTTACGATGTAGTTGCTGGGGTGGACGGGGGTGAAGTCGTGGGTGTAGAGGTTGTAGAGGATGGGGCTTAGCACGCAGCCCTGGGGGGACCCAGTGCTGAGGCTGAGGGCTGTGGAGGTGTGGGGGCCCACCCGCACCCTCTGGGGGCGGTCGGTCAGGAAGTCCTTGATCCACGCACATATAGAGTGTGATAGACCCAGGTCTAGTAGTTTGGTCACTAGCCTGTCTGGAAGGATGGTGTTGAAGGCGGAGCTGAAGTCCACGAAGAGCAGTCTCGCGTAGCTGTTTCCCCTCTCCAGGTGGGATAGAGTGGCGTGGAGAGTCGTCGCGATGGCGTCCTCTGTGGACCTGTGGGCTCTGTAGGCGAACTGGTATGGATCCAGGTTGGGCGGGAGGCGTGTGAGTATGTGGGCCCGGACTAGTTTCTCGAAGCACTTCATGATGATTGGTGTGAGTGACACCGGGCGGTAGTCGTTTAGGCAGCTCACCGTGCTTTTCTTCAGGACTGGGATGATAGTTGAGGTTTTCAGGCAGGGTGGGACGGTGGCCTGGGACAGGGACTGGTTAAAGATGTTGGTGAAAACCCCGGCCAGCTGGTCGGCGCAGTCTCTCAGCACCCGTCCCAGGACGCCATCCGGCCCCGAGGCTTTCCTGGGGTCCACCGCCTTCAGTACGCGTCTCACTTCATGCTCTGTGAGGGTGAGGCTGCTGAGAGCTGGAGAGAGTGGTGTTTGTGTTGCGGTTACCTCCGTTCGCCCCTCGTCGAACCGGGCGTAGAAGGTGTTCAGCTTTCCCGCCAGCAGGGGGTCGTCCTCTGCGGCTGTGAGCCTGTTGGCTCTGAAGTTTGTCATCTGCTGAACCCCCTGCCACATCCGCCTGGAGTCGTTGCTCAGGAGGCATTCCTCAATCTTCTCTCTGTGCTCTGCCTTGGCCGCTTTGATTCCGCGCTTTAGGTTGGCCCTGGTGGAGCTGTACAGCGGTGTGCTCTTCCCTGCGAAGAAGGCGTTGTCCCTCTCGTTGATCAGTTTTTGGACCTTCCCAGTCATCCATGGCTTCGTGTTGGGGTAGACCCGGACCCGTTTGTCCACGGTGACTGAGTTGGTGCAGTTCACTATGTGGTTCAGAACCGACGACGTGTACTGTTCCAGGTCCTCATGCTCATATTCCTGCCATAGGGTGTCATTTAGGCAGATCTGCAGTGGAGCGGACCCTTCTGGCCAGTGAAGCATTTCTAAGTGATAAGGCTTGGGTCTAAGATACCTGTGCCCCATACCCTGCATGACTCCAAGCATCAGGTCTTACCCTGTCATACCCTGCATGACTCCAAGCATCAGGTCTTACCCTGTCATACCCTGCACGACTCCAAGCATCAGGTTTTACCCTGTCATACCCTGCACGACTCCAAGCATCAGGTCTTACCCTGTCATACCCTGCACGACTCCAAGCATCAGGTCTTACCCTGTCATACCCTGCACGACTCCAAGCATTAGGTCTTACCCTGTCATACCCTGCACGACTCCAAGCAGAGGCCTTTGGCCTTTGGCCTCCTCTTCAAATATAAGGCAGCATTTCTGTATTTTAGGCTATAACCCTCGACTGGACACCTCGCTGCTGCATATTCATCTGGGTCATAATATTGGAATCTAATAATAATAATAATAATAATAATAATATCTTAAAGGTCAGATCAGATCAGAATTGCTTTTATTACATCAATGTGCGTTTCCCTACGAGTCTGATTGCTTGTGGGAAATAGCTAATCGGCGTCCTCTGGGTTTTTGCCCCGAGGCTACGGTACAGTATCCCAGACGGAAGTAGTTTGAACAATTTCCTGTTTCGGTGACTGGGGTCCTTGATAATCCTTAGGGCCTTGCTGACACACCGATCACTGTAGATGTTCTGGATGGAGGGTAACACACAGCCACTGATCTTTTCGGCTGTCCGCACTACCCTCTGCAGCGCTTTGTGGTTTTGGGCAGTGCAGTTCTGTATCAGGCAGTGATGCAGCCTTTCAGGATGCTCTCTGTTGTTCCTCTGAAGAAGGCCCCCAGTATCTTGAGCTACTACTCCAAACTTTTTCAGCCTCCTGAGATGGGAGAGGCGGCGTTGCACTTTTTTCACCACTTGGTTGGTGTGTTCATCCCAAGTGAGGTCGTTGGTGATGTGAACCCCCAGGAATTACCAGACCACTGGACTACCCCAGGCCATGGTGCTAGACCACTGGACCACCCAAGGCCATGGTGCTAGACCAATGGACCACCCCAGGCCATGGTGCTAGACCACTGGACCACCCCAGGCCATGGTGCTAGACCACTGGACTACCCCAGGCCATGGTGCTAGACCACTGGACCACCACAGGCCATGGTGCTAGACCACTGGACTACCCCAGGCCATGGTGCTAGACCACTGGACCACCCCAGGCCATGGTGCTAGACCACTGGACCACCCCAGGCCATGGTGCTAGACCACTGGACCACCCCAGGCCATAGTGCTAGACCACTGGACTACCCCAGGCCATGGTGCTAGACCACTGGACCACCCCAGGCCATGGTGCTAGACCACTGGACTACCCCAGGCCATGGTGCTAGACCACTGGACCACCCCAGGCCATGGTGCTAGACCACTGGACCACCCCAGGCCATGGTGCTAGACCACTGGACCACCCCAGGCTATGATACTGGACCAGTCAGCCAGACAGCCAGCCAGCCAGCCAGCCAGTCATCCAACCAGCCAGCCAGCCAGCCAGCCAGTCATTCAACCAATCAGTCAGTCAGCCAGCCAGCCAGCCAGCCAGCCAGCCAGCCAGCCAGCCAGCCAATCATCCAACTAGTCAGTCAGCCAGCCAGCCAGCCAGCCAGTCAGCCAGCCAGCCTGTAAAATATGCAGGGGCTGTCGCTTTTGCTGCCTGGTAGGCAAAGCACCAGGATCTTGAATCTGATGCGAGCTGCTATCGGGAGCCAGTGAAGGAAGGGGGTGACATGAGAACATTTGGGGAGGTTGAACACCAGATGGCCAGCAGCGTTCTGGATGACCTGCAGAGGTCTGATGGCGGAGGCGACTGGAGGTGCACTCCAGTAGTCAAGGCGGGAGATGACCAGTGATTGGGTCAGGAGTTGCGCTGCTTCTCTGGTGAGGAATGGTCGTATCCTTCTGATGTTGTAAAGGAAGAATCTGCAGGAGCGTGCTGTCGCTACGATGTTCTCCGCACAGGATAGGTGGTTGTCCAGGATCACTCTAAGGTTCAAGGTTCTTGGCTGTCTGGGAGGGTGTTACAGTAGAGTTCTCCACTGTGATTGAGAAGTCTTGGAGAGGTCAGGCTTTCCGGTGGATGAAGAGTAGCTCAGTCTTAGTTAAGGTTGAGCTTGAGATGGTGGGCTGACATCCATGTAGAGATGTCAGCGAGACATGCAGAGACATGTGTTGCCACATGTAGGTCAGAGAAGGACAGGAAGAGCTGCGTGTCATCTGCGTAGCTGTGGTAGGAGAACCCATGAGAGGAGATTACAGAGCCAAGAGACTTGGTATAGAGGGAGAACAGTAGGGGCCCCAGGTTCGTGGAGAAGACAATGATTCTCTCCAAGTCACCTGGTAGGAGTGACCTGCTAGGTAGGAAGCAAACCAGGAGTGTGCAGTGCCAGAGAGAAGAGAGAAGGATACAAAGTGATGATCAGAAACTGGGAGAGGGGTAACATTAAGTTTGGAGGTATGGGCGGATCTGTTGAAGACAAGGTCGAGCTGATTGCCTGCCTTATGAGTCGGAGGAGAGGGTGACAAGGTAAGGCCGAAGGGGAGGAGAAGTTCCAGTACTCCAGATGAGAGAAGCCTCTATGACTGGATGTTGAAGTCACCCAGTAGTGCGAGTGGAGTGCCATCATCAGGGAAGGAGCTGAGAAGGCCATCCATCTCATCTAAGAAGTTACCGAGCTGACCTGGGAGGCGATAGATGACAACAATGTGAAGTTTGACAGGGGAATAGACAGAAGCAGCATGACATTCGAAGGAGAGTATTGACAGGTGTGACAGGGGAAGGATAGTGTGTGACCACTTAGGCGAGATGAGGAGTTCTGTGCCTCCCCCTCGACTAGAGGGTCTGGGGGAATGAGAAAAGGAGTAGGCATCAGAGAGGGCTGCTGGTGTAGCTGTGTTTTCCTGTACCGCCTGTATCTTATTCTAGTCATGCAGGTTGTGGTTGCTAACCCCTGTACCGCCTGTATCTTATTCTAGGGTATCTTTGTTACCAGGGTACAGCCTGAGGGCCCGGCCGCCCTGCTGCTCCGGCCCGGGGACAAGATCCTGCAGGTAACACCCCCGTCACCATGGTTACCCTGGTTAGCCTGGTCACACACACACACACATCCCCGTCACCATGGTAACCCTGGTCACACACACACACACCCCCGTCACCATGGTTACCCTGGTTACCCTGGTCACACACACACCCCTGTCATCATGGTTACCCTGGTCACACACGCACACCCCCGTCACCATGGTTACCCTGATCACACACACACACACACCCCCGTCACCATGGTTACCCTGGTCACACACACACAAACACACCCGTCACCATGGTTACCCTGGTCACACACACACACACACACACACACCCGTCACCATGGTTACACACACCCCCCCGTCACCATGGTTACCCTGGTTACACACACACCCATGACCAGTGGCGCCGGCAGGATTCAATTTCATAGTACACACAGAAACGTAACAAAACTTTGCAGAAATAGCGCAGACTAGCCTACAATATAGGTTGGATGATTGTATCACCTATAACACGCACTACACAGAGCGCAGCAACACAAACATTATGGTGACGGCGCACCTCAGACCTACATTTAGGGAGTAGTAAGTTACAATATGTAACAATGTTGCAATTAACCTCGTCTCGGTTTGTGTTCGCACTGCAATCGAGACTGAATCGCTCTCAACACGCACGAGGCGACGCACTTGCAAAACAGTTTTGTGATTGGTCCGAATTTAGCAGGAAATTTGGATTTCAGGAAATCCCTCTCCTCTCCATCTCTCTTCGCCGGTCCCTTTAATCCCGTATCCTAATAGAAAATGGATGAAAATGGAACATCATCAGCGACGACTGTGGGTTATTGCATTTACTGCTATTCTCTGGTTCAAATTCTTATACCAGTGCTCAGTATACAAAGAACATCTCCAGTTCGAACGAGCATCTAGGCTACGCCTGGAAAACAATGTGTTTATGCATTTAATGCGGAGACGCCGCATTGCTGCTGCATCCAGACACTTCCAAAACATAATTTTCTGACAAAACGACATAATCGTGACCAGGTTATCACAGAGTTTACCATTAATGTCTAATGTCCACAATGCATTGTTAATGAGACGGATTATACAGCTATTGGCATGACCGTATTTATATTAAACTGAGGGCATGGTGAAATAGCATTTTGTGTATCCTTAATGGAATCTAGGATCCGATATGATCGATTGTCACACAGGGATGAGCAAACATTGTAAATCATTATCAATCATGAAATGTCTTTTGGAGTCAGATATAATGTACCGTATTTTCCGGACTATAAGTCACACTTTTTTTCATAGTTTGGCTGGTCCTGCGACTTATAGTCTGGTGCGACTTATATATCAAAATATATATAATTTCATACTGACTGACATGAACCAAGGAGTAAACATTACCATCTACAGCCGCGAGAGGGCGCTCTGGGCCGCTCTGGGCTTGTGACAACTATATGCTGCTCCTGTACCACTGAAGAAATTAACTGAAACATTAACGGGAGCTTGGTGATCTTGCTTACCGGTAACTTGCTTGTTGGACTCGCTGGCTTGTTATGTTAATTTAGACTATTCAGCCTCCCAGGTATGTTCTTTATGCTATTGTGTAGCTGAATAACTGTTAATGTGTTACGTTAACATACCAGACTTCTATTCAGCCTTCTGTTCTGTGTGCTATTGTGTAGTTGAATAACTTGCCTTTCCAGATTAAATGTCTGTTCTTGGTCTTGGATTTTGTGAAATACATTTCTAAATAAATGCGACGTATAGTCCAGTGCGACTTATATATATATTTTTCCTCTTCGTGAAGACCTTTTTGACTGATGCGACTTATAGTCCGGAAGATACGGTAATGTTGGTCATGTGACCACTTGTATGAGTTTGTTCGATCATGTCCATAACTGAAATAATCATTGGGAATAAATCTATGTCTTGTGTTTGACCTGTCATCTATTTTCTGTGTTTTATTTTCATATTATATCTTCACAATCAAATGTTGATTGTGTGTTGAAGTTTTGACAGTGCAGGGTACAGCAATTGAGTTGTATCAGTTTGTGGGTAACGTGCGTTCTCACTGAAAACGAATCGATACGAGAGCGATTGTAAGCGGGTTGAGACCACCCCCTCTAGGTGCTCTCAGCCTGGTTGATTCGTCCCGGAACGGAAAGCGATTGCTGTGTCACACCAGCCCAAACGAACCGGTCTAGGGGGAAAGCACTCCTGGTTTCGGAACAACGAGCTAGGTATGAATGCACCCGAAACACAAATGAAAACATAGCCCAGGTGACAGCGCACCTAACACATGGGGAAAACATAGGGCCTATTTGGTGACACTGTGACAGCGCACCAATACATAGGCTAGCACCGAAACGAGAGTTTTGCACTCAAGTTAGGCCTACAACACACACAGCACCATACACGTTTCAACGACCAGATATGCGACAATATAGGCTAGTCCAGACAGAAGCAGCTGCACCAC
>NC_137675.1:35188501-35281001 GCF_963989245.1 Nansenia antarctica | reverse complement strand
CAGTCAGTCAGTCAGTCTGTTAATCAGTCAGTCAGTCAGCCAGGTAGCCAGTCAGTCAGCCAGCCAGCCAGCCAGACAGTCAGCCAGTCAGCCAGCCAGCCAGTCAGCCAGCCAGTCAGCCAGATAGCCAGTCAGTCAGTCAGTCAGCCAGCCAGTCAGTCAGTCAGCCAGCTAGACAGCCAGTCAGCCAGCCAGTCATCCAGTCAGTCTGTCAGCTTGCCAGTCATCCAGTCAGTCAGTCAGCCAACCAGTGAGTCAGCCAGTCAGAACTGAACACATACAACGTTCTATATCTGATATCCCACTCTAGAACATTCTATATCTGATAGAACACTCTAGAACATTCCATATCTGATAGAACACTCTAGAACATTCCATATCTGATAGAACACTCTAGAACATTCTATATCTCTACCTGAGAGCAGCAGCCAATGGGACCGTCGGCTGGCTACCTTCATATGTGTGGCTTTACATGTGGTTCTCGTGGCAATGTAGCTCCGCCCACCTGCCCCAGCAGGCTCCGCCCACCTGCCCATGCAGGCTCCGCCCCCCTGCCCCAGCAGGCTCCACCTCCCATGCAACAAGCTCCTCCCCCATGCAACAAGCTCCTCCCCCCATGCAACAAGCTTCTCTCCCCAGCGACAAGCTCCTCCCACTGCAACAGGCTCTTCCCCCCTACAGCAGGCTCCTCCCTCAGCAAGAGGCTCCTCCCACCAACAACAGGCTCCTCCCCCCCATCCATAGGCTCCTCCCCCTCTCTCTCCTCTCTCCACAGATACATGCAGAAGGTAGCTGACGGACAGACAGACAGACAGACAGACACTCCTCTAAATACCTCCTTCTCTCCCTCCTTCTCCTTGACAGCATGACACTCCCTCCTTCCCTTTTCTCCTCCTCCTCCACAGTGTTGTGTTTCTGGGGCTCTTTCCCTGTCCTCCCCGCCCTCCCCCTCCCCCTCGCTCCACTCCCCCTCTCTTTCCCCTGTCCTCCCCTACCCCTCCCCCTCTCTCTCCCCTGTCCTCCCCTCCCCCTCCCCCTCTTTCTCCCCTGTCCTCCTGCCTGACCTCCCCTTCTCTCCACTCGCCCTCTCCTCCCCTGTCCTCCCATACCCCTCCCCCTCTCTCTCCCCTCCCCTCCCCCTCCCCCTCTCTCTCCCCTGTCCTCCCCTTCCCCTCCCCCTCTCTCTCCCATGTCCTCCCCTACCCCTCCCCCTCTCTCTCCCCTGTCCTCCCCCCCCCTCCCCCTCCCACTCCCCCTCCCACTCTCTCTTCCCTGTCCTCCCTTCCCCTCTCTCTCCCCTGTCCTCCCTCCCCCCTCCCCCTCCCCTGTCCTCCCTCCCCCTCCCCCTCTCTCTCCCCTGTCCTCCCTCCCCCTCCCCCTCTCTCTCCCCTGTCCTCCCCTCCCCCTCCCCCTCTCTCTCCCCTGTCCTCCCTCCCCCCTCCCCCTCTCTCTCCCCTGTCCTCTCTCTCCCCTGTCCTCCCTCCCCCTCTCTCTCCCCTGTCCTCCCTCCCCCCTCCCCCCGCGTTTCAACTCTGTTTGCTTCTGGCCCCTCCCCTCCCCCAGGCCAACGGACATAGTTTTGTCCAGGTGGAGCATGCGGCGGCCGTGGCCCTGCTGAAGAGCTTCCATGGGACGGTGGACCTGGTGCTCCTGAGGGAGAGCACCCTCTAGATATCTCTCTCTTCTTTTTGCTTTTCTTTCTTTTTTTTTTTCTAGAACACCTTCTCTCACTTCTAGCCCGGAGACCCGAAGAAGACCAGCGACCCGGGAGTGAACCCGGGGGACTCTCACTACGCCGTCTTTTTAATCTAGGAGATCTCTAGGAGAACTTGAGAACTTGAATCTAGGAGAACTTTGAGACATTTTTGCCAATTGCTGGACCGAATGGCAATACCCGTGCCAAAATGTACCCATAGGATCACATATTGTATGACCTATATATATATATATATATATATAGATATAGATATGGACTTTTAGGTCAACTGGAAAATGTATCTTTGAGTTGTGTTTGAGAAGTGGTTTCTCGAGGCCTGTATAGTTCCGTTGTTGTTTTTGTTTTTGTTTTGCTCATTTATTATATTTAATATTTATTATGTTTAATATTTATTATGTTTTCTACCTGTGGTGTTTGGTTGGACTCTCAGAGCATGGAAGCACCGTCTAGTAACAGTAACCATAGAGACAACAGCAGTTACCATGGAGACAACAGTCACATTCGAACTACAGCGACAACAGTAACCATAGAGATGACAACAGTAACCATGGAGACAACAGTAACCACACACAGACTCACACAAACACACAAACACCTTTACACTTTACACTCACTGGTTGTGAAGTCTTATCATGACGTCCTGCATACATAAGGTGTCTGACTGAAAACCCGACTGGGCAACTTGATCGTGAGCTTTTTTAATGATCGATTTTAATCACTTGTGTTTTCTTGGTTCATGTTATGAAACATTGACATTTTGGACATTTAGCAGACGCTTTTATCAAAAGTGTCTTACAAATAAGTAAGTTGTGTCTAAAGTAAGTGAATCATCTATACATCAGTCATCGTAATCAACAGTCTATGCTAGGACCAGGGGCCATGGTCAGTCACAATGCTAGAAGAAGGAAGGATGAGAAACAAACATGTTTATGATGAACAGAACTGTACAGAGGGGTGGTGTGAAACAACATTGATTGACTTAACCTCATTGTATCTGACAGACTCCTCCCCTCCCCCTGATAGGCTTCTCCCCTCCCCTGACAGGCTCCACCCCTCCCCCTGACAGGCTCCTCCCCTCCGCTGACAGGCTCCGCCCTTCCCCCTGACAGGCTCCTCCCCTCCCCTGACAGGCTCCACCCTTCCCCCTGACAGGCTCCTCCCCTTCCCTGACAGGCTCCACCCCTCCCCCTGACAGGCTCCTCCTCTCCCCTGACAGGCTCCTCTCCTCCCCTTACAGGCTCCACCCCTCCCCCTGACAGGCTCCACCCATCCCCCTGACAGGCTCCACCCCTCCACATCTCTTTGAGGAAGCCACATGCAGGAAGATACAGATACAGTTTGAGAGGATTGGGTGACGTTTGTTTTGAGAAGCCGCCATTGTTTTTAGAATTCGTCATTTGAGCGATGTTTGGACACGAGGCTCAGCATGCTGTCACGTTAGTAGTAAACTGTCTTTGAATACGTTCTTTGAGGATACATCTCTGTGTTTTTGTAATAGGAGTTTAGAGTCTCTCTCATCAATACTTTTCTCATTTGCTTGTAAAACAATGAGCTTTTTTAGGAGACAGTTGAGTTGGTGCCATTTGTATCCCTCTAGAACCGTTGGCCCAATTTCCATGAGTATTTGTTTTGTCAAATGTAGCATCAAATGTGAAGTTTTTTGAGCAAAACGAAGAACCTAAATGAAGCCTCTAATAAAACCCCATAAAGCCATGGGTGGACACGCTACGACCATATATAGCCAGACAATTATCAGCTCAAATATTTAAGATATTGTGACAGAAAGTTTGATAATATAATTATTTTTACTAAATGTTTCAGGTAATTATTTATAATATATTGATATACCTTAGCTTGCTCAAATTGCCAGATTTTATAAAGAAAATTACAAAGAAAGGCTAGAGAACCTATGTCTTGGAGAAAAGAAGCTGTACTTATCAAATGTATAAAATGTATTTCTACTGTAATTGTGAATTTGTGTTATACAAATATATATATATGTATATGAATATACAAATGTTCATTTTTGTATTGTGTTTAAATGACATTATTGAATATAAGAAGTGGAGATGTGGTCTATGAAGTCTGACTGCAGTATTGATGTAAATATGAAACTAACAAACACAGCAGGAGACTGACTCAATGCTGCTTCATCTTTTGTGCAAAAAGTAATTTTAACTATTAAACGAGAACTATTCCGTTAAGTTGAAGACAGATTTAGTGACAATTTATTATAATATTTATTTCTTTGCACATGCAAGTTTAATCCTTCCGGTTTGATTTCTGTATTAACACAAAGAGACGTGATTGGTTAAGTGTAGTACGTGTTTAGAATGCATTTTGCAGACGCTAATGTGTACATATTTAAGATACATTTTTACAGAAACTATATATATATATATATATATATACAGTACAGGCCAAAAGTTTGGACACACCTTCTCATTCAATGCGTTTCCTTTATTTTCATGACTATTTGGTACATTGTAGATTCTCACTGAAGGCATCAAAAATATGAATGAACACATAGGAATTATGTATTTAACAATAAAGTGTGAAATAACTCTAAATATGTCTTATATTTTAGATTCCTCAAAGTAGCCACCCTTTGCTTTTTTGTTGTTAAAATATATAATAATAATATTTAATATAATATGTGTTAATAATAATAATATGTTATTATATATATATATATATAATATTATTATTATATATTTTAATTAACAAACAAAAAAATATATTTTATTAACAACAAAAAAGCAAAGGGCTACTTTGGCTCCTGGCTACTTTGAGGAATCTAAAATATAAGACATATTTAGAGTTATTTCACACTTTTTTGTTAAGTACATCATTCCACATGTGTTCATTCATAGTTTTGATGCCTTCAGTGAGAATCTACAATGTAAATAGTCATGAAAATAAAGGAAACACATTGAATGAGAAGGTGTGTCCAAACGTTTGGCCTGTACTGTATATACAATTGAAAGAAATGCTGTGCAGCAAATCCCAACTCTCCAACCCTCAGCCACTTTGGGCTTTGGGAGTCCAGGACAGTTTTTCAGTATATAAGAAGTGTTTTGAATAATGTATGAAAGTCTCTATTGTATAAATAATAAAAATGTCACTATTGTTATTGTCTTGGTCAGCTGTGGTCTTCTTACTACTGTTGTAGTTTTATATCATTTTATACTGAGAATTGAAGTCTCTACAATTTGGTGAATCTAGCACTCAAGGAAGGCCCATTTCCTTCCTGTAAAGGGCTCTGCACACAGCGTGCGATTTCTGTTGCGCGTCAACGTTCCATTTTGAAGTTTGAATGGAAGTCTATGAGAACATACAACAGAAATTGCATCGCACGCTGTGTGCATTGGGATGCGATGTTTTATGATTTTCTCATAGACTGTGTGCAGAGCCCTTAAGGGATGGGCCAAGAACTGTGGCGCAGTGAATAATTCTGACTGTGGACAGGAGGGCCCATAACTTGTGCAATCACAGATTTGTATAATATGATTGGTTCCCAAGAATAGTGACCTCATGACCAAGGACAGTTCTATAAATATGAGTCCCGCCCAACGTTGGGGGCCTTTTTTTTGTCTGCTACTTTTTCTTTGAGCTTGTTACGACCCCCTAGATGGTCTAGGGAATAGGGGGGGTAACAATTAAATAAAACCGGGGGACAAGAAACAGAGGAGAAGGGCAATGTAAAATAAACAAGATTTATTGTAGAAATAACAAAAACAGGTTTCCGTGAAACTCTTGAACTCAAAACGACTCTATAAAACAAAGAGCGAATGAATATATAGTATTAATAGTAATAAAGAATAAAGTAAATTAACCGGCCTAGTGGCAATCTAATCTAACTAATCAAAATACAAATAAGACTACCAACTATGAACATAAGACTACTTATACAAAACTACAGCTGCATCTAACAAAAACCAACACAAGAACAACTCGGAAGCTGTTGTCTGGCCCACTGGCACCAACTGAGTGTCTCTCCCAGGCTTTTATCCTCCCTCCACCCTTGATTGAAGATTGAGCACACCTGTGCTCAATCAGGCCATCACCATGGCAATTGGTAGGAGGAAGGACAATCACCTGGGAGAGAACACAAGAAACAAACAAAACACACAGGACTACACACTACGGACGTAACAGAGCTGCTGTAACTTTGCTGAATAAAAGGCCTCCTTTGAGTCAATTGATTTAAGCTCTTTGTGCTTTATAAGTTCTACTCAATCTATTAAGAATCAATTAAATCCACGACACTACTTTGATCTATGGTACATCCTCTGCTATTGTTAAAGTGCATGCAGTTGTTTGTTTGCTGTACTCTGAAGCCATACAGCAGTTTCATCAGGCTGCAAATCTACCTACCTACCTATCCATCCATCCATCCATCCTATCTATCTATCTATCTATCTCTCTACCTATCTATCTATCTCTCTACCTACCTACCCATCTACCTATCTCTCTCTCTCTCTATCTATCTCTATCTACCTATCGATCTAATAAAAGCAAAAATAGATGGATAAAATACATTGATAGAAGTGTTTGTGTTTAATCATAACTGCTGCAAAACATGAAGGATTGTAGCATAGTTTTAAATATTTTTAGGGTTTGGGCCTGTTTGATTTCTTATTATTAACTGCTCCAATGGCAATACCCTGACACTTTGGGAGAAGACAAGTTGGTTGCAATGATGGGCGCGCTGCATCTAATGATTGGGAAGCTGCTGCTCAAATCTGGGTGGCCCACCGTCCTGTCGGGGTCATCCCTATGTTCCCCGGGTCCTATGTTCCCCGGGTCCTATGTTCCCCGGTTTCTTAGCAAAAAAAAAAAAAAGGGTTCTATGTTCCCCTCTTCCGAAAACTTCCGAAAAAGGGTTCTATGTTCCCCGCTTCCGAAAAAGGGTTCTATGTTCCCCGCTTCCGTATATTCCCCGCCTGCCGTTGTGTCAAGCGACCCCAGGTGTCGTTATGTAGTACTGCATGAGTTTTTTTTTTTTTTTTTTTTTTTTTTTTTTTTAAACAACATACACAAATACATAATTATACTGTTAGTTTTTTTTTTTATTGTTTTTTTTTTAAACAACATACACAAATACATAATCATACTGTGGATTACTATGTGTACAACATTATTATATGAACAAAATGATTATATGTACAAAACCTTTTGTAGGTAGGACACTATTGGACCTCGGCCCAAATCTAGTACTGAACCCCCCATGCTAAACCATTTGGAAGTACAGTATACTAGGACTCCAATTCAGACACACTGGGGGGCTGTCACAAATCTACTAACTCTAATCAGCCTGGTCTCACACGGCAGACGTCAGAATTCGACGTTGATGGACAAACATTAATCTGCTCTATTCATACATTAATCTGCTCTATTCAGACATTAATCTGCTCTATTCATACATTAATCTGCTCTATTCAGACATTAATCTGCTCTATTCATACATTAATCTGCTCTATTCAGACATTAATCTGCTCTATTCAGACATTAATCTGCTCTATTCAGACATTAATCTGCTCTATTCAGACATTAATCTGCTCTATTCATACATTAATCTGCTCTATTCAGACATTAATCTGCTCTATTCAGACATTAATCTGCTCTATTCACACATTAATCTGCTCTATTCACACATTAATCTGCTCTATTCATACATTAATCTGCTCTATTCAGACATTAATCTGCTCTATTCATACATTAATCTGCTCTATTCATACATTAATCTGCTCTATTCGTGGTTCCCAAACACATTTATGATGTAGGAACAGGAGGGTGTCAGTGATGGCTGAGGGTGCAAGAGAAGCTTTGCTCCCTCCTTGTACTCTTCACAGCCTGTCAGGGGATCTTCTCTGTGGAGTGGCAGGAACACGGTCCCTTCAAACAGGAGCTGTGGATTCTCTGAAAATAAAAGACATCAAGTATTAAGGTAGGCTATAGATTCCCATCAATATTTTTTATACAAGGTCTTTCAGTAAGACTATTTTACCTGACATGGTAGCCCATATGCCTGTGATTTTCACCGGTTGCCTGTGGTTCCTGTCTTCACCAAGTAGGGTTGGGTTGAGTTGAGTTGGGTTGGGGTTGTCTTCACAAATGACCCAACTCTGATAGTCTTTATATCAAATCTGAGAATGAAATTCAGTATGCTAATTATAAAAGGGGTATGCTATTGATAATATGAATGAATGAATGAATGAATGGTCTTTATTGTCATTGATATAGTACTGGTTTACATAAATAAAGGCTATGTACACTATCCACTATACTATACTGTACAAATAAAACACTGTGCTGTACTCTATGCTATGCTATACCTATTCTAACATTTCCTATTCTCGGCAACCTTATGTACCCTAGGGTTGTCATATTGCACATAGTGTTATTGCACATTCATTTAAAGTGTCGCAGTTTGCAGGCTTGAAATGTACATATCATTGTAGCATGATATGCTAAATGTAGCATATCATTTAGATTGTTTTTAATGTATTGTTTTAGATAATTCATTATTTTAAAATATTATTTTCTTTAGATAAACAACTAAAATAAAAAATCTAAATTAGATGCTATTGATACTGCATAGAAACACATTGATATAATATACTTGTATGTGTCAGGGGACAATGTTGCACTCTGATATTTAGTGTGTCTCTGTTGCGCCCTTCTACTCCGAGTCACCAGAGGGCGTAACACCCCCTATCAATTGTTTTAAGGTCAATCGTAATTGAGCTTGAGTTACAAGACTTCCTCACATACCGGTATGTTCGTAACACATGCGTAGTGACAATGGCTCAAATAATTACTGGAGACCGAGGGGGGAAAATATTAGTTCTGGATAACTTTAGGTACCAGAAACACCGCACAAATTTACAGAATATTCGGTGGCGGTGTTGGAGAGAAGACTGCCGGACAGTTCTTGTTACAAACATCTTTGATGTAGAGGGGGTCAATCCCAACATAGAAGTTCGGGAGGTCCGCGAACATGTGCATGCCCCCGATACACAAATGGTGAACAATGCGCAATTTCGCCAAGTGATTACTGGAGAGGTGGTGAGAGAACCCACAGTACCAATCAAACGCATTTACGATGCTGAGTGCGTAGGTCTACAGCGGGGCCGTCCCATCCAGCGTGGAGGTCGCGGGCGACCTCCTCAAAGATTCTCCTCAGTTAGGTCTGTTATGGCCAGAGCCAGAGCTGCAGTAATCCCTCCCGTCCCAGCTACCGTTGATGATGTAAGGATCGACGGTCAATGGGCTGAGACATGGGGCAGAGACCATTTCCTCCTGCACCAAGACAGTGAGTGGGGCATAGCAGTGTTTTCCACAGAGGACAACCTGAGACAGCTGCGACACTGCAGGACATTATACATGGATGCTACATTCAAGTCGTGCCCACGCCCATACAACCAAGTATTTACTATACTCGGGGACATTCATGGCTTCGTTGTCCCCCTTGTACATGTCCTCATGGAGCAACGTACAATTGGACACTACCGACAAGTGTTCCAGTGTGTCAAAACGTCACTCAGGAGAATCACCCACCACCTTTGGCGTCCGCGTAAAGTCATCTGTGACTTTGAGCAAGCGCTGAAAACTGCTCTTGAAACGGAGTTGCCACAAGCCAGAATCGGAGGATGCTACTTCCATTTCAACCAAGCCTTGTGGAAGAGGGTACAGGCACTTGGATTGGCTGGTCCATTCCGTCATGACCATCCACTGGCAGCAGTCATCCGCAAGGTTTGTTGTGTTCTGTCTGCACTGCTGTCTGTCCTGTGTTGTTTTGTTTGCATTGCATTTAGAAATGCTCTTACTGTAACGCCAAATCAAATTCCTATATGTGTATGCTTAATGTGTATGCATAAATGGCAATAAACGTTATCTCATCTCTCATCTCATCTCATCTCATCTCATCTCAAGGTGATGGCCTTAGGACACCTGCCTCTGCCTCTGGTCCAGATCAATTTTGATCTTCTCCTCAACCACAGAAACACCAGGCGTGCCCTGATGAACCACCCTGAGTTACAAGACTTCCTTGCGTATGTTCGTAACACATATGTCCATCCTGGAGCGGCCTTCCCACCAGCGATGTGGAATGTGTTCGAAAGAAACATGGAGCAAAGGACCAATAATCATGTTGAATGTAAGTGTAACAATGACAGATCTGAACAAAAAATATATAATTTCATCTAATAACTAAATCTGAAGTATTAAGTTAATTATTTTATATTGTTAATATAATATTGTCTGCTAATTATGGGTTAATTCATTCTTATCCTATCACCTCTGGGCCTGTGCGTATATCGAGGTTTAACTATGAGCCGAAACAAAAATTAACGAAACATCAAACACAGCAGAGGACAGGAGGGCTCTTTAAACAGGTGGACGAGTTGCCACGTACAGGCGCGCTAATGATGATGGACATAACATCAGTCCAATCATGGGCGGGCACCGTGATTGAGAAAGGATTAAGAAAGGATTTAAAATTGTGAAAGGAGGAGACACAGAGGGGAAAATGTTCAATGTCAAAATGTTCATGCCAAACTAATAACATTTAGGGCCTGATTTACTAAGATCCCAAATAACGAATACTAATTGAAGTTCACACACAGGGGAAGTTGAGATATACTTCAAATAAGGCCCGCTATCTTCTACATTGGAAAGATCAACAATCCTCACTGCACACCGTTAGTAGATCAGCCTGCAGATGTAGAACCAGTTTGCACATTAATAGGCCATTAATAGGCTAATAAGTTATAATTCTGTATTTTTGTTCTAGCTTATCATCGTACTCTGAACGATGCTGTCCAAGTGCGCCATCCTTCACTTTGGAAATTCCTTCGGCACCTGAAGGATCAGCAAACGCTTGCAGAGGGTAAACTGGGGATGGCAGACAGAGGCCACGCTCCCCCAACAAGGAGACGGAAGTGGAGGGAGTTGGAGGCCCGTCTACTGAGGCTGAAAGGACAGTACATGCAGGGCCACAGAGATCTGGCTTCGTACTGGAGGGCTGTCAGCCGTAGCGTCCGTATGGGCTAGATTTCCACATTTATTTTGATAGCACTTTGGCCTATGTTGTTGTTATTATTATTGTTATTGGCCTAATTGTGTTATTGTTATTATTATTATTATTGTTATTATTAGTTAGAATAAGCTGTACGCCATTGTTTACGCCATCATGTATGCCATTGTTTACATGTTATTTAGCTCTTTCATTTGTTTTTGCCAAGTTATTGCTGTACCATAGTTTTGTTATTGAAAGATGTCTGTACCTTTCCAGTTTATATGGACCTGTTTACTTAGTAAGCCATATAGTTATTATTACAATATATGTGATGCCAGAGTTAGGACTGATAATTGCACTAGAGCTCATGTGTCAGGATTACCAGGTTTCAGCAGTGAAACAGTAGGCCTCTCCTTATTAGTGCCTGACTACTAAAACACTAGAGTGAAAGAGACTACATCTCTGTATGCCAGGATCCCCCGAGGATTTGATGTGTGCAAGAGGATGTGTCACACTCTATGTGCTACGGATACTGGCTAGTTACTTAGGGATTATATTATGGGATATGTGACACTGTAACCTAGAGACACACTGCGCTGTTACGTGACGTCCTGCCAATGGGATGTACAGTATTGTCTCAGGTTGGCATTTTGATGCTTGGTCTTGGAAACAAACACCATGTTTGCACAAACATTGTTTTTTTTTTGTTGTTGTTGGTTGCAATAAAAGCCTATATTTTGGATTGATATCTCTACTGTATTTATTTGATTCCGTTTGACCAAAATATAGAAAAAATATTTCTTTAATCCATGCATACAATTGCAAATGTTGGGCCGCTACCCACACGTTTAGCTGTGTTGCTCATTCCACAAATGCATGATCCTTACAAGTCATACCTCGTTGTAAAAGTGACTAATCAGCGGGTCATTCCACTAAAGGTGGATCAGTATAGCGGCGCTCAGGGAACTCGAGATTGGAAATCAAGCCTCAGGTGATTCCTCGAACGAGGATCAGCCTTGTGTCATCAGTGTTCACAGAAGACAGGCTTACAAATCTTCGATATGGGCGCGTGCACGCAGACATAAAAAGCCCTGAAGTGTCGATCTGTCGAAATGAAGATACTCCACTCTGCAGGGGTACTACATTTGCGCAGCATTCCGAATTATTGATTTTTATGAAGACGGAAAAATAAGATGTAAAATAGTGCAATACAGCCGCAATTAACAAGGCGAGGGAAATGGTTTGGCAAGAAATTGCTGACCGATTAAATGCGTAGGTCATACTAGCCCCAGTTATTGTTATATGTTCATATTTTAACAAATGAATATTACTACTGTGGTGATATCCGCAGCAGGCTACAAACCGTCATATCGCCACAATGGCCTAGTGGTATTGACTGCTGCCATAGGATTTAATCGTCATTTTATATCAGTGGTTCGAATCCCTCTTCAGGCGCACTTTTTACTGCATTTCGTTGTCTGAATCTAATCTAAAATCTCATCTAAAAAAGTTTTGTAGGCTATAAAATTATGGTGCAGGCTAATTTACAAGAACTGACACGATTACAATGGTGTTTGAAACCTTTGCATGAAATCTTCGGTTAAATGTAAAAAAAAAAAAAAATGAATGACTTAGTCAAGTCTCGAACTCGCAACCTTTGGAACTCCAGTCCGCAGCCTTAACCACTACGCTAGCATGACAGCAATGCAAGTTGTTTCTTTTTACACTCTTTTCTTTATTGATATATCGATTTATCTATCACACTTTCAAAATATCAAGTTATCTATCACACAATCAAACTATCTATCGATCGATCACACTTTCAAAATATCAAATTATCTATCTATCACACAGTCAAACTATCTAATCTATCTATCTCGTGTGAAGTGGGAACTAATATTTCCTAGGGAGGAACTATCGTTCGGGATGTAGTTTCCGCCTGTGAGCCTTTTTTGACGCGCGTCTCACTATAGCCTGTGTTTTCGATTTCGAAGACGTCACTCACTGTGCTACGAAAACTGGCTAGTTACTTAGGGATTATATTATGGGATATGTGACACTGTAACCTAGAGACACACTGCGCTGTTACGTGACGTCCTGCCAATGGGATGTACAGTATTGTCCCATAGGTTGGCATTTTGATGCTTGGTCTTGGAAACAAACACCATGTTTGCACAAACATAGTTTTTTTGTTGTTGTTGGTTGCAATAAAAGCCTATATTTTGGATTGATATCTCTACTGTATTTATTTGATTTCGTTTGACAAAAATATAGAAAAAATATTTAATAATGTGTATATATATATATCACTGGTGTTCTTTTAGGAATATAAGATTTTCAATTCCATCTCGAAAATGATCTATCTAGGGAGTTATATAAAATGCTGAGACAATACTATGACATTCATTGTGTTCTTCATTATTTCCAAGTCATCTTAAGACCCCCCCCCAAAAAAAAAACAAAAAAAAAAAAAATCAAACTCTCATGCAGTACCACATAACGACACATGAGGTCGCTTGATACAACGGCAGGCGGGGAACATAGGACCCTTTTTCGGAAGCGGGGAACATAGAACCCTTTTTCGGAAGCGGGGAACATAGAACCCTTTTTCGGAAGTGCGGAACAGGGGAACATAGGACCCGGGGAACATAGGACCCGGGGAACATAGGCATGCTCCCGTCCTGTCTAAGGCTGACGTCCTGACATCCGGTCGTGCACAGTCTGTCCTCAATGAGCATCACATCAAGTGCACAAGATATGCCCATCAAGTTTCTCTCATGTCACTTTACATGCTCAAACAGACCGCCAGACAGATACTCAGAGTATTGTGAGAATATAATGGGCCCACCTGTATCATTTGACATGTGGGAATAACATTCCCAAACTGCACCCCAGTTCAAGTTCTGGTCAACCATAATGAAGCTGGAGCTGCCGATGTGTCGCTGTGTGCAGTCCCTGCGGGAGGGGGACTTTCCACTATATGTGCAAGCATGTGACGAGCTCTGCGGCTGGTTTCACACCCTAGACCACACAAACAAACACCACACTCATCATGAGGAAGGACACAGTTTGCTAGTAAAGTTTTGAAAGGATGTAGAACAGCTGGGCAACCCTTTCCTTGCTACAAGTCAGGAGCTTGTAGTACTCGATATACAGAATGTCATGGAACAGGCAGTTCTTCTTCTTTATCTCAAATCCATGAAGCTGGCAAAGCCCTTCATGCAGCATACAGTTAGGTCCATATATATTTGGACTCTGACAGAATGTTTGTTATTTTAGCTATTTACCAAAACATATTCAAGTTACAGTTAACACTTAAAGTGCAGACTCTTAGCTTTGAGGGTATTCACATCCAAATTGGGTATAGGAATTACAGGTCTTTAATATGTGGCCCTCTCTTTTTCAAGGGTCCAAAAGTAATTGGACAATTGAATCAACAGCTGTTACATGCACAGATCTGGGATATTCCTTTGTTATTTCTTCATTAGTTAAGCAGGAAAAAGGTCTGAGTGGCATTTGAGTGGCAAAAGTGTGGCATTTGCATTTGGAAACTGTTGCTGTGAATGCACATACTGTCAAATGATCTCTCACTCAATGCAAGTGAAACAGGCCATCCTTAGGCTGCAAACACAAACAAAAAATCCACCAGAGAGATAGCAGGAACATTAGGAGTGGCCAAATCAATAGTTTGGTACATTCAGAGAAAAAAAGAACGCACTGGTGAGCTTGGCACCACAAAAAGGTCTGGGGCCTCATTTATAAAAAGTACAAGTACTTGAACGTCATCTTTGACTTGCATGTGAGCAATTTTTTTTATTACATTTTTTTACTTTGTTTTTATTGAACAAAAAAACAACACAAACACAACACACAACATTACATCACTTGGCAACACATCAAATATATACCCACATATATCACAATGTATTGGACCGTATACATACAGTTGGAAATCAAAGCAAGGAAAGGGAAAAAACAACAAATAGGAAATTGAGTATCAAAAACTAGTACAACACAGGGTTTGGGGTGCTTCTCAGAGAGAAAAATATATTGTAAGGGGTGACCACCGACATTGAAAGAGGTCTGTCCTTAGATTTAGTTGGGCAGTTGGAGCCTCCATCCCCGAAACGATCGTTTCCACGGTCAAATTGACTCACGTTGAAATGTTATAAATCACTACTTTGACGTGGTTTTCTACTTACGACACGGGTGAGATCATATTTGATCCAAAGTACTTTCTATAAATGATGCCCCTGGAGATAGGAGAAAGGCTGGAAAATGTTCACAAAATAATTGGTCAATAATCTTTAGACCTCTGTCTGCCCACTTCTTGAAGGCACTATCAGATATTGAGGGGAGGAATTCTAGATTCCCATTAATTTGCATAGCTCGAGAGAGGGCAACTGTCCCCCTAAATCTATTTTGACCTGTAGACCTTTAATGTGTGTTTCACAAATATGTTTTGGATTCTCACTTTCTTTTGAGACTGTTGGCTCATGAAAACCAAAGTGGCTAGAGGTAGGGTTAGGGTTAGGGCTAGAGGTATTCCTGGTAGTGGGCTCTGCTCTGTACTAACCCATCCTGTCTCTACGTCATTGCAGATCCAGGCTACCACCGCTGTTAGTTGCGCTGCCCAAAAGTAGTGCTTTATGTTGGGACGGCTGAGCCCGCCCCTGTCCTTCCCTAGAGTGAGTGTTTTATATCTCACCCTAGGTCTCCTGTTCTGCCATATGCCTGCCTATCTATATTTAGATAGAAGCTTATGCAGCATATTGAAGGCAGATGCCGGAACCCAGATAGGCAGAGATTGGAACAAAAACAAAACGACAAACAAAAACCTAAATTCTTTTTTACGGCATCTATTCTACCCAAAAGGGACAACGGCAGCACATCCCATCTAGTTAAGTCAGTTTTAAACACCTCAAATATATTTGTATAATTTGCTTGGTACAATTGTGTTATTTTGGAGGTGAGTATAATCCCTAAATATCTAAATCCCTGATCAGACCGGTGAAAGGACACTGTACAGTCAAGTTGGCTAGGCCACATCCCCGAAATCATCATTGCCTCTGATTTAGTGGGGTTCATTTTGTAACCAGATACTAGGCCATATTCATCCAGATTCCGTAGGAGGGCTGGGACAGATGATATGGGATTTTCCATAAACAGTATTATGTCATCCGCGTATAAACCCTATTTATGTTGATTCCCACCCTCATCTTTTATTCCCTGTATATGAGGGTTACTCCTGATTAGTTCTGCGAGGGGTTCAATACTAAGGGCAAACAGGGCTGGAGACAGTGCATCTCCCTGTCTCGTCCCCCTTCCCAATGCAAAGAATTCAGAGCAGTGGCCATTGACTCTAACTCTTGATTTTGGGTTCTTATAAAACACTATAGTACCAAGTTAATAAAGGTCTGACCAAAGCCCATATGTGACAGGGTTTGATTAATAGGTCCCCATCTCGGCAATTGTAAAAGCTCACAATCGAGCCAAACAAGTCTTGTTGTGAAAACATGTGTTTTCCGGTTTTTGGCATAGGACGACAAACGAAGCGATGAAGAACCCACTCGATATCATATCCAACAGTTTTACATTCACTAAATACCTACATTTAGTTAGCAAAGTCGGGTGGGGGGTATTATTCGTATTAGTGTGGCAGTGTGTGTAGCCACGCCCACTCCAGCTGTATTTAAGTAGTCATGTGCGTCTGGATCTGTTGACAAATGTACAAGATGGATGCGGATGCTCTAGCTAACGCTATAAACCGAATTTCTGAAGCCGGTAGAAATATCGACAGTGGCCAATTAATGAACTCATTCATTTTGGACTACATGCATAACTCCCATTCCGGGAACTCGGAATCGGAAGATGACGAAAATGATGAAGAAGCAGACGGAATTTCTGACATTGACCTGAACATCAGTTCTGACGAGCATCGAAAGGGTTTTACGGTCAGTAGATGCTATAACAGTAGACGCCGATTACAAAAAAGAAATGGATAAAATAATCCATTTTGATTGCAAGTGCCAGCAGAGACGGAAAGTGGAGTCCCAACAACAGGCTGCCTCTTGCAGTCAAAGGCTGTCTCCAGAATGTATATATAGTACCAGAATTAACACAGCGTCGTTGTCAACCGACAACAAAGACATGCTCGTTTTGGGAACTATACAGACATCTTCGAAGGATTCAGAAATGACACAATGCACAAAACAGGTTTCCACTAAATGACGCTTTCGGCGAACAAGCTACACAATTCATGGCACAGTCGTCAGCAGACAAACCTTCTGCTTTGTTCTTGGGTAAGTTTTAATGAGTTACATGTGTTGTTTACTAGGCTAGCGTAACCTAGCCTAACCTGTTTGGATAGCCAAACAGTTATTTGTTTTGTGAGTAAGGTAGATAGTTTTTGTTTGCATCAGCTATCAAACCACTGAAACTGTGTGTTCACCACAACTATTAGGGCTTTCACACCGGCAAAGAACCGTGCCGGTTCACGTTCGCATTCGGAAACCTCTGAACGTTGGCGCTGTCTGGAGAATCAAGGACCCCAATTGAAATAAGCCAGTGGCTTTCTTGGGTTTTTATCCTGTTAGTTGACCTTGTATGTAATATGTACTTTCATGTACCTACTTCTGCAAATCTTCTAATAAAGTTTTCAATCAATCAATCAATCAATCAATCAATCAAACGATACACTGGTATGAACGCGGGCTCGTTCGCCAGACAGCGCCAACGTTCGGAGGTTTCCGAACGCGAACCGGCACGGTTCTTTGCCGGTGTGAAAGCCCTATATGACTCCCCTATACTTTGAATTCTACGAAACTAATAGATGTTGGGAGGAAGAAATAGGTTGCCAAAGATTAAACATAATGAATAAATACATTTGTTGCAGACCTACTAAATACTGTACAGTATGTTCCATGCACCAGTTTAGTGTAGGCTATGTGTGTGTGTGTGTGTGTGTGTGTGTGTGTGTGTGTGTGTGTGTGTCTGTGTGTGTGTGTTGGGGTAGGACAGCATTCATCAATCAGATTAGCACCTCTTAGCACCTATTAACACCAGTTTTTTTCAGGATCAGCAAAAACCTTCTGCAATCCATTGCCCAGTCCTACAAGGAGAATGGTGCAGTACCACGCCAAAGGAAGAAACGTGAGCGAACAAACAAAAAATTCCTCAACACTGAGGACATGATAGAGTCACGTGACCACTCGTTGACGATGCACACGTAGTCTTCTTGTCTGCTCACTTTGCCACCTAATTGCACTAATACAATTTATCGAATACTATATTAGAAACAGCAATGACCACATCCCCTGCTACGGGAAGTCGCAAAAGAGAGGGTGAAAACTTTCCAACTAAGAAGAAATTTAAAGATACATCCATCTCTAAAGAAGACCTTGACGCCGCCATTGCTGACGGTATCAGGCTAGCGCTGCAAGAACAGCAATCCATCCTGAACACAGCTATTACCTCGGCCATCAAAGATGCTGTGGATTCCATCCTAACCCCTCAGCTTTGCTCAATCAAAATCGACATCGAAAAGACCAACGAATATGTCCGAGGTATGAAAACGGATATCGAGCACCAAGCTAAGCTAGCCCAAAAGACCCAGAGCCGCATCGACTCCGTTCAGTTGGCTGTGCGCGAGGACAGACCTAGCATTGCTGAACTCCGAAAGCAGGTGGAACAACTCACAGAGAAAACAGCTGACATGGAAGATAGGGCTCGGCGAAATAATCTACGTCTGGTAGGCTTACCAGAGTCGTTGGAGGGCTCTGATGCTGCAGGCTACCTCAAAGCTAACCTGGTGAAGTGGATTCCCTCCTTGGCTGGCCGAGTCATCGAGATCGACCGTGCTCACCGCATATATAACGGCCGCGAGCAAAACAGCAATCGCCCCCGTACCCTCATCTTCCGTCTATTGAGATGGCAGGACAGGACCACCATCCTAAAAGAAGCTAGGAAGGCATATCCAGTGAAGCAAGACAAATCCACCCTCCTGTTCTTCCCAGACTACAGTACCCCAACTACAACCAAGAGGAAGGATCAACACGGTCATCAAGGATGCGCATGCCATGGGTCTGCAGCCTTTCCTAATCTACCCCGCTATTCTCAAAATGGAGCATGATGGCAAAAAGATGTCCTTCGACTGTCCGTCCAGAACAGAGGACTTCATCCGATCCTTGAAGTCACCACTTTAGCCACACCAATCCGAATCCTACGCCGGGGCTGTGCGGCGCGACCCAACAACGAAGCTGTCTACAGGACCCGTGCGATCCACGCCTGCCAGGCGGCCCGACCGAGGGGACTCTACCGCTGTAAATGATCTGGGGATCGAGGATGGTGACGGGATGGAACTGACCACCTAATCAGCCACGACACTGCCATGGGGACTGCTTTAGATTTCAACGATAGAAAGGACAATTTTACTTTCTTTTCCCCCAGGGTATGCAATTGCTTATGAAAATGGATGTTTACTTTGACTAACGCTGGGTCTAACGAGGTATGGTTGTTACGTATGTTCCCCTATCTCAAACTATCATTTTTCACCATTATGATGGCCTGCTGATATCCCGTTGTTTTCATTATTTAATGCCATGTCTAGGCTACCTTTTTTTGAGGGGATGATATGATTCTTTAAGTTCGATAAAGACTCATTGTTATAACTAGCAGGTGGTGTATTGAGCCGATTTGTGGGCTACAGCGTTGCAATAGACTGAGTCACGTCTCAGAGAATGTTTATGTTTTGGCAAGCCTGTAGGTTACCTTCGCGGTTTGCTAACTTTTTTGTACATTATATTTTTCTCTTCATTTATTTTTCTCCCTCCCCCTCCCAACGGACAAGTCGCGTAACGGATTGGACTTTTACTGTACTGATAGAAATACTAAGTAGTCATGACCAGAACTATCATTTCATTCAGATTTTCTGTATTTGTTCATTAGAATCCTATGGCGTCTGACCTAACTGTTATGTGCTGGAATGTGAACGGGCTTAACTCGGCTATAAAGAGAACGCGGATTCTAGAATTCCCCCCACCGTAAGAAAGTCTCAATAGCTCTAATACAGGAATCACATCTTAAGGAATGTGACGTTACACGTTTTCAGAACAAATATTTTAAAGTTATTGCGCACTCTTGCGCTCAAAATAAGACCCGGGGTGTGCTCGTCTTGGTTGACAGGAGGTTGCATTTGACTCTTGATCAGATAAGAAGTGACAAACAGGGCCGATTTGTTTACATAAAGACGAGAATAAACCAGGTTATATTGATGCTAGCCTCCATTTATGCCCCTAATGAAGTCGACGCAGAATTTCTACCAGATATCAGTAACACATTGTTAGAAAACTCTGTAGGCTATCATTTAATAGTAGGTGGTGACTTCAATTCTGTCCTCGATCCCTCATTAGACAGGTCCTCTCAAGTTAATGTAAGCTCACAATCAACTGCATTTCTAAATTCATTTATAATGGATTTAAACGTTGTTGATGTGTGGAGAATTCAGAATAATAAGGCCAGAAATTATACATTTTATTCTAACAGACATAAATCTTTTTCCAGAATTGATTTTATTTTTGTAAGTCCATCCCTCATTCCCTCCATGTCCCCAATTGATATTCTGCCAATACTGTTGTCTGATCACTCACCTGTGGCATGCAAGATTCAGCTCTCTGCTAATACTGACAAGGCCACTAGGTGGCGGTTTAACACCACTTTGTTGACAAACCCTGACTTTTCTATCTTTCTCAAAGCTGAACTTGAAGTATTTCTTACTATAAACAGAGCACAGTGTGACAATCCTCAAAATTTGTGGGAAACAACCAAATGTTTTCTCAGGGGCCTTTGTATTTCGTTCTCCTCCACTCTCTCTAAAGCACGTAACAAGCGTTTTATTGAGCTAGAGAAGGAAATAAAAACAGTAGAAAAATTACTTTTTTTCCTTTTTTTTTTTTACAGAAGATCAAGCCACACGGCTCGCTTGTCTCAAAGGAGAATATAATGCTACATCTCTCTCAAAGGCTGAATTTATCTTTCATAGAACGAGACAGAGATATTATTTTGATGCTGAAAGGCCCAGCCGCTTATTGGCACTGAGACTGAAGGAGAATGAAAGCAAAGCCTCTATAAATGCTATTAGAGATTCTGCGGGCACTGTTCATACTGATCCCCAAGCTGTGAATAGTATATTTCAAACATTTTACTCCAACCTGTACCAATCTGACATAGATTATGATACATCTCGCTCAGTAACGTGCAGTGAGGTCATTGGCTGGGTAGGCAGTGAGCTATTTTAAAAAATCATGCGAGTAACGCAGCAGCCAGACTTTAAATGGCATAGCGCATACTATAAAGACAATCAAATAGCCCTTATATCTTTTAACGCAGGCTCAAAACTCACTTCTTCAAGAAGTAGGCCTACTACTATAGGCTATTATACTACTATACTATATATACTATATACTATACTACTACTATAGGCTATTCGGTCGTCTGAATGAGACAGACGACGAGGGAGAGAGAGCGAGAGAGAGCGAGCGAGAAGACAGGCAGCGCTGTCCGGGAAGCGAATTTGCGAAACCCAAGATGGTAGGGGGTGGCAGGGCTATACCGCTACCTGATTGGTTGGCGAAGCACTCCCTCATTGCCCCCTCATTGGCTGGCAATAACGCTACCTGATTGGTTGGCGAAGCACTCCCTCATTGCCCCCTCATTGCTGGCGAGTCTACCATCTAAAGCCAGACTCCTTGCTATAAGCTATAGCTTGGGCTAACGTAAACGCTAGCATGCGGCGTGTGAACGGGTTGAAAAGCACGCCCAGAGAAGTTAGAAGTCATAAGGAAACATGTTTATTGACTGGGCAACACAGTGTAAAAATACACAGCTTCATAAAATAAACCAGAAACACTCATTCTGCAGTCTGCACGTTTTATTCTGATATTAACCAGCTATCACAAACCATATTACTGCATAAGCAACCACACAGGGGAAATACAGTATCAAAGGAGCAGTACATTTCAGGAACATTTCAGAACTTTAGGAGTTGTTTAAACTTGAACTCTCTTAGATTATATTCAAGCCGATCTTCACACAACGTAGAAAAAGAACACCCAAATGTAAAAGTCTGTTTTTGTCTTTAATTAAACATAATACATCGATTGCAATTCAATTGTTTATTTTATTCCTTTTACAATGTGAACCACATGTATCATACCAACACCTAAATGTTAAGTATATAGATTAGCCATTTATTACTTCTTTTTTTAAACAAATAATTATATACAGTAGGTATCAGGAAACAGTATAATAGTGTTGGCTCTAGAGAGATGGAACACCAGGAGGAGGAGAAGAAGCAGATGAATGTGTGTATAACAGGGGCCTATTCACAGGGTTCAACTCACCCCCCCCCCCCCCCCCACACACACACACACACACAACTTGGTTGATTCTGACTTTTTAGAGGGGGACCCTCATTGATACTTAAATTCTAGTGGCAGGGCCCTGATCTGTTATGGGGGCATCTAACACCCCCCCCTTACACACACACACACACACACACTCGAACCCTGCCTATTCAGTGGAGCGATAGAACTGTAGTGTACGGAGAGAACACGCTTCCCTATTCTGCACGACCGACAGAGCATAGTGTCTGTTCTAGACAGCACATTTCTATCTGAACGTAACTTTGTTTGGCGTCCCCACTGAATAGGTCCAAGTTGTTCCAAGAACTGATCTAAGGGTGCGTTGCATTGTGACCTCCTACAGGTTTAGGTTAGTATTGGGTTGGGGGGTTAAAGGTAAAGTTCGCCGAAACCAGACCAGTACTTAGGAACAACCTCTAGGCCAGCCAGTCGAAGCTTTCCACATCAACACATTTCAGTAATGCACACCCCTTTATGAAAGGCTATAGAGTCTAGGTCCCAATGTCCAACACTACCGAGTACGAAGCGAGCTGGCCATGCCCACTTAATAACAGCACGCCAAGTGTGGACAGTGGGATGTAGGCTCTGGAAGAACAATTATGGGTGGAATCCTAACACGGCACACGCAGATGTAGAATTCCACCCTCTGTGAACAATTCCCTCCTAGGACAAGAGGCATTCCGATATACAGTATAACAGCACTTGGACCTTTAACTATGTGTATCGCTCCGCCACACAGGTGTTCTATTAAATGACCGTTAATTAGACATACAGAAACTGTCCGATGTTAATTAGACATACAGAAACTGTCCGATGTTAATTAGACATACAGAAACTGTCCGATGCGGGAATCGAGGTGAGGGAGATCATGGCAGTGAGCGGGCATAGGTGAGATTACGATCTGAATTGTGATTTATATTCATTTATAATGAATGAGTAGCGGAGCATACACATTTAAACAAAAAACCAACAGGACAGCTACAGTGTGTGTTGACGCAACTTCAGGGGAGTGTGTTCATTTTCTGCTGTGTTGGCCACCCAGGGACACACCATCAGACACACACTGAGAGAGGGAGTGTGGTGCAGATCTTTTGGGCAGTGCACCGCTCCCCTCTTTCACTTTCCCATAGTCATGCTCCCTCCGGACTCTTTTAGGAGGCCGCCCGGTGATCAGTGCCCGTCTGCCCCCAAGTGGTGTCTTCCGACGAGCCACAGCTGTAGGCTGGACTCCAATCTGCGTGCTTGTTCGCAAGCCTTTTCTTGGTCTAATTTTGATACGCTTGGCTGCAGCACCCCTTGTCTTACCGAAAGTGGACAGCGCTGAGATCAGCCCACTGTCTGTAGTAAACTTTTCGTAAGAAGAGACGAGCGATTGGATGACGTAAGTATATCATACTGTAAGTGGGCCCACTGTTCAGTTTAATCAGCTGGCCTGAGGTGGCCTTGAATGTGATAATGTCCTGCTGAAAAATACTCACTTGCATTGAGTTGAGTTTCCTCAAAGTCTTCCTCCCTCTCAAACTCCAAACCCTTAAACCAGTTGTCTGGTACGTTGAGCTTTCCTTTTTGACAGAGGTACACAGAGTCATGAAGTAAGCAATACTGTTCATTTTTGAGAGACTGTGTGTATAATATATCAGGCGAATGGACAAGCAAGCCAAGTACTATACCTGTGGCAATCTCATAAAAGCACTTCCTTGCAGTGGATGACATCACTGGAAAGGAGTGGCTGCCTTGCACGTTGAAGGCCTGCATTACCGCATGCTGGTGCTTGCAGAGAGCCCCATTGTTGCCAACTGGACAGGTGCACATGCCCACAGAGACATTCACCAGGTACACAGCTTCTCCAAATTCACTGGGAACCGCATAGTTGGATTCATCTTCCTAAAATATGAAAAGAGATGAACGTTGAAGATAATATTACAAAAAAATAAGCTCAGGCGTTACAAAATAAACGTAAAATACTTTGTGATCAACATTTAGTCTTTATGTATACATTTTGTTGGTAAGTAGCCGTGTAAGAAGCCCAGCAAGCCCGTGTAAGAAGCCCAGCTGGTCAGTATTGAAAGATCCCTTCAGTGAGTTACAAAACCCCTCAGCTCTACAACCTCTACACCCACGACTTCACCCCCGTCCACCCCAGCAACTACATCGTAAAGTTTGCAGACGACACCACCGTGGTGGGATGTATCTCGGGGGGGGACGAGTCGGCGTACAGGGATGAGGTAGAGCAACTGAGCAAGCTGTGCAAGGTTAACAACCTGCTGCTAAACAAGTCAAAGACCCAGGAATTCATCGTAGACTTCAGGAGGAAAAAGTCCGAGATCCAGCCCCTGCTCATCGACGGAGAGAGCGTGGAGAGAGTCTCAACCCTCCGATTCCTGGGACACAACATGCGGGATGACCTGGCCTGGAAGGACAACACTAAAGGCACCATCAAGAGGGCACAACAGCGGCTATACACCCTGAGATGCCTCAGGAAACAACACAACAAGCAGGAGATACTGGTGGCCTTCTACCACGGCGCAGTGGAGAGCATCCTCACCTTCGGCATCTCCAACTGGTTCTACAGCTGCACAACAGCGGAGAGAAACGAGCTACAGAGTCGTGAGAACAGCACAGAAGATCACCGGCGCCCCCCTCCCCTCTCTGGAGGAGCTGTACAACACACGCTGTCTCAGGAGGGCCTCCAAGATCTCCAAGGACCCGACCCACCCTGGGCACGTACACTTTGTCAAGCTGCCCTCGAACAGGAGGTACAGGACCCCGGCCGCTAAGACAAACAGACTGAAGGACTGCTTCTACCACAGGGCCGTCAAGGCCCTGAACACAGAAAAGGCCTAAGTTCTGGGCCCAGGACAGTCCGGACGGATTGTATGGCAGCTAGTGCTGAGGCACAAACATGTACATTTTCAAGCCTGCAAACTGTGACACTTTAAAATAATGTGAAAAAAGACTCTTTGTGCAATATGACAACCCTAGTTGACTATCTGTGCAGTATAGTACAGTGGATTGTGTACATAGCCTTTATTGATGTAAACCAGCTCCTTACCTTCTTGTGATTTTATGCATCTATGCTTTTTCTAAAATGTGTTTTCTTTTTCCTTTCCTAACACCAGGGGAGCCACCCCTCCTAAATTTCGTTGTTTGGTACCTGTACTGTAGCAATGACAAATAAAGTCCATTCCATTCCATTCCATTCCATTCCATTCCATTCCAGCTAATGCTTCTGGGTTCAAAACGCACTGTGGTAGTGACCGTTTTGGGTGTACGCCCTTACATATGCACAAAGAATACACACCTTGACGATTCTGTCAGGACACACAACGTCTTTGTACTTGGACTCCCGCTTCGCAGTACTCTTATTTGCGGCATCCAGTAGTCTCCTGACATAGTATGCCTCCAGCCTGGTGAAGATGAAGTCTACCAGTTGAGTGATGTTGTAGGCCTTCAGCCTGTAGGGAAGGGAATTGAGAACTGAATCGTATCAGAATTATACCTCTGAGAATCACGATACTATAAAGGAAAAGATAAGCATTGTAATTCATGGTGCGTGTGTGTGTGTGTGTGTGTGAGAGAGAGAGTCTTTGTGTGTGTGAGAAAGTGTCTGTGTGTGTGTGTGTGTGTGTGAGAGAGAGAGTGTGTATGTGTGAATGGCATTGCATCCCTACCTGTAGAAGATCCTGTCCTTCAGAACCCTCATGGCACTCTCCACAAAGTTATTTGTGTTGTTGCCCCGTGTCGGAAGGCCTGAGCGGAGACAGACAGCCCAGTCCATGCGTCGTGTGAACACTGAGGCCAGATGGTCCCTGTAGCGCTGGTGTTTCAGTACCGTCGGGTCCTGGAGAGCCTGGTGGTAGGAGGCCTCCAGGTCCTGTGGTGACACGGCGTACACCAGATGTTTAAAGATCTCTAGGAGACGCTGCCGGTCCCCCTTCGGCACCTGTGATGGAAATGATTGAATGAATGAAATGTTATTTATATAGCGCATTTCATACCCAGAGGCAACACAATGTGCTTCACAAAGGAAAGGAGGGGGTGTATAGGCCCCACCCTTTCAGCACCATTTTCCAGGGGGAAGCAAAAAAACTGTTTACCCATGGGGCCAGATAAATAAGTAAGAAAATATTACTGTATCAAGCTTCTTCATATGTTACACTAGAGCCCACCTAGGCTACGGCTCGATCTATACTAAGGCCTGGTGGAGTGGCGTAACCTAACTTCCTTTGATATACCGTGGAAGTGTGATTTGCCTGACTGACTCTGCCTGACTCTGTGTGTTACCTGGCTAGGGGACCAGAAAACAGCTTTTAGAATAAAATTATATGAATTTCGATGACATACCCCATGGTGAGTGTCCCAGAGCCACCTCCACATGGCCTGCAGCATGTGAAACACGCAGAGGAGGGGAGTGGTCTGAGGGAAGGCATTTTGTAGTGCCTGTCGCAGGGCTTTGCAGTCGTCAGTCATGACGACCTGTGGGCCTAGTTCTCCTCTTCCATAAAAAGCATCCTCTGGAAGGATGGTCATCAGCAACTTGAGTCCTGCTGTGATGGTCCTTTGTGACTCAGAGGTTGTGATGATGACTCCAAGTGGCAGCCCACCTGCAGTCGAATGGGTCAGCAGGAGAAAGATCCTGCTATTCATGCGGTCACAGTTTCCTGACACAAACAAAAACAAACTTTATTTAGCCATGCAAGTCTTTAAATGACCACTTCCCTCATTATCAATCAGCTTTATGTCCTTCAAACCTGAAGAATCCATGAACATCAGTTCTCCACTGTGTTTCCCAAGCCTGTGGACCCTCTTCATTAATGGAGTGCACACAGCGATGATGGTTTGCCCATCTGTGGTCTCCTCCATCCTCACACAGGTCTCACCCTGCTCCATGTTGTAGGCCTCCAGACGTTGCTGGAGGTTTACTATCATAGCGTTCCCAGATGCTGCTCCATACTCCCTCTCAAAAAATTTATTATAGTATAATCTGTAATGGCAATAAACAACAAATATGTTTCCATCTTTTGTCCACTGGGAGATGTTACATGCATTAATGCTTACTTGATTATTGTGACTATTTTTGAATATGCTAACGTGAAACTAACCGATAACAAAAGTAGATATCTGGGCAGATGGACCGATCTGCTGAGGCATATAGGTAAACATCACCCTTCTCCTCCTGAAGGTCGTATTTCAGTGTGTTCAGGGCTGAGGAGGGTGAGTGGCCACTCTCAAAGAGCTTCTCCAGTTTCTCCACCGTTTCTTTTGCTACATCGCGCTGCTGTAAGGCCTCGGCACAAGTAAGGCGGTGATTGTGGGTGTTTTTTATGGTGACATGGAAAAACAACCCCTCTTGGTTGTGGCAATCAACAGATCTACAAAATATGGAACGGAAACATGAGCATGTAACCTCGATTAAACTGTATGTCATGTATATTAATCTCAAAATGATTGTTCCGTTACAGAACAAACCTGGACTTTCGGTTTCGAGAGCGAATGCTTTTTTTAAGCACAAGGTAGAGCCCAGCTGGACAGTTTGTGTTTTTCTTTGTCTGACTTGTGTGCCATGTGTTGTGTTGGCATCTTAAGTCCACCTTTGAACATAGAAATTCTTAATTAAAGGTCTTACCACTTTAACAATTATAAAAACAAGAAAAATTACTTGAATGGTCTTACTCTGTAGCTGTTGCGCCGTGCACATTCCTGAGTAGCAGGATACGTTTTGTCCACTCTCATGGTCATCTGTGATGACCGTTGGAAGTCCTCCAGCCATGTCTCTACCTCCTCCCTGGTGCTGAGTTGGAGCTTTAAAGAGGCCGTGAAACCTCCCCGCTCCAGTGGAGTATATGAGCAGATATTATGGCAGTACCCCTCAGGGACAAGTTGCTGTTTAAACACATTAAATGTAAGGCTAGTAAATCAACCATCACAAACCAACAAAGACAAATATGTAGGTACATAACTGTAAAAGTGCATTTTGCATAATAGGTCCCCTTTAAAATTTGAGTGGGGCATGTAACACCCTATGATGTAATAATTTCCTGATAATGTAATAACACCTGATAATGTAATAAAATGTCCACTTAACTCCATCGAAAATGTAATAAAACCCAATAATGTAATAATTGACCAATAATGTAATAAAATAACCTGACTGATATTGTAATAACATTTTTACTGATAATGTAATACTTGACAGATAATGTAATACTATGTTCATTTTCAATCCAGAGTTCTACATTTATTTATTTTTTTAATCTAAGACTGTTGTATACACTGGATTTAAGAATCTAGAATCTACACTAGTCTGAATACTTTCCGCACCCACTGTACATATGCATTCATTCATTCAACACCTACATACACACTTACATGACACCTGACACAAACATAGGCCTACATATCCCCTCATAAATTGTTATTATATCACTTTCATCATCTTCCTCTGCACATATGCAAGTCTGTCATTTAACCCAGTAGTCATTCTGTTATTTCAAATCCAGTGTAAATAAGATTCTTAGATTCTTAAATCCAGTGTATACAACAGTCTTAGATTCTTAAAAAACAAAATGTGCCCACATGCTGGCTCACTGAAATGGCTGGAACAGACATACACCCACTAAATAAACCGTCTGGACCATAGTTCATTTGATCAGTTACACCTGTATTTGGACTGTAAAATGGCTGTTGATATGGGTAGAGGCTAGATCCGATCAACACAACGGACACCTAACCCTAACCATTCGATACCTGTGCCTAAACTTAACCGTCCAAACTAAGCCTAACCTCAAGATGCTCCGGTATCCCCAAGTCATCCTGCTTTCCACAAATATGACACCACTTAATGTTCATGGCTGCCTCGATCTTTTTCCTCTCTCGCTCGTCTTTTCCCTCGCTCACTTCTCCTTCAGTAGTCTACCTTAATTGATACAAAATGTAAAATGTTAGACATGTTAGAAGGGTGGGGAACAATGAGACTGTTACACTTAGAATGTGTTTTTGAGATTAGATTGCAAGTGGACAGCGAGAAACATTGCTGTTTAAACTTGTAATATGCGTCTCCAAAAAAGTGTTCCACTGACCACCTCTGTCCACGTGTGTCCAGATGTCATTGACAGTTCAGCCAAGTTCCTCAGCGTAGATAACAATATATATATATTAGATAGAAAGGATAACGTACACACGACTGCTCGCATCGGTTAACATTCCGGAAAGAGGAAGATTTATTTGGCGCTCTAACATTTATAGACATGAACGTAGCGTGAGTATGCAAATGAGATCAACAGTCCACGTCAACAATGTGAACGTGACATGTTTCTTTATGACTTCTAACACTGTAGCTGATCGGCTTGAATATAATCTAAGAGAGTTCAAGTTTAAACAACTCCTAAAGTTCTGAAATGTTCCTGAAATGTACTGCTCCTTTGATACTGTATTTCCCCTGTGTGGTTGCTTATGCAGTAATATGGTTTGTGATAGCTGGTTAATATCAGAATAAAACGTGCAGACTGCAGAATGAGTGTTTCTGGTTTATTTTATGAAGCTGTGTATTTTTACACTGTGTTGCCCAGTCAATAAACATGTTTCCTTATGACTTCTAACTTCTCTGGGCGTGCTTTTCAACCCGTTCACACGCCGCATGCTAGCGTTTACGTTAGCCCAAGCTATAGCTTATAGCAAGGAGTCTGGCTTTAGATGGTAGACTCGCCAGCCAATGAGGGGGCAATGAGGGAGTGCTTCGCCAACCAATCAGGTAGCGTTATTGCCAGCCAATGAGGGGGCAATGAGGGAGTGCTTCGCCAACCAATCAGGTAGCGGTATAGCCCTGCCACCCCCTACCATCCTGGGTTTCGCAAATTCGCGTCCGGCGAATGAGTTTGGTGTCAGCGCACCACAACCACCATCACATTATAACATGCACAAAGCCAATGGGAGGGGGGCACTTACTTTATTTGTAAATGAAGTCCATCCGTCTATCCTTCTGGACGAAGATGCTGATCACTTTGTTATAGAAGTCCTCCTTGTCTGGTGCATTCATTAGTTTCATGAGTCTCTCCTTTTCAATGGAAATCAGAGCCAAAGATGAAAGCCTGTCCTGTTCCATCCTATTTCGGCTGTAGGTCTTGATGCGTTTTAATGCTGAAAAGGTCCTCTCCACAGAAGCGGTTGTAGCAGGTATAGTTAAGACCAGCTTCAATAGCTTTGTGGCCTGAGGTACTGTCTCCTGCAGGTCATTGTCCCTCAAAAATGTAAGCAGTTGTACAGGTGACATTCCCTGGACCATGTGTGAACAGTATAATCCCACCAAATCAGATTTTAATCTAACTAGATCAAAGTATTTTGCGTATTTGGACAGACTTTCCAATTTGTCACAGTCAAAATTAACTGACATCTCCGCAAATTTCTTGCTGTCAACGAGGCCAAGGAAAGCAAGCTCATTCATATTGTGAAACCGGGCCTTCATTTGTACAGTGATGTTGTCAAGAACACTGTAAAACAGTCTCCTCCTCTCATCTCTGGGGGATCTGCTGTGGCGAGAATTGTCTTCCGAAAGATTCAGTTCATTGCATTTTTGTTCAAAACGATCATATAAACCAGGGGTGCTCACACTTTTTAGGCTTGTGAGCTACTTTTCAAATTACCAGCTCAACAAGATCTACCAACCAAATAAAACATATTGCCATTGCTGCGAACACAAAAATGTACTGTAATAATAACAAATTAAGGCCACGCTACACTGTTTCAAAATCAAAGAAGAGATTTATTAAACTATATAACAAATATTCACACTGGTAGTCCATTAACATTAACATTAACTCAGGAGCTCTGAGTGGTTTACACCAGACTGGCCAGTGCCAAGCCAGGTGCCATCGACGTCTCCGGGCGGCGGAGTGTGTGTGTGTGTCTGTCTGTCTGTCTGTCTGTCTGTGTGTGTCTGTCTGTCTGTCTGTGTGTGTGTGTGTGTGTGTGTGTGTGTGTGTGTGTCTGTCTGTCTGTGTGTGCATGTGTGTGTGCTTGTGTCTGTCTGTCTGTGTGTGTGTGTGTGTGTGTGTGTGTGTGTGTGTGTGTGTGTGTGTGTGTGTGTGTGCTTGTCTGTGTGTGTGTGTGTGTGTGTGTGTGTGTGTGTGTGTTGTGAGGCGGCGCGGGGCTGAGTGATGCCCTCTCCTGTGTGGTCCAGACGGGAGGCGTCCCCGGCTACTTTTCTAAAAAAAATATTTAAACTTTTTTTTTTTAAACTTTTTTTTTTTTTTTTTCAATGCCGTGTGATCTACCCACACTACCTTCGCGATCGACCGGTCGTAATGAGCACCCCTGATATAAACTATCAAACTGTTCGCGCTGATTGTTCAACGCACACATGGTGTCTCTGACGCGCACACAACATAGGCCAATATCCATTGTCTTGTTCTGAAGAACGCTACGGCAAGCCAAACAAGCCAAACGCAAACTGTCAATCATGCTGTCAGAAGCAGCGTGGCACTGTGCCTCAACGTCCATCAATGAAGACAATGTGAGAACAGACTACGCATGCGCAAACCTACGAAACCGTTGGTCTATCACTTCGCATAGCACAGAAGCACAAGCACAGTCTGCCTCTCGCACACACAGGTGCCTCTCGCCAGCAATCAGCAATCAGCTAGCTTTGGGAGCAAACTCTCCTGGTGCCAGGGCATGCATTATATTTTTAAAACAACACATTTTACATCATTTATTTTGATTTTAACAACATTTTAACACATTAAAGTTAAGAATAATTAGTAAAATAAAAAAAAAAAAAAAAAAAAATTGAGATAAAAAAATAATACTAAAATATTTTAAAAAGATTGATATTCTTTTTCTTTCTTAAATGCCTGGGTGAGGCACTGCCTACCCTGCCTCACCTGACTGCACGCCACTGATCTCGCTGCAAGGCGTTCCTTCATGGCCTCAATTTACCTAAGATATCACAGACTGAAAGGGAGGTTCTTGACTGCCCTCTTGACTTAAAGGAGCTACACAATGCCCTTCAATCTTTACAGAAAGGAAAATCGCCGGGCTTAGATGGTCTCCCACCAGAACTGTATTTAGTACTTTGGGATTTGATAGGTCCTCTTATTATGGACTCCTTTAATGATGCTATATCTAGAGGTGATTTTCACAGAGATCAAAAAGTTGCCCTTATCTCTCTTTTGTTAAAAAAGGGGATAGACTCTTTGGAGTGCTCTAGCTACAGGCCTATCTCCCTGATCTCGTGTGACCAGAAACTGTATGCTAAGGTTTTGGCTATACGATTGGAGGCTGTAACAGACGCCTTGATCAGTGAAGACCAGACAGGGTTCATGAAGGGACGCCTTGCATCTGACAATTTGCGCAGACTGCTTCATATCATCAATTTAACCGATAGCTCTCTCAGCCCTTGTGCAGTATTTTCGCTTGACGCTGAGAAGGCTTTCGATCGGCTTGAATGGAACTACATGTGGGCTGTTTTAGACCATCTTGGCTTTGGGGTTAATTTCATTGCTATGATTAAGACTTTGTATAATGCACCAACCGCTTCTGTTCTCACAGGTAATGTTATTTCCCCTCCAATCCAACTGGAGCGCTCAGCTAGGCAGGGCTGCCCATTGTCACCATTCTTGTTCTGTCTCTCTCTTGAGCCCTTAGCCCAGGCCATCAGACAGAGTACTTACATTTCCCCTATTTCAATTCTAGATCATAGCCACCACATCTCATTATATGCTGATGACATTCTATTATTTCTAGATAATATTGATACTTCTGCCCCCCATGTGTTAGAAATGTTTGAAGATTTCGGTAGATTGTCAGGCTATAAGATTAACTGGACGAAGTCAATTCTAATGCCCCTTAGTCCTTCAGCAAGAACCTCCTGTCTCCCTAGACATATCCCAGTGAAAGATAAATTTACTTACCTTGGCATCACTATATACCCAACCATACCACGGATAATTAAAGACAACTTTGATGTAACCTTGAACAAAATCAAAACGGATATTCAAAGATGGGATAGCCTCAAAATATCTCTTCAGGGCAGAGCCACGATAATCAAGATGAATGTTTTGCCAAGGATCAACTTCCTGTTTTCCATGTTACCATTACCCCCACCACCCAAATACTTTGATGATATTAATTCGTTGGTCTCAAGGTTCATATGGGCTGGCAAACGCCCGAGAATCCGTCTTACAACTTTGCAACAACCCAAATTGTCGGGTGGGATGGCATTTAAGATGTATTATTTAGCTTTCCAGACTCAAGCCTTACGTACCTGGGTGAATCCAAATTCCAAAGTACCTTGGAGGTCAATCCGGTTGTTAAGTCGTGACGTGTTTCCGGGTCCAAAGTTGGCTGGGGCGCTGTCTTCGAAATGCCGAAATAATAATAATAATTAATTATATTTATATAGCGCTTTTCCGAGGCTCAAATACCCTGACAATATGGAGAAAACGGGAAAGTGCTGTGTCCCTTGTTGTATGAATAGATCCCAGTCTAAAAAACGATTAAACTGTCATTCTACCGCTGTAGTTCACTGGTATTCTGGTGCGGGGAATTTCTGGTTTGGACCCGGAAATGGCTAAACGTCACTTTTGACGTCAGACTTAACAACCGGATAGAGGCAGGCCTGGTCAGTCCAGTCAGATTAGAGGATTTACTTTTCTCAGGCACTGGACGTAGCACTCTCAGTCATAGATTTGGTTGCATTATAGATAACGCCCTTAAGGTGTGGAAATCGTCTGAGAAAATCATGGGAGGTTCCTTGTGATTCTGTTCCTCCACTCCTTTATGGAATAACCTAAACTTGATGTCGGGTAACCGACCATTCACCCAGCAAACATGGAGATCTCGGGGTGTAAATACTCTCAGAGACCTGTATGACAATGATGGCCTAGTTTCATTTCAGCACCTCCAAACTAAGTTTGTCCTTCCAGCGTCATCATATTTTGTCTATCTACAGCTGAGGTCCTCACTCAAGGCCTATGGAGTGCCTTGGCGCTCCCCACTTCCAACTCACCCCATGATAGCCTGGATTGAACATACCCCAACCTCTCGTGGCTGTGTATCCAGAATATATCGCAATCTAGTGGACGCAATTAAAAAACCACTTGCGGTTGAGGCTTTATGGAGCCGAGAGCTTGGTGAATTGGATTTCCACCCAAACTGGGACACAATATGGTCTAATCTCAATTCAACCTCCAAAAACTTAGCTCATCAGTTAATTCATTTTAAAGTCATCCACAGGGCCTATGCTACACCATATAGAAGATACTTAATGAAACTACAACCCACTACTACTGTCAATTCTGCACTACCCCCACACCGGGTTCATTTCTCCATAATGTTCTGGGAGTGTCCAGTCGTGGCCAATTTTTGGAACCATGTCAATTCTGTAATGTCCAAGTTATTTAAGATTGACTATGTTCCTAATCCATGTTTATGTTTGCTCAATGATGACTCTGATTTTGATTTAAGTATTACGCAAAAGAAAATGCTATTTGCTGGTTTCACCTCTGCAAAAAAAAGTATTCTTCAACATTGATTTCACCTGATTTCAGTATGAACACTTTTTGGTTTTACTCTTTACAGAGGATTGTGAATCTTGAGTACACAACGGCCAGATTGAACAAAGCAAGGCCCAGTACAGTTGATGCGTGGAAGGCTTATTCATTGAACTTGACCAACCTGACTGCTCTGTGATTTGATTTTCCATTTACCCCAATCCGGATTGTGTTGTATTTCTACTATTTGGCTGTGACTTGTCTGCTACACTACCCCTTTTCTTTTTTGTTTTCTTTCTTTTTTCCCTCCCTTCCTTTCTTGTTCTGTATTGTCATTGTTATGTGTTGTTAAAAGCAATAACAAATCTTGATCACAAAAAAAATCTAAAGAGTGGTGGCGTTCATCATGAACTTTGCCGAAGACCACGCCATTGTCCTCCCTGGCAGGCACCCTGGTCACAGAGACTTGAGTGCAAAGTTGCTGCCAACTAATGTCACCAAAGCCTCTGTTTGGCGTCTCTACAAAGTTGCTGTGGAAAAGCTTGGTATGTGTAAAAGTTGTGTATAAATAACACTCATGTTCTGAAGTGTAATAGAAAAATGAAATGCTTTTGTAATGAACGGTAATGTATTTAATCTCCTACTCATAAAAATGATGTATTTGCAGGCAAGCGTGTTGTTGGAAAGGGCAGCTTCCGAACACTGTGGAAGTCATTGCTGCCACAGATAACCAGCACCAAACCCTGCACAGATCTGTGCTGGCAGTGCCAGAAAAACAACTGTCAGCTGCGGCGAACTGCCAATCTGCCTGACGAGGTGAAATCAGCCCAGATGAAATAGCAGCAACAGCATCTTGACCTTGTTGCGAAGGAGCGTTCTCTATACCAGCGCATGAATGCTGCCTGTCCTAGGACCTGTCAAGATTTGGATCTGTCTCTAGGCACCTCCAGGCCTGCAAGCAAGCAGATCACAATGCACTACAGTTTTGATTTTGCACAACAGGTGAGAATAAGTTCATCCTATGACACTTCTGATTTGGTGTACCAAAACACACTACTACTGCCTAAGTAGGCAGATGTTGATTTTTTATGCATCTAATCCCTCCTTCTCTCTCTTAGGTGCACTTTCCTACTGACCCTCATCAGCCTGGGCCCATGTATTTTTGGACTCCACGCAAGTGTGGCCTTTTTGGTGTCTCGTGTGAAGGCATGCCTAAGCAAGTAAATTACCTAATTGATGAAGGGATGTCATCAAGTAAAGGCAGCAATGCCGTCATCAATTACATCAATCACTTCTTCAATAACTATGGAGTCGGAGAAACAAACATCGACCTTCATTGTGATAACTGCAGTGGGCAAAATAAGAACAATTATGTGCTATGGTACTGTGCCTGGCATACTATTCACAAGCTTCACCTGAAGCTGGGCCTCCACTTCCTGATTGCAGGCCACACAAAGTTTGGCCCTTACTGGTGCTTTGGACTGATCAAGCAGTGCTTTCGAAAGACAAGAGTGGACACACTGTCAGATATTGCCAGGGTTGTGAGAAACAGCTCTCCTGTAAAGCAAGTCGACATCCCCCAGCTTGTAGGACTGGAGGATGGCACAGTGTGTGTTGAAAGATACGACTGGCATAAGCATCTCCGTGGCTACTTCCGAGTGCTCCCAAATATTAAGAGTTACCAGCACTTCAGGTATTTATCATTGTCACTGTATTAGAAATTCTATTTTATGAACATAGTAGTATTTCGTAAACATTTTGTTTTTGGTAACAATGGACAATAATTTTAAATGTACTGTCTTGCTTCTATTTCATTACAGCTTTGATTCCCAAAGACCTGGTGTAGTTGTAGCCCCACCTGGACTGGACATGGCCAGACAGAAATATCTCTTTGAGAAGATCAGAGAATTCTGTGCAGATGAGGCACAAAACATCACATGCCCTCCACCAGAGTCCCATTAGATACACATTATTATTTTTTACTTTTCTATTATGCTAGGCTGTTCATTGATTTCAGCTCAGCTTTCAACACCATCATCCCCTCCAAGCTGGTCACCAAACTCAGAGACCGTGGTTTCAGCACCTCCCTCTGCAACTGGATCCTAGACTTCCTGACCAACAGACCCCAGCTCGTCAAGTCGGACAACCACTCCACCTCCACCCTGACCCTGAACACCGGCGTGCCTCAAGGCTGCGTGCTGAGTCCCCTCCTCTACTCCCTCTTCACCGACAACTGCATGCCGATGCATGGCTCTAACTCCATCATCAAGTGTGCAGATGACACCATGGTTGTAGGCAGTGGCGTACCGCAAAATCCCGAGGCCCCCCCGCAAGGTGGCGGCGGGGGCCCTTTCGCAACGGAAGTAAAAAAAAAAACTCTACACTCTACATTCTAAATGCTTGACTTAGCAAAAGGTACAAACAAGTGAGAGCAATAGCCTATAACTAAAACCAAATGGTAGACTACATCAGTAGAATGTATTATAAGTAGAAAAGTACAAGCTTTATTTCTTTTAACAAAGTGTGGTGTGCACAGCAGTGCGATATCTGTAAACATATAATCTGTAGACTCTCCGCTAAGGGTTGCCAGATGGGATTGAGAATTTCCAACCTAACCAATCTAAAAACTGCTAAATCCACCAAAAACCAGCCAATCTGGCAACCCTGTCTCCGCTGCATCAGAGTCTACTTGTTGCGCAAAATAGGCCAGGGTTTTGTCAAATCCTTTGTTGGACATCTCCAGGGGCGGACTGGGAGCAAAAAACAGCCCTGGCATTTGCGACACAACAGCCCTATTTCCAAACGCAACACGCAACACAGATTGTTAACATAAAAAGTCAGAGGACAGATGCCAAACTACCGACATGTTTGCTGTAATTATATGTATTATCAGTAGGCAGTCATCAGTCAATATCTCTTTCAATAGCCTTTTCACACCGAATGTACTTTTTTGTGCTATTTTCGGCCCAATACATGCGAATTTCGGTGCATCCCTACTTCCAACTACACTTGCTCCCTGCATCCAGTTGTTGCACATTAACTGCATCGCTCTCATCAAATTCCCCCATTCTGAAAATGAAAGCAGTGTAACGTTAACTGTTGTTATAAACGGAATGATGACATGAGGTGCGTGTCCACTGGCGATATAGAGCTGACTACGATAGTTATGGAGATATACTCCAGTTCTATGAGTGGAGCTCCGCCCCATAGGGGAGCTCTGCTCCTATTGGTTTACCCCGCTACCTAAAGCTCTGCTCCTATTGGTTTACATACTCCAGTTCTATGAGTGAGCTCTGCTCCTATTGGTTTAGGGCCCTGGGCATCCGCGATGCAGAACTGCAAATATCAAATGTTTTGGACCGCGGTCTGCTGAAATAAGTTATTTTCAATGAAAATCACCAGAGACAAAAGTATATTTTTAATATAATACATTCTGAGCGGTCCAGAGTCTCGCGGCCCTCCTGGCATTTGCCAGGCTTGCCCGGTGGCCAGTCCGCCACTGGACATCTCGTTTCTTAAGTCCTGGTATATTGTGGCATTTCTTTACTGTTTGCCACCTGGAATACCCAGGGAGACGCAGACAGCAGAAGTAGAATAGAATAGTAGAATAGAAAAAGAAACCGCTATAACCAGCTGAATGATGTACACTGTACAGTGATGCACTGGCAGTCTGTGACAGTGTGTGCACCTGCCCGGACCCTGCCCTTCTGCCTGAGTTTGAGTATGATGCTGCCCAAATGAATGTTATTGTTTAGTGATGCTGCCCAAATAAATGTTATTGTTTAGTGCCGTATGCTTTCGTGGTATTATATTGTGTGAATTATCATCTGTATGTTGTTTTCTTTCACTCGACTAACCGCCGACATAATACTTGAGGCATGTACTTCTGTAAACATTAATCCAACTTTCCTGCAGTTCTAATTTGACGATGTGTCCCTCTATATACCATGGCGGAGTGGTCAATAACAACTCTCAAAAGGCTTTTGACGGACGCGAAAAACGCAGAAAATCGAACCTGTTCTGAATTTTTTTTGGGACGGACGAATATTACGGATTCGGTGTGCAAGCGTGATTGACATAACATGAGTTCTAATTTACTTTTTTAACGGACGTTAAAAACGCACGTGAAAAACGCATTGGTGTGCAAGGGCCAGAAGCTGCATTGGGTAAAAGAAAAGATGATTTTTTAAAAAATAATTATAATAAAAAAAAGTTTGTATCCGATGTTAGGGGGCCCCCGATTGGCTGGGGCCCCCCCGCGGTGCGTCGCTTGCGGGCCCGTCCGCTACGCCACTGGTTGTAGGCCTGATGCGTAACAACGACGAGACGACCTACAGGGAGGAGGTTGAACATCTGGTGGCGTGGTGCGCTGACAACAACCTGGCCCTCAACACCAAAGAGATCATTAGGGACTTCAGAAAAACTGGGCACTTTGAGTTGCATTTCATGTACGAAAGGCACTATATAAATAAAGCTTTACTTACTTACACTTTTGGTTAGATTTTAAACTGCATTTAAAATGAAGTTGAATTTAATGTAATCTAATTATCATATTAATTGTATCTTGTCTTATTGTTTCCTGTTCCCTGGGTGAAGATAGCTGTCAGCGGCACCTGGACCAGTACCAGGACCTGCACCAGGCTGTACCAGGACCTGCACCAGGCTGTACCAGGACCTGCACCAGGATCTGTGCCCCGCTCTGTTCATAAATCAGGCTTGGCTAACTGGGTAATCCTATGTGGTTTAGCGTTATCAGATATTAGATTAGATTCAACTTTATTGTCATTGCTGAGTACAAGTACCAACAACAAAATGCAGTTTGGCATATAACCAGAAGTGCAAATAGTGACAAAACAAAGATAATTATATACAGTTATGAGCTATGTACAGTTAATGTATGTCTATTCTATTTTTATTTATATCCCCCCTATTTATGTCTATTTATGTCTAATTCTTGTTTTTTTATTATCTGTGGACTGTGTTTCCAATAAGAAAGCAATGGAAATGTATAAATGTGGACCACAGTATGACTTGAGGTAAGCTGGAAACATGAGGAGAGTGCTAATCCAATTTCCATGACAGTTTGCAACCACTGATGCATGTGAGTTTCTTAAATTATTTATTAATCACTTCTTTATAACATTTTGTCTCAACAGTGAGAAGCAGCTGTTTGACCATTACATGGTCGAACATTTGAGCGAAGAAGAAAAAAGGAAGCTGAAATACCATAGAGACAATGTTAAAAGAGCATTGGCGATAACAGCAATGATTTATCAGTCATAAGATACACACCGGCTAGACCCCTAAGGTCTAGTGGCACTTTTCCTGGAGGCGCTGTGTACAGGTTTTTCGCCCCTGCTTGCCTGCCGTGCGCCGGGCTCCCTGGGCCTCTCCTCGGGGGCCCCCGGCCGGCCTGCGTGCTTGGTCTGTTCTGCCGCTGGGGCACCTGACCCGGCTAGCCTCGTGCAGGCCTATGATAGTCTGAGCCTGGTGGGCTGGGCCGGGTGCGCCGGTGGTGGGGCGGGTCGGGCGTGTGGGGTCCCTCGGGGGGGTTGTGGGGGCCGCAGCTTTGCACTGGTGGGCAAACTGGTAAGTAGTCGCTCTACGACTAGAGGGCTGCAGGGGAATTTTCCTGGATGCACAGTGCACAGGTTTTTTACCCTTGCGTCCTTTTGACCAAGCTATCACTGGAACCTGGACACTGGACACAACACTGAACACTACACTAGACTGGACACTGAACATCTTTCATTACGTGAAGCGCATTGAGTTGCATCTTGTGAGATGCGCTATACAAATAAAACTTGAATTGATTTGATCCCTTGTACACTTTTTTGAGCATTTGCAACACACCTGTACATTCTGCACTCTACCCTGTTAGGCCCTTATTTTACTCTAGACAGAAGGGTTGTAACACTTGTTATTAATTCCATTTGGTATACCTCATAAACTTTCTTGCATTTCTGGTGTTTGCATTTTACATGTCGCACTGGATGGAGTTAGTGCTGTTGACTCATCAGAAAGTAAAGACTAATTCACAGAGTGTATGAAGATTCCAGTAAGGGTTTTGTGAAGGAGCCCTAGTGCTGTTGACTCATCAGAAATAGAATGTTTTATTTAGCTCATCAGTGGGCACTCAGCACCATGGACACCTCCAGCCCAGCACCTTGCACCACGGTTCCTGCCCTGCTCCATGGATTACAACGATGATCGCCTGACCCTTGCCTGACTCCACCAAGTCCTTTGCCTGAGCCCTCAAACCTGTTTGACCTAATAAAGTCCCCCATGGGGTCATTGACATTCATTTATTTATATACAGTTAGGTCTGGAAGTATTTGGACAGTGACACAATTTCCATAATTTTGGCTCTGTATGCCACCACAAGGGATTTGAAATGAAACAATCAAGATGTAATTGAAGTGCATACTTTCAGCTTTAATTCAAGGGGTTGAACAAAAATATTGTATGAAACATTTAGGAATTGCAACCATTTTTATACACAGTCCCCTATTTTCAGGAGCTCAAAAGTAATTGGACAAATTAACATAATCATAAATAAAATGTTCATTTTTAATACTTTGTCGAGAATCCTTTGCAGGCAATGACTGCCTGAAGTCTGGAACATATGGACATCACCAAATGCTGGGTTTCCTCCTTTGTGATGCTTTGCCAGGCCTTTACTGCAGCAGTCTTCAGTTGTTGTTTGTTTGTGGGTCTTTTTGCAAGTGAAATGCATGCTTGATTGGGTTGAGATCAGGTGATTGACTCTGGCCATTGCAGAATATTCCACTTCTTTGCCTTAAAAAAAAGTCCTGGGTTGCTTACACAGTGGGCCCTATTATGCACTTCATAAGTCTTAAGCAATAAGACGAGGCGGTAGATCTAAACTTAAGACGTGGAGGCGTGGTCAAGGCCACTTTGCTATTATGCGTGCGGTAGTGGGCGCCTAAAACCCGGCGCTAAGCAAAGAAATTAGTCATGGGTGTGTTTTGGGCGTCTTCTCAATCAACCCAATCAGCGTGCCAGGTGCCATTCCCTTTAAGAACCGGCTATGCAGTTCATAGGCGCTAGACTTCATGCACGTTTTGAAACACGAAAAACGTGCATGAAGTCTAAACTTAAGAACTTTTCAAACCACTTCTTAGCGCTAGGCGCAAAGTCAGATCGCATAATAGCAGGGGCGCCTAGTGCACTTCATTAACATATGAACACTCCCACAATGAGTAATATATGCACGGGAGTCTTACGTCTTATGTTTGGGCGCCTATCGACACCTGCATAATAGCAGTAGCGCGTATGAAGCGCATAATAAGGGTGGCGGTAGGTCTTAACCTGGCGGTGCGTCTTAATTAAGACTTTAGACGGCAAGTTAAGAAGTGCATAATAGGGCCCAGTATGTTTTGGGTCATTGTCCATCTGTATTGTGAAGCACCATCCAATCAACTTTGCTGAATTTGTCTGAATCTGAGCAGACAGAATATCCCTAAACACTTCAGAATTCATCTGTCTGCTTCTGTCTTCTGTCACATCATCAGTATGAATGAATGAATGAATGAATGGACTTTATTGTCATTGCTACAGTACAGGTACCAAACAACGACATTTAGGAGGGGTGGCTCCCCTGGTGTTAGGAAAGGGAAAAAAAAAAAAACTTTTAGAAAAAGAATAAAATCACAAGAAGGTAAGGAGCTGGTTTACATAAATAAAGGCTATGTACACAATCCACTGTACTATACTGCACAGATAGTCAACTAGGGTTGTCATATTGCACAAAAGTATTTTTTCACGTTATTTAAAGTGTCACAGTTTGCAGGCTTGAAATGAACATGTTTGTGCCTCAGCACTAGCTGCCATACAATCCGTCCAGACTGTCCTGGGCCCAGAACTTAGGCCTTTGCTGTGTTCAGGGCCTTGACGGCCCTGTGGTAGAAGCAGTTCTTCAGTCTGTTTGTCTTAGCGGCCGGGGTCCTGTACCTCCTTTTCGAGGGCAGCCTGATAAAGTGTACGTGCCCAGGGTGGGTCGGGTCCCTGGAGATCTTGGAGGCCTTCCTGAGACAGCGTGTGTTGTACAGCTCTTCCAGAGAGGGGAGGGGGGCGCCGGTGATCTTCTGTGCTGTTCTCACGACTCTCTGTAGCGCGTTTCTCTCCGCTGTTGTGCAGCTGTAGAACCAGTTGCAGATGCCGTAGGTGAGGATGCTCTCCACTGCGCCGCGGTTGAAGGCCACCAGTATCTCCTGCTTGTTGTGTTCTTTCCTGAGGCATCTCAGGGTGTATAGCCGCTGTTGTGCCCTCTTGATGGTGCCTTTTGTGTTGTCCTTCCAGGCCAGGTCATCCCACATGTGATGTCCCAGGAATCGGAGGGTTGAGACTCTCTCCACGCTCTCTCCGTCGATGAGCAGGGGCTGGATCTCGGACTTTTTCCTCCTGAAGTCTACGATGAATTCCTGGGTCTTTGACTTGTTTAGCAGCAGGTTGTTAACCTTGCACAGCTTGCTCAGTTGCTCTACCTCATCCCTGTACGCCGCCTCATCCCCCCCCGAGATACATCCCACCACGGTGGTGTCGTCTGCAAACTTTACGATGTAACTGCTGGGGTGGACGGGGGTGAAGTCGTGGGTGTAGAGGTTGTAGAGGATGGGGCTTAGCACGCAGCCCTGAGGGGACCCAGTGCTGAGGCTGAGGGCTGTGGAGGTGTGGGGGCCCACCCGCACCCTCTGGGGGCGGTCGGTCAGGAAGTCCTTGATCCACACACATATAGAGTGTGATAGACCCAGGTCTAGTAGTTTGGTCACTAGCCTGTCTGGAAGGATGGTGTTGAAGGCGGAGCTGAAGTCCACGAAGAGCAGTCTCGCGTAGCTGTTTCCCCTCTCCAGGTGGGATAGAGTGGCGTGGAGAGTCGTCGCGATGGCGTCTTCTGTGGACCTGTGGGCTCTGTAGGCGAACTGGTATGGATCCAGGTTGGGGGGAGGCGTGTGAGTATGTGGGCCCGGACTAGTTTCTCGAAGCACTTCATGATGATTGGTGTGAGTGCCACCGGGCGGTAGTCGTTTAGGCAGCTCACCGTGCTTTTCTTCGGGACTGGGATGATAGTTGAGGTTTTCAGGCAGGGTGGGACGGTGGCCTGGGACAGGGACTGGTTAAAGATGTTGGTGAAGACCCCGGCCAGCTGGTCGGCGCAGTCTCTCAGCACCCGTCCCAGGACGCCATCCGGCCCCGAGGCTTTCCTGGGGTCCACCGCCTTCAGTACGCGTCTCACTTCATGCTCTGTGAGGGTGAGGCTGCTGAGAGCTGGAGAGAGTGGTGTTTGTGTTGCGGTTACCTCCGTTCGCCCCTCGTCGAACCGGGCGTAGAAGGTGTTCAGCTTTCCCGCCAGCAGGGGGTCGTCCTCTGCGGCTGTGAGCCTGTTGGCTCTGAAGTTTGTCATCTGCTGAACCCCCTGCCACATCCGCCTGGAGTCGTTGCTCAGGAGGCATTCCTCAATCTTCTCTCTGTGCTCTGCCTTGGCCGCTTTGATGCCGCGCTTTAGGTTGGCCCTGGTGGAGCTGTACAGCGGTGTGCTCTTCCCTGCGAAGAAGGCGTTGTCCCTCTCGTTGATCAGTTTTTGGACCTTCCCAGTCATCCATGGCTTCGTGTTGGGGTAGACCCGTACCCGTTTGTCCACGGTGACTGAGTTGGTGCAGTTCACTATGTGGTTCAGAACCGACGACGTGTACTGTTCCAGGTCCTCATGCTCATATTCCTGCCATAGGGTGTCATTTAGGCAGATCTGCAGTGGAGCGGACCCTTCTGGCCAGGTTCTGACAGTCTTAGTAGTGATGGGAGCACTTTTCCCCATTGTAGTGTATGCAGGAATCAGGAGGATTGACACATGGTCAGACATGCCTAGATGAGCTAGCGGACTAGCCTTGTAAGCACGTTTGATGTTGGTGTATACCTTATCCAGTGTTTTTTCTCCTCTCGTTGCACATTTCACATGCTGATAGAACTTGGGTAGTACTGCCTTCAGGTCGACATGATTGAAGTCCCCCGCTATGATGTGAATAGCCTGTGGATCAGTGCTTTGTTGGCTACTGATGACTTCATATAGTCGCGCCAATGCTACTCTGCTGTCTGCGCTAGGCGCTATATACACACATGTTATTAGCACCGCGTTAAACTCCCTAGGGAGGTATGTGGGTCGGCATTTAACAGTCAAGTATTCCAGGTCTGGGGAGCAGTGGCTACTTACAGTTTTCGTGTTTAAGCACCAGCTATCCTTCGTCGATATTATGATCCCACCTCCGCGGGACTTACCGCTAAGGTCCGTTCGGTCAGCGCGGTGTAGCGTACGCCCCTCCAAGCTAACAGTAGCGTCCACAATGTTGTCATTTAGCCAGGTTTCGGTCAGAATAATCACACAGCTATCCCCTACGATGTTGTTTTTAGCCACCTGTAGTCTCAGTTCATCCATCTTGTTCGTCAGGGATCTGACGTTGGAGAGGAAAATGCTTGGCAAACCTGGTTTGTTTGGGCTTCTCCTCAGCCTTGCTAGCAGGCCTCCCCTTGCTCCTCGGCGTTGTTTACGGTCTCGCCTCCGTCGCTTACGCCTCAGTGTTGGGATAGCGTAGTACTGTTCACCCGGCGACCTCGCGATGTCGAATGGGATCCTTTGTTGTTCTAAGAATTCCGCCGTTACAGTCCCCTCGTTTTTCGCACCAACTTCTAGTAAGTCTAGTCTGCTGTAGGTACTATTTACACAACCGTTCCCTATAAGTACTAAAATAAAAATGTACATACAAATGTTCTTAAAAACACTAAAAAACACCAGCGTGGAAGCCACTCCAAGCCTCGCGTCTGAGCGCGCCGCCATCTTGGAAGTAAACACTAATGAACCAGTGCCATTGGAAGCCCTGCATGTCCATGTCATCACACTGCCTCCACGTTTTTTTACAGATGATGTGGTATGCGTCGGATCATGAGCCGTTCCAAGCCTTCTCCATACTTTTTCTTCCCATCATTCTGGTTGATCTTAGTTCCATTGGTCCAAGAATGCTGTTCCAGAACAGGGCTGGCTTTTTTTGATGTTTTTTGTCAAAGTCTAATCTGGCCTTTCTATTCTTGAGGCTTATGAATGGCTTGCACCTTGTGGTGAACCCTCTGTATTTGCTTGTGTGAAGTCTTTTTTTATGGTACACATGGATAATGATATGCCTACCTCCTGGAGACTGTTCTTCACTTGGCTGGATGTTGTGATGGGGTTTTTCTTTACCATGTAAAGGATCCTGTGATCATCCACCACTCTTGTCTTCCATGGACGTCCAGACCTTTTTGTGGTGCCGAGCTCACCAGTGCGTTCTTTTTTTCTCAGAATGTACCAAACAGTTAATTTGGCCACTATTAATGTTCCCACTATCTCTCTGATGGATTTTTTTTGTTTTTACAGCCTAAGGATGGCCTGTTTCACTTGCATTGAGAGCTCTGTTGACTGCATGTTGTGCGTATACAGCAACAGCTTCCAAATGCAAATGCCACACTTGGAATCAACTCAGACTTTTTACCTGCTTAATTGATAAAGAAATAATGAAGGAATAAATAGCCCACACTGGCCCATGAAACAGCTTTTGAGTCAATTGTCCAATTACTTTTGGTTATTATATATAAAAGAGCTATAATTCATAAACCCTTCCTTCAATTTGGATGTGAATACCCTTAACCTAAAGCTGAGAGTCTGCACTTTAAGCCCACTCCTATTTCTAGGAGTAATATTAGACAGTAAACTCTGTTGGAAATCTCATATAAGATACGTTAGATCCAAAGTATCAAGGAGTATTGCAGTATTGTGCAGGGCAAAACATATTCTGGAACAGAGGATGTTGTATACTCTATATTGTTGTCTTGTCTTACCCTATTTGAGTTACTGTGTGGAGATATGGGGAAATGCATATAAAAGCACTTTAAACCCATTGATCGTGATCACACAAATAACTTGTTCCTAATGTCAAATGCCTTAAAGCTCATGGACTTATTCAAATTTAAATTGGCACAGTTAATGTATAAAGCAAAGACTCAAGAACTCCCAGGTAACATTAACAAATTATTTATAGAGAGGGATAAGGGATATCATTTGAGAGGTAACCACAACTTTAACAAGGGTTATGCTCACACCCATCTCAGGAGCAGGTGCATATCATTCTACGGAGTTACCATATGGAATGGGCTAGAGGAAAATATGAAGGAAAGCAGAAATATTGCTCTATTTGAAAAAAGGAAAAAGATTGTTGTTAAATACCAAAATTAGGAAAGGGAAGGTTGTTAATCTTCTGGAAACTAAGGTGTGGTTTTCTGTGTCTTTTTCTTCTGTATTACATTGTGGATACTGATGTTTTTATTTATTTATTTTGTGTTGTTTCAGTATTAAGAATGGAACATTATGTTTATTTATTTATTTTGTGTTGTATCAATATTAAGAATGAAAAAGTATTAGAACGGATGATACTGAAATATATGTATTAATTAATTGGATTATATAATGTAAGTATAATTGTTAAGTATAAACAGGGGTAGGACAGGATAAGCCTAGGATAAGCCTCCTTCCTACTCCTTTTCGAACAATTGATAGGACTGTACTCTACATATTAGTTGTTTGTTATTTATTATTTTTATTTTTAAATCATGTTCGAAATAAAGATTCATTCATTCATTCATATTCATTATATGACTGTAACTTGTGTATGACTGTAACTAAGATGTTTTGGTAAACAGTTAAAATAAAACAAATTCTGTCTGTGACCAAATATATATGGGCCTAACTGTAGAATCCATTGCTGGAAATGTGTTAATTTGGTTTGTTTTAAAAACTAAGCATTAAGTGATTAGGACGAAAATTATCTGTCATATCCATAAACACTTGAAATACGAAAATGATCTATCTCATAAATGATCTATCTCATATCAAAATATCCATAAATACGATCGGTCATATCCATAAGTACTTGAAATACAAAAATGCATCTATCTCATATCGAAATGCATAGTAAGCGAATGATCTGTCATATCCATACATACTTGAAATAAGAATTTGAAATCGTCCTCAGCCACCGTAGTAAGGCGATGACGTAGTCCGAACCAAATATGCAAATATGCAGGCGCGGTATGATGACGCGCTCGAACCAAATATGGTGTCCAAGCGTCCGGGTGAAGCGCGTGTCGGATGCAGCGGGATATACTTGCAGCTGGACCCTCCACAAAGAAGAAGAAGAAGAAGAAGATATCCGGTAGTGTCATATCCGGTTCGGAGTTTGGTAGAGCAACCGCGAAAAAGTCACTGGGTGCGAAACGAGAGGCAGTGAGTTCGGTTAGCAAGACATGTTATGTAATTCGTAGAGGTAGCCATCAGTATTCGTAAACTGTTCATTACCAACTATGTACACAGATAAAATGTACTTGTAGAGGTTTATAATAATAATAATGGTCACAACTAGGACGCTGTCACGCTTGACAATAACTGCTAGCTAGCTAGTTTCCAGAACAGCTGTTGCTAGGCGACTGTGCTAGCTGTGGTTTACAGGTAGGAGGTACCTACTTTTAGAGCTAGTTTTATGTAGCCATACATTTCTGACTCTTGCCGTAATAAATGTGAGCTGTTAGCACAACTTGTATAGTTGTTGTAGTTAAGTTACTAGACGGAACGCCTCCGTGTTAGGGTTAGGGTTAGGTCGTAGCTGGGACGATGCAGCAGGACTGTCAGGACATCGTGATCATGTTAAGCAGTGACGACGAAGATGGCTCGGTTGACAACAACGACTCGCTCTTCATCGTGGAAGAACAACAGAACCAAGGTATGTTATGTATGAGGGTCAGAACAGCTGGTCTCACATTCAACAGTTGTTTGTCTGGGCAAGAGCTCTTCCTATAGGACTCTGCTGGATCAAGGTACTGCAGCAACACAGGGAATTCGACTCTCTGTGCTATACAAGTGCAGACCTCTTGGCAGAGTTTGTGGTGTGCTCTCATGCGTTGGGGATGTGAACTGTGTCTCTGTGTCTCTTAAGCTAACACAGCGGTGTCAGATCTGAGTCTGTCGGGTGATGATGACCTGGTGGTCATTTCCTGGCAGAAAGCCGAGGTGCTGGCCCACGCACGATATGACTGCTGCACACACCCCTTCATGTGAGTAACACACCCCTTCATGTGAGTAACACACACACACACTTACCTTCATGTGAGTAACACACACACACACCCTCACACAGAAAACTACCTTCATGTGAGTAACATACACACACACACACACACACACACACACACACACACACCTACCTTCATGTGAGTAACACACACACACACACACACACACACACACACCTACCTTCATGTGAGTAACACACACACACACACACACACACACACACACACACACACACACCCAGGGTTTCCGTTAACCGGTAATTACCGGTCTTTGTCCGATAAAATCTGTTGAAGTCTTCCCCCACTCAGTTATTCAGTCGGTGTCCATCATTTAAGTTCAATTTAGTCTATCTATAGTGTTAGAGTTGAATTTGTGCCACTAAGGTGAAATAGTCCACGGGTGTGTATCCCCCCGATACATCCTCCCCATTCTCATACTCGCGAGTCCGAGCATGATTTGACAGGCAGCTAGACGTAATGCCTTCCCAATCAGCGAGACGTGGTTATAGAATTGACGTTGTTTTATTGATAAAAAGGGTAAAACTGGAAAGAGAATATAAAAAACTTACATTACTGTCGTGAAACTACGTATTTAACACACTTCAGTTAACGTAATGTCCGTTCATTGATCGATCGATGCAGTCCGTTCAAATAGCCATCAAAAGCTAAACTAGGCATACTTAAAATTACCAATTACATACTCAAATCCCATTAATGCAAATGAAATAAACATCTTAAAGTAGCCTACAGTCGTAATTCAAAGTAGCAAAGGTGACTAGGCTGCCCAGTGTGGCGCGCGTGCAGCCCTGGACATATTATGCCATAGTAGCGCATGCGAATCATGAAAGCCTATAATATATAGTTCGCATCTAATAGTATCGGATGAGAAATAGACATTAAATGGCATAGGCCTATATAGGCTACACAACAGCTAATCACCGCGACAAACACCTATATTATATTCTAATATGATGACCGGAATTTCTCCCGTTTGTCCGACACATTGAAATCTTCCCGGACACGTTGACCGGCACCACATTTTTCTAACGGAAACCCTGACACACACACACACACACACACACACACACACACCTTCGTGTGAGTCACATACACACACACACACACACACACACACACACACACACAGACACAGACACCTACCTTCATGTGAGTAACACAGACCAGGGCTCTACGCTAACCTTTTTCACTAGGAGCACATGTGCTCCTAAATGAAAAATGTTAGGGGCACACAAAGAAATTTAGGAGCACAGTGAAAAATGTAATTATAACACATTTTTATTAGTGATTTTGCAATTTTTGCACCAAAATCACACATTGGCCCATGCCTACAGCCCTACTAGACGCAGAGTTGATGGCATTGTATTATGGTAACTAGCTGTGTCAAGTTCTCCTGGTTAGCAGCATGTTCATTCATTCATCCATGTCATGCCTGTCAGCTAGCAGCTAGCAGCCCAGCCAGGCTTTAGGGCTAGGTCTGTCAGCTAGCAGCCCAGCCAGGCCATGCAGAGGTCTGTCTCCATGCTGCCCACCTCCCTGCTGCTGGGTCAGGCTACATCAGTCACACACGGTGGCCAGACAACTCCACATCTAGGGGTATTAAACTACCCCACATCCAGATGACCAGTCCCCAGCCCCATGCTGCCCGGGGTGGTGACATGTGGAGGTGGCCAGCCCAGCACGGTGCCTCTGCGGCGGCTAGCTGTTAGCACACCACCATCCCCGGGGGTCCCACCTCTCTGCCACACTCAAGTACAACATGTTGCATTTTCATGCCATTAGGCAACTTGCTTCCTAGGGTTTCCTAGGATTAGAGATGCATTTGGACTTCTGGAGTACCTCCACTACTTTCAATGGGTTCTGAAGGTCTGAGAGCTTTCTACTTTCTACCCTGGGTAGTTAACCCTGGTTGTAACCTTGGGTTCAAATCTGGAGTGTGTGGGACCAAATCTGTAGATGTGGTGAGCTAATGAAGCTAATGAAGCTTGAGATGAGAAAAGGGCGCTTGTCTCTTTAAGGCCCAGGAGGGAGTTAGCGATTAGCGATGTTAGCTTAGCGCCAGTTTAACAGAAGTAACTTCACTTTTAACATGACTTCCCGTGGTCGTAGCGGGCTGGCTGACGGCTTAAAATGTGGCCACACGGTTCGCGCAGATTTATTTTTAGAATTAAAAAATAAATAAAAAATAAAATAAAAAATCGGTACTCGCACATGTGCTCGTGAATTTATTTCTCTAGTCGCACAGATGTATTTTTAGTCGCAAATGCGAGTGAAATGGTCGCACTGTAGAGCCCTGCAGACCAGTGTTTCCCCTAGGTTTGCTGCCTTGGTGGGGTGGACCGTGGCATGGACCGACCCCAGGGGGTAAGACCCTGCGACATACCAGAGTCATGTCCAGGGGGTGTACTTGTACATTAAGCCGCCTCACGCTACGGAAACAGGAGATAGGCTCCTGCCCTATGGGCCATTAGCCTCGGGAACCATCGGTTCTCAAGGCTACTTACTTATGTGGTCTTGACTACAGCCCAATTTATACTTCTGCGTCAAATTTACGCGCGGCTACGCCGTAGCCTACGCAAGGGCTCTCCCAATTTATAGTTCTGCGTTGGTTGGTCTGCGTCGCGTTGGTCGGTGTACTCATAGCGGCATAATAGCGATTTTTTTTGTTATGCTTCTTGTAAAGAAAATGTCTAATGCATTGAAATGACATTAAACTATGGTTATCATAAGTTTTCAAATCTTTATTAATAAGTAAATAAAGTTAATTACATTTCTGTCATGGCTTCCGCATTTCGGCCTACGAGAGAGTCGGAATCATGTGCTACCAAGCGGACCAATCACAGTTCTTACGGTCTGCGTAGGTATGCCGCGTAGTTACATTTTTGGAGAGGTGCGCGTGAGCCTACGCAGGCTACGCTGTAGATTTTACCCAGAAGTATAAATTGGGCTTAACTGTCCACTTTCTCACCTGGTTCTTGCTGTCTATCTCTCTGGTGTGCCGACACCATCCTGCTGAGTATTTATACTCACCATCCTCCTGAGTATTTATAATCTAATAAGAGGTATAAATTGATCCATATCAATTTATAACATAATTATAATTGATATTGGATTGCTGTGGGCAATGCAGTCAGATGTCATTTTGACTTTACTCTCTCATCTGAAAAATATTTGTATGTCCAACTATAAAAAAAACTGACATTTCCAATGCTTCAATCCACTGTCCATGTACTATAAATATGCCATTATGGTATTACCATGAAGCCCAACTCTAGCAGAATAAGAAAGATTGTATATCTACTTTAAGTAAAATAATAAAGTGCATCCAGTTAGCTCTTTAGCTGGCAAGTGTGCAAGCAGACTAGCTGACCTCATCACCTCTGAGCTAGCTAGCTAGCTTGCTGGTTTTTTGACACCATGGAATTATAGCCAAGACACTTTCTAGTCACAATAATAACGACCCATTTTAACCAACTTTCCCTGTCAGAACACTCAGCAATTATATTTTCTAACGTTTTAACTTCAACGTTTCAAGCTTACTTTCCATCTGAAGACATCTCACCCGGCAAAAACTCTTGCGCACACTTGCGCAAAATCTTGTATTATTCTCCAGTGTGGAGATCTGGCTATGCGAGACTACTGGCGGACTAACGTTACCAGCGAGCCCATGGACTTGCCACTCGCCAGATTCGAGTTGGGTGCATTTAACGCGGATATTAGCCTGTTTGTCAGATGTTTGATGTCTACGTCCAGTGGTGTAGTCTACGTGATACGCAGGACTACGCCGTATACCCACTAGGAAAGGCCAAGGATTTCCTAGTGTCATGCACAGATCAGCCTTAAAACATGTAATGTTAGATATAATGTTAGACAGAGAGCGCAGATTTATTTTTATGGCGTTCCGAAATGAACGATATGAGGCTGGGAGGGGAAAATCACAGTATACCCACTAGAAAACACTAGACTACACCACTGTCTACGTCCGTAATAATTCCTCTTTCTTGGAAAGGCCCGCCCCCCCAAGGCAATTGTAGGGGAAACACTGCGCACACACACACACACACACACACACACCTACCTTCATGTGAGTAACACACACACATACACCTACCTTCATGTGAGTAACACACACATACACACACACACACACACCTTCATGTGAGTCACACACACACACACACACACACCTATCTTCATGTGAGTAACACACACACACACACACACACACACACACACACACACACACACACACACACACACACACACACACATTCTCAGATAGTTGTGTGTATTCTTGTGTTCCCTGCAGTGCTACAGACAGTGAGACCGGAGGCCCAGTGGGCAGTAACCACATGTTCTGTTCCCAGTGCTTCTGCTACATCTGTGATAAAGTAGCTTTGGAGGTGAGTGTGTGTGTGTGTGATGAAGCAGCAGCATTGTGTGTGTGTGTGTGTGTGTGTGTGTGTGTGTGTGTGATGTAGCAGCTTTGGAGGCGTGTGTGTGTGTGTGTGAGTGTGTGATGACGTAGCAACATTGGAGGTGAGTGTGTGTGTGTAGGTGTGTGTGTGTGTCTGTGTGTGTGTGTGATGAAGTTGCCGTTCAGTTTTCAAGCATTAGTACTTTGGCACATGAGATTGTTCTAGAAAGGTGATTACCCTCACATGTACATAGAAACCACAGACACATTCAGAACATGAACATGTTTAAAAAGGCACAGAAACACAATCACATAATCTACAAAGCACCTTCACATGAGGTCCATATGCAGCCACCACGCCCAGGGCCTGGTCAGGATGGCAGCATTCCCATCCACACAGCACTACCCACAAGTACATCTAGATATGTCAGCAGCTGGCCAAAGCGTGAACAAGCCGGGAACCGACCTAATGTTCTGACCTTTATTCTGAAAAATGTAAGTAAATGTCAACGTTGTTGAAAGTCAATGACGCGCTCACTAGTCAATCCAAAATATTGCAATGGAATGGAATGGAATGGACTTTATTTGTCATTGCTACAGTACAGGTACCAAACAACGAAATTTAGGGCTATATACATAACTGTTCCCTATAAGTACTAAAAAAAAAGTGAACATACAAATGTTCTTAAAAACACAATGAAACACCAGTGTGGTAGCCCCCCCAGCTGCGGCGACTAAGCGCGCGGCCATCTTGGGACGTGTGTTCAATGCAATTGATTCGGTGAGTAATCCCCACTACATTTAACATGTACATTACCACTACTACCTACATTGAACAAACATATAAACACTTTTGTTTTACTCATGAGATGAAATCAACGACCTAAGACTTTGTCTATGTACACAAAAGGCCTCATTGTGTTCACAAATCTGTTTAAATCTGTGTTAGTGATAACTTCTCCTTTGCCGAAATAATCCATCCACCTGACAGGTGTGGCTTATCCAGATGCTGATTAGACAGCATGATTATTACACAGATGTGCCTTAGGCTGGTCACAATAAAAGGCCACTCTACAATGTGCAGTTTTATCACACAGCACAATGCCACAGATGTCGCAAGTTTTTAGGGAGCTTGATTTGAGACCACATGAGTTAATCTGAGAGAAATAGGCCTTTTGTGTACTGTTGGATCTAGGGGGGGGTTTCTAAAAACATATATGCTTATGAATGAATGAATGAATGAATGGTCTTTATTGTCATTGCTATAGTACAGGTACCAAACAACGACATTTGGGAGGGGTGGCTCCCCTGGTGCTAGGAAAGAAAGAAAAAAAAAGAAGGGAAAGGAGCTGGTTTACATAAATAAAGGCTATGTACACTATCCACTATACTATACTGTACAGATAAAACACTGTGCTGTACTCTATGCTATGCTATACCTATTCTAACATTTCCTATTTCTCTGCAACCTTATGTACCCTAGGGTTGTCATATTGCACATAGTGTTATTGCACATTCATTTAAAGTGTCGCAGTTTGCAGGCTTGAAGTGTACACATTTGTGCCTCAGCTTGCAGGCTTGTGCCTCAGTTTGCAGGCTTGAAATGTACACATTTGTGCCTCAGCACTACACCTGATTTTTCAATCCAGCAGCTGCCATCAATCCGTCCAGGGCCCAGAACCTAGGTCTTTGCTGTGTTCAGGGCCTGGATGGCCCTGGGGTAGAAGCTAAGCTTCAGTCTGTTTGTCCTTGCGGCCATGGTCCTGTACCGCCTGTTCGAGGGCAGCCGGGCAAAGTGTTCGTACCCAGGGTGGGATGGGTCTCTGGAGATCTTGGAGGCCTTCCTGAGGCAGCGTGTGTTGTACAGCTCTTCCAGAGAGGGTAGGGGGGCGCCGGTGATCTTCTGGGCTGTTCTCACGACTCTCTGTAGCGCATTTCTCTCTGCGGCTGTGCAGCTGGAGAACCAGTTGCAGATGCAGTAGGTGAGGATGCTCTCCACTGCGCAGCGGTAGAAGGCCACCAGTATCTCCTGCTTGTTGTGGTCCTTCCTGAGGACTCTCAGGAAGAAGAGCCGCTGTTGTGCCTTCTTGATGATGGCTGCTGTGTTGTTCTTCCAGGACAGGTCATCCTGTATGTGCACCCCCAGGAATCGGAGGGTTGAGACTAGGGGTGTAACGGATCACCTAACTCATGGATCGGATCGTGTCACGGTTTTTGAGTCACGGATCGGATCATTTTTCGGATCAACACAAAACATTTTTGTTTTTATAAAAACTGCTTTTTCCTTGAATTCTGTAAAAACACCACTTTTACTATGTGACAAAAACCAACAACATTCAAGATGTCAAAACTGGTAATATATATATATATATATATATATATACATACATATATAATATATATATAACATATTCTACACTCAAACATTACATAATTATACTGAAATACACTCAATTTAAATGATATGAGAGAGGGAGGCGCCTGGTTGCAGCAGTGAATCACTGGGCTCTTTAAAGCAGATGAATAAACATGTTTTATGCCACTTTTAACTAAATAATAAAGTGAACCCTTATTTTGAACATGGTATGAAAAAAATGCCTACATTATCAGAAGTTGTCGAGCTACCTTTTTCGTGCCTCCCGTCATAGTTGACAGAGAAGCCAAAGTGCTCCCATCCATGGGATTTAAATTACGAGGGAGGCATTTCGAGTTCTTCTCCGCCGAACAACGTAACATGACACACTTGGGCCGCGTTCGTAAATTCGCTTTGAGAGCGCCGGAGCGCACACTGGGTCCGACGTCATAAAGGGACCAAGTAATTTGATTGGACAAGAGCGCTCAGCGCTCAGATTCCAGAGCGGATTTACGAACGCGGATTTACGAACGCAGCCTTGTTGTTGTGGATTCCCAGTTTCACGTGTAGTGAGCAAACAACGGATTCTTTTTCTTTCGCATTATCAACCTATCATTGCGCTTTAGAGTAAAACAAACCCGCAACTGTCGCGTCTATCTTTTCATGGAAACTCTACATTGTGATTTACAAGAGATATTAAGTAATATTATTACTTGTTAACATTTTGCAATTGATCCGCGGTACACATGCATTCCGAACCGTGGAGGGCGATCCGAACGGATCACGGAATTTCCGTTATCCGTTACACCCCTAGTTGAGACTCTCTCCACGCTCTCTCCGTCGATGAGCAGGGGCTGGACCTCAGATTTTTTCCTCCTGAAGTCCACGATGATTTCCTGGGTCTTTGACTGGTTCAGCAGCAGGTTGTTAACCTTGCACAGCTTGCTCAGCTGCTCTACCTCATCCCTGTACGCCGCCTCGTCCCCCCCCGAGATGCAGCCCACCACGGTGGTGTCGTCTGCAAACTTTACGATGGAGTTGCTGGGGTGGACGGGGGTGAAGTCGTAGGTGTAGAGGTTGTAGAGGATGGGGCTTAGCACGCAGCCCTGGGGGGACCCAGTGCTGAGTCTGAGGGCTGTGGAGGTGTGGGAGCCCACCCGCACCCTCTGGGGGCGGTCGGACAGGAAGTCCTTGATCCATGCACATATAGAGTGTGATAGTCCCAGGTCTAGTAGTTTGGTCACTAGCCTGTCTGGAAGGATGGTGTTGAAGGCAGAGTTGAAGTCCACAAAGAGCAGTCTCGCGTAGCTGTTTCCCCTCTCCAGGTGGGATAGAGTGGAGTGGAGAGTCGTCGCGATGGCGTCCTCTGTGGACCTGTGGGCTCTGTAGGCGAACTGGTATGGATCCAGGTTGGGCGGGAGGCGTGTGACTATGTGGGCCCGGACTAGTTTCTCGAAGCACTTCATGATGATTGGTGTGAGTGCCACCGGGCGGTAGTCGTTTAGGCAGCTCACCGTGCTTTTCTTCGGGACTGGGATGATAGTTGAGGTTTTCAGGCAGGGTGGGATGGTGGCCTGGGACAGGGACTGGTTGAAGATGTTGGTGAAAACCCCGGCCAGCTGGTCGGCGCAGTCCCTCAGCACCCGTCCCAGGACGCCATCCGGCCCTGATGCTTTCCTGGGGTCCACCGCCTTCAGCACGCGTCTCACTTCATGCTCTGTGAGGGTGAGGCTGCTGAGAGCTGGAGAGAGTGGTGTTTGTGTTGTGGTTACCTCCGTTCGCCCCTCGTCGAACCGTGCGTAGAAGGAGTTCAGCTTTTCCGCCAGCAGGGGGTCGTCCTCTGCGGCTGTGAGCCTGTTGGCTCTGAAGTTTGTCATGTGCTGAACCCCCTGCCACACCCGCCTGGAGTCGTTGCTCAGGAAGCATTCCTCAATCTTCTCTCTGTGGTCTGCCTTGGCCTCCCGGATGCCGCGCTTTAGGTTAGCCCTGGTGGTGCTGTACAGCAGTGTGCCCTTCCCTGCGAAGGCGTTGTCCCTCTCATTGATCAGTTTTTGGACCTTCCCAGTCATCCATGGCTTCGTGTTGGGGTAGACCCGGACCCGTTTGTCCACGGTGACTGAGTTGGTGCAGTTCACTATGTGGTTCAGAACCGACGACGTGAACTGTTCCAGGTCCTCATGCTCATATTCCTGCCATGAGGTGTCATTTAGGCAGATCTGCAGTGGAGCGGACCCTGCTGGCCAGGTTCTGACAGTCTTAGTGGTGATGGGAGCACTTTTCCTCATGGTAGTGTAGGCTGGGATCAGGAGGATTGACACATGGTCAGACATGCCTAGATGAGCTAGCGGTCTAGCCTTGTAAGCAAGCTTGATGTTGGTGTATACCTTATCCAGTGTTTTTTCTCCTCTTGTTGCACATTTAACATGCTGATAGAACTTGGGTAGTACTACCTTCAGGTCAGCATGATTAAAGTCTCCGGCGATAATATGGACTGCCTGTGGGTCCGCGCTTTGTTCACCACTGATGACGTCATATAGCCGCGCCAATGCTAAGCTACCATCCGCGTTTGGCGCAATGTAAACACATGTTATGTACACTGCGTTGAATTCCCTCGGGAGGTATGTGGGTCGGCATTTAACAGTCAAGTATTCTAGGTCAGGGGAGCAGTGGCTACTTACAGTTTTCGTGTTTAAGCACCAGCTGTCCTTCGTAGATATAATGAGGCCGCCTCCGCGGGTCTTCCCACTAAGCAAAGTCCTGTCCGCACGTGTAAGGTCCTGCCTTCCAGGCCTACCGCGGAGTCCAAGATAGTGTCATTTAGCCAGGTCTCAGTTAGGATAATCACACAGCTATCTCCCACGATGTTATTGGTAACGACATGCAGTCTCAATTCGTCCATCTTGTTTGCCAGAGACCTGACGTTGGATAGGAAAATACTCGGCAAAGCTGGCTTATTCAGGCTTCTCCTCAGCCTAGCTAGCAGGCCCCCCCTTCGTCCTCGGCGTTGCTTACGGTCTCGCCGCCGACGTTTGCGCTTGAGTGTTGGGAGAGCGTAGTATTGTTCACCCGGCGACCGAGCGATGTCGAATGGGATTCCCTGCTGTTCCAAGAATTCCGTTGTTACAGTCCTCTCATTTTGCGCACCAACTTCTAGTAAGTCTAGTCTGCTGTAGGTACTATTTACACAACCGTTCCCTATAAGTACTAAAATAAAAATGTACATACAAATGTACTTAAAAACACTAAAGAACACCAGCGTTGAAGCCACTCCGAGCCGCGCGTCTGAGTAGCGCGCCGCCATCTTGAAAATATTATGTCACTCACACATGCACACACACACATAACACATACACACACACACACACCCACACATTCTCTCTCTCTCTCTCTCTCTCTCTCTCTCTCTCTCTCTCTTTCTTTCTCTTGTAGCAGAGTATCTCTAAGGTCAGGATGATCTTTACTGTTAGCAGTGACGCCACAAATAGACAGATTCGGGGGGTGTTATCTTAAGACCTTGAGTGTGGTAGGCGCCAGAGATGGGGTGATCTAACTTAGTGCCTAACATCTGTGATAACATGAGGTATTTAAACCTGTCTGTATTTCATAATGATTGTCGAATGCTGGATGCTGCTCCTTGTCAAATCGTGTCTGCTGCACACCTAATCTATCCTGAGATGACACAACGCATTTAAGATCACAAATCCTCAATAGATTGATCAATTCCATCATTTTACCAACAAGAAGATTCTTCAGTACGTAGAAAAAGTCTTAGATCTTTGATTTCAAGTCATAAAAATTGGAGCAAAAACAAAATTGTTTATATTTTTGTTCAGCGTAGTTATGTAGTGCGTGTTACTCACCTAATCCATTGAATCGCAATGGTTTGACTTCACTAAATGTATTTAAATGTTCTGAATAAAAGGTTGTGTGACACATATGTGATGACTGGTTCAGGCAGACCCATGGAGGCTGGTCTCTGAACACACTCTTCATAGTCTGGATGACCAGGGGGGTATTCCATCAACGTCACTAAAGGAAAATCCAGGTTTATTTTGATAAGTCTCGGGAGATTGGTCAAAAATAAGCAGTAAGTAAAGCTTTATTTATACAGCGCCTTTCGTACATGAAATGCAACTCAAAGCCTGGATTTTCCTTTAGCGACGTTGATGGAATACCCCCCTGGTTTTCAACTGTACCATGAATTGGTTGTGAGTTCTGTTATATTGACGACAGGCGGCTTACAAAGTTGTGGGCATGTGTGTGCCTGTGTGTGTCAGTGTTCTGTGTGGACGAAGGCGGAGCTGTGCCACTGTAACGCCCACAAGGGGAGTGTGTACTGGAGCAGCCGCAGAGACAAGGTGGTGCTGGGATACCTGCAGATCTTCAACTTTGACCTCCTGGATATAGACGCTGACCTCCGTCTGGCAGGTACACACACACACACTGCCATTCTTTTTTTGGCCGTCTATTCTATTGTATCATTCACTCAAACTCAATGTCATTTGTCAATAAATTAACTGTCTAAAAAGACGTGCCACATGACAGCTTCTCCTCAGAACGGAGAATTAGGGAACAGTGTTGCCTGATTGGGCGTATTCCTGCCCGAATTAGGCTACTTATGATCATATTTTTATGTTGCATTTTATTGATGTTGATGTGATTGTAAATGTTCTTGTATTTCAGTTTCACAAACTGCAAAAAGAATATTCAATAAACTTGAACTTGAATGATCACACTGGGCGGTTTTTAGACTGTGGTTAGGCTGGAAATCAATCCCATCTGGCAACACTGTTAGGGAAGCGAGCTGCTCCCTTGTCCCGCGTGTTCCGAGCCCTTCTAAAGACTGAACAGGTGAACAAGCTTAGCCTTACGGACTAAATATACTATTCTTGCAACTTTCATGTGATGGGGTACATTGCAGACCGCTACACACCGCTACAGTCTGTAGGATACAATACAAATTGTTTTTGGTAGCACGTAAGCCTGAAGAAGCCTGAAAGACCAAAAGCTCGCGCAATAACTAAAGCCTGGTACACATATAAGGATTTTCTAAATCTTAACAGATTTTTTATCTGAGAGAGACCACACACATGAAGATAAAAAATCATGGATTGAACAGTTTTGATCGTATTGTGTGTGGTGTGCACACATACATAAAGATCTGTCCTCCGACAGTCTAGAGCAGGGGTAGGCAACCTTTTTTATATGAAGTGCCATTTTTAAATGTTCTTGTTAGTCAGTGTGCCAACCACAATATCAACATTAATTATGACTCGACATCAAACCAAACCAAACAGACCAACAGATCTGCAATTTTATTCCACAACATGAACAACAATTTTCAGCAAAGAGCTATGTATGCAAAGCCATGTATGCTAAATAAACAGGCCTAACAGTCAACTAACTGAAACTTGAACAAAATTACCAACATAACATCTAAGACAACTAAAACGTTGTGATGCGTAGCACAACTTTAAGCAAATTGGTGCGCTCAATTTCTTACAAAGTTGCTAACTGCGCTCCCTATGGTTATCATTTTAATAAGTAGGCCTAACTGGATGGTGATTATACATGGGTCTTACTTGTATGAATTATAATTTATATTTATATAATTATTTGGTTGTTACTTACCTTTTATTCTTTTATTCCAACCACAACAACACATTTTTTTGTTTGTTAGCAAAGAGCTATGTATGCAAAGCCATGTAAACAGTCCTAACAGTCAATGTGATCCCTGGCCCTGTTTTCCTTTGCTCAACTCCATTATCTGGGGGTGGTACTTGGTCACTTTAAGTAACAGACAAGCTTCGGAGTGATCAGTTGTCAGACGGCTGCGTGAGAGGCTCAGCACGCTCTTCATGTGTGAGAATATCTGCTCACACAGTGTGTCAGTGCAGATTGCTTAACTATGAAGTTAACAACCTTCACCACTGTAGCCATAACCTCATTAAGATCAGACTTTGACATCTTTGCACATAAGTTTTCTTGGTGTATGATGCAGTGGAGTTTCATAATGGGGTGACCAACTCGTTCCTCAATTAATGCAACCGCTCCCCTCTGTTTCCCGACCATGGCAGGGGCACCATCTGTTGTCACTGCAAAAATCCTGCTAATGTCAATCCCTCGCTCCACAAAATGCTCGATAAGAACTTTGGCGATGTCCTCACCTTTTGTTGTTTCTGGCATTGGTTTTAGGCAGCAGAGCTCCTCCCTTACAGCAGAATCACAGTATCTTGCTATGACAGCCAGACGTGGCATGTCATTCACATCTACGCTCTCATCAAGTGCGAGGCTAAACACCGTCGCATCTTTCAAACCAGTGGTCTGCTGCGCTTTCACGTTTTCTGCCATTTCTCCTATTCTTCGTTCCACACTTCTGGCTGACACTGGGATGTCTTTTATTCTTGATTTTATTGTGTCTTTGTTTGATAAGCCTTCAAACAAAACATCTGAGCTACAAAGGAAAGCCTCCTTAACAGTAACACTTGTATCGAATCGAATTCAGAATTTTACTTTGAAAATTGGCGCCAGAATACGACTCTCGTGGAGTGGATGAGAGACTAGGGCTGCATTCGTAAATTCGCCCTGAGAGCGCCGGAGCGTCCCTGAGACTGCCTCTAGTCCAATCAAATTACTTGGTACCATTGTGACGTTGAACCCAGTGTGCGTGAATTTACGAACGCGGCCCAAAAAAAACAAAACAAAAAAAACATTCTCCCATTCTCGCACTTATTGCTCGCGTGCCACTGTTTAAGCTGTCGCGTGCCACTGCTGGCACGCGTGCCACAGGTTGCCGACCCCTGGTCTAGAGTCTCGTCCCCAAGCCAGAAATCTCGCGTGATCAGGGTAGTAGTACCCTGACTGACCTGTCGAGGCAGCCATTTGCGACAGGGGAAATAAAGTGCAGAAGAACGAAAAGAAGAAGACGTGTTTGTCAGCTCGCTTCTTGATTGGCTACATTCCATTCCACGTCACAATCGGACTCTGGAGTTGTCAGTTTTGACCACACACAAGAGAATTTTTGGTCGTAAATATTGAACACGTTTAATATTTACGATCGTCAGCCCCGACCAATTTCCGGGCAGATTGTCAGGAGAAATTGACTCTTAACACACCTCATACCACAGGATAATCTTGTAGGATAATCTTTAGAGATATCCGATAGTCGGGCGTTTGCTGTCCTTGGTCGGAAGGGGGGAAATCGGGCCAGAATCGGCCAGATTATCTTCATATGTGTACCAGGCTTAAGTGACCATCGGAGATAAATCACGGAACCTGTCAACATATTACTACTTCTGGACCCACAGCCAAAGACCATCACAGAAGCCAGGTAGGCTTAGCTGTGTGTGCGCATTAAGCTGTATATGTTGCGGTACATATGGGAATACGGTACATGTGAAAACTAGGGTTCGGGTTAGGTGCTACGTCGACTTGGTACATGCTGGCATGTCTAACCCTAACCGTAATCCTAACCCTACCCCTAACCCTAGCACCGTAGCACCTAACCCTAACCCTAGTTTGGGAGATGTGAAACCATTGGAATACATCCCTATTTGGGAGATGTGAAACACCCTTCCACACGTTGTGAAGATCTAGTGCACTGCACATCCCGACTCAGTGTTTCCTCCAGGAATTTTTACATTGGTGGCGGATAGCCCTGACCGCGCGCGCGATATTTTTTCGCGTGCACGCGCATGAAACGGCGCGCACACGTTTTTTTTTACAATTATTTTTTCCTTTTTTCTTTCAAAACAACGACCTCATTTCAGCCAAAACTAGAGGATGGCCAAAAAAATAATAATGAATATACAGAATATAAACTTGTGACTGACAGTCACATACACACACACAAAGATCATCAGCTATAATATAATACGAAGTAGGCCTACATGAGCACAAAAGCGGCTAACGTTACTGATTAACTGTTTACTGTAGTGCAGAGAGATGGGAGTCGTAGGCGGCGTATCAAATGACAAAGCTAAACGTTTAATGAAGGACATGAACGATTGTCAACAACACACTCAAGCAGTAAATAGAACAGTCTAAACAACTTGGGTACTACGCACTCAACTGCGGACGGAACAATACTCTCAACCTATAGTTCCGTGCGTGAATTATGTCAACCCACCACATTACAGAAGTAAAATCTCTCTCTCTCTCTCTCTCTCTCTCTCTCTCTCTCTCTCTCTCTCTCTCTCTCTCTCTCTCTCTCTCTCTCTCTCTCTCTCTCTCTCTGTGTATAGAGTCTCTGCTGCTGAAGTTGGGGGAGGACCTAACGGTGGAGTACGAGTGCTTTATGAGGGGCGCCCCCCTCTCCCTCGGCGCCTACCACTGCCACGCCAGCAGCCCCTCGGAGTGCAGTGTCTGCCAGGTCATCCACCAGCCTGCCTACGAGTGAGACACCTTCACCTCTCCTCTCCTCCCCTCCCCTCTTCATCTTCCCATCATCCTAACCGTGTGTGTGTGTGTGTTGCAGTTACAAGCGGGTGTACGAGTGCTTATCAGACTTCCTGACCAGAGCGGACAGCAAGAAGCCCAGGACGGCAGCGGTGATGAGGCTGGGAGCTGCCAAACACTTTGTCACTCACACGCAACCTCCAGGGTACACACACACACAACCTCCAGGGTACACACACACACACACAACCTCCAGGGTACACACACACACACATCCCAACCTCGAGGGTACACACACACACACACACACACACACACACACACACACACAACCTCCAGGGTACACACACACACAACCTCCAGGGTACACACACACACAACCTCCAGGGTACACACACACACACACAACCTCCAGGGTACACACACACACACACAACCTCCAGGGTACACACACACACACATCCCAACCTCGAGGGTACACACACACACACACACACACACACACACACACACACATCCCAACCTCCAGGGTACACACACACACACATCCCAACCTCCAGGGTACACACACACACACACACAACCTCCAGGGTACACACACACACACAACCTCCAGGGTACACACACAACCTCCAGGGTACACACACACACACACAACCTCCAGGGTACACACACACACACAACCTCCAGGGTACACACACACACACAACCTCCAGGGTACACACACACACACAACCTCCAGGGTACACACACACAACCTCCAGGGTACACACACACAACCTCCAGGGTACACACACACACACAACCTCCAGGGTACACACACACACACACACACACACACACAATCTCCAGGGTACACACACACACACACAACCTCCAGGGTACACACACACACAACCTCCAGGGTACACACACACACACACAACCTCCAGGGTACACACACACACTACCTCCAGGGTACACACACACACACACACACACACAACCTCCAGGGTACACACACACACACACACACACAACCTCCAGGGTATACACACACACATCCCAACCTCCAGGGTACACACACACACACACACACACACACACACACACACACACACACACACATCCCAACACACATCCAATTGCCATGAGCAGGTTTTAGACAGGAAACATCCAATATGCTCTCAAGTGTTTTTTATTGGTTGTGACTCTGGGCTCCTCTTGATCTGAGCTTTGACCTCTCTCTCTCTCTCTCTCTCTCTCTCTCTCTCTCTCTCTCTCTCTCTCTCTCTCTCTCTCTCTCTCTCTCTCTCTCTCTTCACTTGACCTGACCTCTCTCTCTCTCTCTTTACTTGATCTGACCTCTCTCTCTCTTCACTTGACCTGATTCACTTGACCTGACCTCTCTCTCTCTTCACCTGACCTCCCTGTTCAGAGTTGTCCAGAACGAGCCCCTGGAGGCCAGTGTAGCCGAGGCCGTGCCCATGCTGCTTCAAAGGTACACACTCACACACTCACACACACACTTACTCAGAAGGAATTGTGTTTTATCCAAGCCACCCCAATATGTCATTGACTCCTTCAAATAAGCTGCAATGAAATGTCAATGACAACTTTACCCAACAGAATCAATAGAGTCCTCCTCACAATAACAAAAATGTGGTGCCCAATGTGTCATTGAACGTGTCATTCACCTGCCACTTGTTAGATAAATGTGTACGTTATTCCACAGCAGCACAATAGTTCATATGTAAAGCGCCCTGTGCATTCGTGCTGAGAAGGGCGCTATAGAAATACAGTTTGATTTACTTACTAGTTTCCAGGTTTGCAATGAGATGAAATAAAGAGATCTGGAGGTTGAGGAATTTGGCCTCAGAGGCCACAGGTCCAGAACCTTCTACTGCCTTTCTGTTGTTATATATGTATATATATGTGTGCGTGTGACGGCAGCTGGTGAAAGGGGGAACAAGTCGGCAACCAAAAAAATGTTCAGACTTTTATTCTGAAAGATTTAAATGAATTGGACCGGAAAATTGGAGCTCATTTGTGTAATTGATTTCTCAGAGCATTTCTATCAAGAGCATCAAAACACACAGTTCTACCCAGACGTTGTTGAAAATCAACCACACACTCGCCAACATATTGCAATGAGATACTAGATTCTGTGACTTACATTTTTCAGAATAAAAGTCAGAACATTTGGTGGGTTGACGACTTGTTCCCCCCTCTCACCAGCTGCTGTCACGCATGTTGGATGTGTCTGGTACATGTTGGATGTGTCTGGTACATGTTGGATGTGTGTGATACATGTTGGATGTGTCTGGTACATGTTGGATGTGTCTGGTACATGTTGGATGTGTCTGGTACATGTTGGATGTGTCTGGTACATGTTGGATGTGTCTGGTACATGTTGGATGTGTCTGGTACATGTTGGATGTGTCTGGTACATGTTGGATGTGTCTGGTGCATGTTGGATGTGTCTGGTGCATGTTGGATGTGTCTGGTACATGTTGGATGTGTCTGGTACATGTTGGATGTGTGTGATACATGTTGGATGTGTCTGGTACATGTTGGATGTGTCTGGTGCATGTTGGATGTGTCTGGTACATGTTGGATGTGTGGTACATGTTGGATGTGTCTGGTACATGTTGGATGTGTCTGGTACATGTTGGATGTGTCTGGTACATGTTGGATGTGTCTGGTACATGTTGGATGTGTGTGATACATGTTGGATGTGTGTGATACATGTTGGATGTGTGTGATACATGTTGGATGTGTGTGATACATGTTGGATGTGTGTGATACATGTTGGATGTGTCTGGTACATGTTGGATGTGTCTGGTACATGTTGGATGTGTCTGGTACATGTTGGATGTGTCTGGTACATGTTGGATGTGTCTGGTACATGTTGGATGTGTCTGGTACATGTTGGATGTGTCTGGTACATGTTGGATGTGTCTGGTGCATGTTGGATGTGTCTGGTACATGTTGGATGTGTCTGGTGCATGTTGGATGTGTCCGGTACATGTTGGATGTGTCTGGTACATGTTGGATGTGTGTGATACATGTTGGATGTGTCTGGTACATGTTGGATGTATCTGGTACATGTTGGATGTGTCTGGTACATGTTGGATGTGTCTGGTACATGTTGGATGTGTGTGATACATGTTGGATGTGTGTGATACATGTTGGATGTGTGTGATACATGTTGGATGTGTCTGGTAGGTTGTATGTGTCTGGTACATGTTGGATGTGTGTGATACATGTTGGATGTGTTTGATAACAGCAGCATTTCCGTGTTTAAAGCTGCCGTGTGTCGTGTGTGTCCCAGGGTGACGGAGGCGGTCCAGAGGCAGCTGGTGATGTGCGACTTCAGTCTGGGGTTCGTCCAGAAGCTGCAGAAATTCTACTGGAGCCTGCCCCTGCCTTTCAGCTGCAGCTCCATGAGGACCAGGTGGGTGGAACCTTCCAGACTGGACATCTGATCCAGCGCACACAGAATGCCTGATCGTCCAATCTGGGTCCCCTTTATGACGTTGAACCCAGCGTGCGCTCCGGGTGCTTTGAGTGAAGTTACGAACACAGCGTAAGCAGACTGCTGCTGTACACTGGGACCGTTCAGAGAGAACGTGCTGTTAAGACCATGGAGCAATATCACAGCCATGTCCTGTAGCTCCCAAATAGTGTGTGTGTGTGTGTGTGTGGGGGGGTGGTCCAGTGGTCTAGCACCATGGCCTGGGGTGGTCCAGTGGTCTAGCACCATGGCCTGGGGTGGTCCAGTGGTCTAGCACTGCGGTCTACAGTACACACCATGTGGGCGTGGGTTAGAGTCTGGCCCGTGCCCTGCTGACACGCCCTCTCCTCCTTACTCTCCTGTCTGTCTTCACTAACTGTCCAATAACATGACATCACAGTGGGGCTGACAGCCAGCTCTAAGCCAGGGTGTGTGTTCCAGCCTGTGTGTTCTAAGCCAGGGTGTGTGTTCCAGCCTGTGTGTGCTGCCATGGGGGGACGCCCTGCTGGTGTCAGTGATGCGGGGCCAGAATGTGACGGGGGTCCGCCAGCTGAAAGGCAAGAAGGAGTTTCTGAAGGAGCCTGCTGCCGTGGTCTTACTGAGGGCTGAGAGGCTGCAACACGACAACAAGTACACACTGCTGTCTGGCTGTCTGTCTGTCTGTCTGTACACACTCATGTCTACCTCGCTGGTGTCTGTCTGTCTGTACACACTCCTGTCTGTCTGTACACGCTCATGTCTACCTCGCTGGTGTCTGTCTGTCTGTACACACTCATCTCTGTCTGTCTGTCTGTACACACTCCTGTCTGTCTGTCTATCTATCTGTCTACCTCGCTGGTGTCTGTCTGTCTGTCTACACACCTGTCTACCTCGCTTGTGTCTGTCTGTCTGTCTGTACACACACCTGTCTACCTTGCTGGTGTCTGTCTGTCTGTCTGTACACACACCTGTCTACCTCGCTGGTGTCTGTCTGTCTGTCTGTCTGTCTGTACACACACCTGTCTACCTCGCTGGTGTCTGTCTGTCTGTACACACACCTGTCTACCTCGCTGGTGTCTGTCTGTCTGTACACACTCCTGTCTACCTCGCTGGTGTCTGTCTGTCAGTGAATAGTCTGTTGATGTCTGTCTGTTAATAGTCTGTTGATGTCTGTCTGTTAATAGTCTGTTGATGTCTGTCTGTCTGTTAATAGTCTGTTGATGTCTGTCTGTCTTTTAATAGTCTGTTGATGTCTGTGTGTGTGTGTGTGTGTGTGTGTGTGTGTGTGTGTGTAAAGCAGATGTGGTGTGTGTGTGTGTGTGTGTGTAAAGCAGATGTTGTGTGTCTGCAGGTACAGAGAGCTGACCCGCTACATCAGAGTGGTCCAGTCTAACCACCCCACCTTACTGTGAGTCTCACACTCTCCACTGTCACATGACTACACTATGCATCCCTGTCACATGACTACACTATGTATAGAACCCTGTCACATGACTACACTATGTATAGAACACTGTCACATGACTACACTATGTATAGAATAGGGATGCACAATATGCATTTTTTCCCAACCGATACCGATGTTTACCCGCTTCTCGTGGCCGATAACCGATATGAGAACAGATATCATTTCACAGTTGATAACCTGTAGTTCATGCACACCTGAAGGTAAGAAAGGCTATGTAGTGAGCAAAGATTGATGATTTAATATCCCATAGTGATCTCACCAAATATAACTTACATCACTATTGTTAACACAACAAAGAGAACACTTCTGACTCTTCAAATGTTCATTTATTATTTCCTCTAACAAACAGAATCTGTTATAGACAGTGCACAATGCTTTTTTTAGCCAAGATCTGGCCTCCTTTTATGAAAACAAAAAAGGCTCACCTAAGAGTAATTAGATCAAAAAAGTGTCAAAAAATAAAGTGCATCTTGTCTATCCCTGTAAATTGAAAATGCATAAATAAAATATCAAAAAATAAATAAATAAAGTGCATCAGTCAATACAAAAATAAAGACTTTTATAGAACCAAAAGTTGTATAGAACTTTTACAGAAACTAGTGCCAAATGGCTGCTTAGTCTGCAGATAAACAGAATGACACAAGGCACATAGTAGGCTACACTAGTATGCTTAATAAAGCAACTGAAAAGGGCTGGGCTATGCTACTTTTAGTGCATGAGGATGAGGTAGGTTGTGATAAAAACGTATCTGGCTTACGCTAGTATCGATCAGACTATGGATGTGTGTGGCGACTGTATCGTACAGAGCAGGCAGGCACACGTCTGCAAAATAGCGGTGTATACCGGGGCTCTAAATGTGAAATTAGCTGGCGAAATCCTTTATTTTCTACTACAGAGAAAGGCTGGTCGTCGAGGGCCATAAACTCCGTTATTTTTTCATTGATTGCTTGAGCCTTTGAGCTGTCTCGAGTAAACTTCCTGCAGTTTTCAAATGCGTGTTCAATAGGCTAGGCTCCCTTCTGCTACTAGTGCTTGATATTCCTTCCATACAGCTTGCTTGCAATGGTGAATCTTAAGGTGACTTATGAGATTCGTTGTGTTGTAACTCGTAGACCTTTGCCCTCCTCTCCGAACTTTTGTCGAACATGTATTGCAAATTGCAAACGCACTATCTGCCTCAGAGACTCTGCAGAATATCCACACCGGGGAAGCTCTCGTCTATACACTGCGTGGCTGTACGCAGGCGCAGCATCATGAGCGCGGAAACCGGAAGCAGAAATATTTCCGGCTTCATATTATCGGCTCTATATCGGCTAAAATTTAATAAAACCGATAAATATTTAATAACATTAATTTCCCATTATCGGGCCAATAAATATCGGTGCCGATAATATCGTGCATCCCTAGTATAGAACCCTGTCACATGGCTACACTATGTATAGAACACTGTCACATGACTACACTATGTATAGAACCCTGTCACATGACTACACTATGCATCACTGTCACATGACTACACTATGTATAGAACACTGTCACATGACTACACTATGTATCCCTGTCACATGACTACACTATGTATAGAACACTGTCACATGACTACACTATGTATCCCTGTCACATGACTACACTATGTATAGAACACTGTCACATGACTACACTATGTATCCCTGTCACATGACTACACTATGTATAGAACACTGTCACATGACTACACTATGTATCCCTGTCACATGACTACACTATGTATAGAACACTGTCACATGACTACACTATGTATAGAACACTGTCACATGACTACACTATGTATAGAACACTGTCACATGACTACACTATGTATAGAACACTGTCACATGACTACACTATGTATAGAACCCTGTCACATGGCTACACTATGTATAGAACACTGTCACATGACTACACTATGTATAGAACACTGTCACATGACTACACTATGTATAGATCACTGTCACATGACTACACTATGTATAGAACCCTGTCACATGACTACACTATGTATCCCTGTCACATGACTACACTATGTATAGAACACTGTCACATAGGGCTGTCCCTAACGACTATTTTTCTAACGATTAATCTAGCGATTATTTTTTCGGTTAGTCGATTACTCTAACGACTATTATTTTATTTTTTTATATTTGTTTATTGATCATTTTCCAAAACATAAAATAGTGGGTCATACAAATGCATGAGCAGCCGGAGAGGTAATCAAATGATACAGCATCCATATATACCCACAGACGCATACAACAACAACAACAACAACAACAACAACAACAACAACAACAACAACAACAACAACAAAAAAGGACGTAAAAAATAAATGAAGTAAAATAAAATAAAGTAAAAAAGAAAAAAGAGAAACCACACCTAACAAACACACATCGCATAGCTTGGATGTCCAGATATTCAAATAAATTGTCTGTATACCCTAAAACAAATAAGCAGTAGCCTAATGTATAGTGGTCAAGAGTCAGAAATATATATGGGGCCCGTATCTATGGCTCCACTAGTTAATCACACACATTCAACCTAGCCCAGCTGTCCCAATTGAGTAATATTGGGTAGGTCTACCAGATGGCCTACTCCTTATGGAGCATCTGGCAGGTGTAGGGCCCTAATATAGTTAAGGAAAGAACCCCACGTTTTATAAAATCTAAGTGTTGATCCCCCCCTGACGCATCTTATTTTCTCCATTTTAATAAAATATAAAATGTCCCTAAGCCACACACAGTGAGATGGAGGATTGGTGGATTTCCACTGCAGTAAAATCAAACGTCTGGCCAGAAGCGTTGTAAAGGCGACCAGGCCAGCTTTATATGATGGTAGTGAGAAATTGGCAGGGAGCACACCAAAACAAGCTGTTAGGGCCGTTGGCCAGATCGGAGTTTCAATATATTTTGAAATGGTTTGGAAAATGTCAGACCAAAAATTATGTAGGGAGGGGCAGGACCAAAACATGTGACCGTGTGTGGCAGGGGCCTGATGGCATCTGTCACAGGTAATTTAACGATTAGTCTAACGATTATTATTTTTACTGTTCGATTCATGTATCACTTAATTTTCCCCAAAATAATGGCTGTATTGTCTCTCTCTGTTTAACAGTGTCTTTATAAAGCACTCTGGGTAATAGCTGCTGCTCTTATAAAACAAAGCAGCATGTGACATGCACATTACTCAGACGGCCGCCCCTTTAAATGATCAGCTGATGTATGGGGGCTGTCTGTGGGCCCGTGTTACGTTTCTACATTCACTAGGGAGAATAAGAAGTAACAAAAGATTACAGGTGTTATGTAATATGGGTATTTATTACATAAGGGTAAATTAAAGTCGTAATGGTACAGATAAAAACAGAATTAGAACTATAACAAATGCCTCATACTCAAATAAACAATAAACTCATCCCGAGGATGGTTAAATAAACAATAACAATAAAAAGGTTTCAAACACAACGTATCACTAACAATATCACTAACACAGGTATCAAATAATTCACTAAACAAATATCACTACTAACAAATTTCGGTAAACCACCAGCATGGCATAACAAAATGGTGGGAACTGTGTGAATGGATCACACAGCTCCTGATGGTTCTCTCTCCAGGTCTTTTGTAGGGTGTGGCATCTGATGATTGGTTGGGGGTTGATTATTGGCTGGTGATGATTGGCTGGAGATGATTGACCACTGCTGGAGTTGATTGGTAATCATCACGGGGGGGGGTGGATCCCCTGGACTGGACTTATGGCTGTTAAAAAGACATACACACAAATACACAGACACAGACAACCAGGCTACTCATAGCCGTCACAGCCCGCAATTAAACACAGACACCTTTAATTCGGCGACCTGCTACTACTACTACTACTACTACTACTACTACTACTGTAACTGCCTCTGTCAAACAGCCACAGACACAGGGCAGACTCACTGCTATGTTTAGCCAACTTGAATGCCAACATGGCCATCAGGGTTTTTCATGGCTCAAAATGAGGCGGAGGTGGTACCAGTGGTGTTTGACATCGGGGGGGACCCATGAAGCAGGGCTGTCTGGGGGTCCTTAAACATCAAACATTTAATTTCTTGCATTCTGGTGAATTGATATGCACCAATTTGTGCCCTTTCTGCATCAATTTATGGTGGAAATGTCATTATTTATGTAAAGGAAAACACAATATTCAGGCACCAGATGACCATTCAAAATATAATGTAATATAATGCAATATAAGGCTCTCGGGCATTCTGTACTTTCAAATATGTATTCTCCTTGAGCAGTCAACATACTATCAGCTATTTTCTCTAGCAAAAACGAAAGATAACTTATTTGCGAAACAGCGCCCCCGCCACCACGTCGGCGCAATGCCGCAATTGCAGTTAGAAATGACAGAAATCCACCGAGTGCAACGCTTGTAGAAAATACGACCGTCAGTTTGTCGAGAGCTGGAGGCGGCTAGAAATATGACGGAGGCGGCCGCCTCATAATTCTCTATGCAGGAAAAACCCTGGCCATTTAGAAGTCTGCCCATCACCACAACACATAGCTAGCTAGTAGCTACATGGCTAGCTGACGTTACTCTCGCTGCTATGTTATGATTAGCTAAATTGATGCTAACGTAGCATGCGAGCTACGAGCTAGATAACGTAGGTGCGAGCACCACAATGACAATAGGCTACCGTAGCTAGCCAGCTACATAGCTAACGTTACTAACACCAGAAGACAAGACATACAAACAGTGGTGAGCTACATTGCTTGTGTAACATTAGCTAGTAGCCTCCTCCATGTTTCCACTGGTCGCAGTTATGTTGTTTATTTGCGAAGCACCGACGCACATTACACAAGTCGACGCGTCGTCCCAGCCCTACTGTCACATGACTACACTATGTATAGAACACTGTCACATGACTACACTATGTATAGAACCCTGTCACATGACTACTCTATGTATAGAACCCTGTCACATGACTACACTATGTATAGAACCCTGTCACATGACTACACTTAAGCAGTAGCTCACGACAGGCCGTGGTATATGCTTATTATATCACAGCTAAGGGGCGTTGTTCGGCCCAACGCGAGAAACAGACCGTGAAACAGGCGTATTCATTTCGAACTGTGATGAGGCTCTACTAATCGTAGCTGTGGTATACGCTCAATATACCACGGCTATGAACCAATCAGATTGCTTGATTTCACCCATCCGTTTTATAATAACGAATTATATATAAATCCGAATTATGTTATAAATTGATATGGATCAATGTATACATCTTATTAGATTATAAATACTCTGGTTGTTATGTTTGCCTTTTGGTTGACAGCAAAAGAGGGAGAGAGGAGGGTAGAGAAGGAGAGAATGAGAGAGAGCAGGAGAGAGCAAGAACCAGGTGAGAAAGTGGACAGGTAGTCAAGACCACATAAGTAAGTAGCCTCTAATGGCCCATAGGGCAGGAGCCTATACCTCGCTTTACCTCTCTCTCTTTCTACCTCTCTACCTTTCTCTCTCTACGTCTCTACCTCTCCCTACCTCGCTCTCTCTCTACCTCTCTCCCTATCTCTCTCTCTCTCCCTTTCTCTCTCTGTCTCTACCTCTCCCTACCTCGCTCTCTCTCTACCTCTCCCTATAGACTCCCTGAGTATCTATAAATCTATCATTTATAGTCATGTGACGCTGGGGATACACTATATATAGAATACTGTCACATGACTACACTATGTATAGAACACTGTCACATGACTACAGTATGTATAGAACACTGTCACATGACTACACTATGTATAGAACACTGTCACATGACTACACTATGTATAGAACCCTGTCACATGACTACAGTATGTATAGAACACTGTCACATGACTACACTATGTATCCCTGTCACATGACTACACTATATATATAGAACCCTGTCACATGACTACACTATGTATAGAACCCTGTCACATGACTACACTATATATAGAACCCTGTCACATGACTACACTATGTATAGAACCCTGTCACATGACTGTGTCTGTGTGTGTGTAGGCTGCAGGCGGTTAAGGACCTCATCCCTCTCTACCTGTTCAAGGCGGGGGACTTCCCCGCTGCCCTGTCCAGCTTCTCCTCCTGCTGCCGCCTGCAGCCACGCCTCTTCACCCACTACCTCCGCATCCTGCTCACGGGCACGGCCCCCGTGGACACGGTCGGCATGGCAACGGAGCCCCTGCCCCTCACCGCTCGCTGGGAGCTGGTCTCAGGTCAGATCAACGGCTGTGTCATGCCAAACTGTGACACTGCCAATATTCTATCAAAATCGAATCGTTGGAACGCTGTTGCTAATCGTTCGAACGTTCGACGTGCGTTCCAGACTAGGGCCAAAATCTGTCCGCCTGTGACGTCATTCTACTGCTCTGTGCTTACTACCACAGCAGAAAACACCTGCTAGCATGCTAATTTCACACGTAATTCGCTCCGCTAACGTAGTACGGAGTTGGCTAGTTAAACCACATCACAGTGATGAATATAATTCCATAACTGCATACTACTACGGAGCACACACACACACACACACACACATAGAGGAAATCGCGCAATCAGCAGGGAGGGAGCCCGGAGCGCACCCGCGTCTCGGGCGGAGAGCTTGGTAAAATCATATCCCCCTGTCCAATACAATGTTGGCAATATTCTCTATTGGTTAAGCGCTCCCGGTTTCAATGGTATCAGAATCTACAACCTGTCTAAACCAGCCTCGACGGTGATATTGTAATCAAGATCAAATTCATGATTGATGAAAAAAAAACACGATGAATGACGGTGTGGGCAAGTAGGCCTACACAACCGAAATGCCGTTAATCCCCATCAACGTATGATATTGATTAGTGAAATACCTATAACTCAGTCAACAAGAGAAAGAAACGGAGGTCTGATCAGCAGATCATTTCTCATAAAGTTGCAGACGCAAGTTGAATAGAGGCGACAGAGGTCAACAGTGTTTGGTACATTACAGTGTTAGAAAATAGCAATAAACTTTATTATATTCAGGATGAAATAAAGTTGATAAGACTACGCGAGGTAAGGACAGGACGCTGTAAACTTGGAGCGCTCCGCAGTTGCTAGGAGCGCTCCCGACTGAAAGAGCAGCTGGATTGCACTGCCGTGCCTAGCGCTACTCTTGCCCTAGTAGCCCACAAGTCCGTCCCCCTACTGTAGGCTACATGTAGGCTACAGTTATGACATCTTGGATAGATGGATCTATCCTACTGTACATGTAGGCTACAGTTATGACATCTTGGATAGATGGATCTATCCTACTGTACATGTAGGCTACAGTTATGACATCTTGGATAGATGGATCTATCCTACTGTACATGTAGGCTACAGTTATGACATCTTGGATAGATGGATCTATCCTACTGTACATGTAGGCTACAGTTATGACATCTTGGATAGATGGATCTATCCTACTGTACATGTAGGCTACAGTTATGACATCTTGGATAGATGGATCTATCCTACTGTACATGTAGGCTACAGTTATGACATCTTGGATAGATGGATCTATCCTACTGTACATGTAGGCTACAGTTATGACATCTTGGATATATGGATCTATCCTACTGTACATGTAGGCTACAGTTATGACTAGGGCTGGGATGACGCGTCGACATAGTCGACGTAATCGACTACGTCAATACGTCGACTTGCGTAATGTGCGTCGGTGCGTTGCAAACAAACAACATGGCTGCGACCAGTTACGAGCGACGTGTCATTGATTTTCAACAACGCTTAACTCGCGCTTTTATTTTGAAGACGCGAAAACGAAACCGGAAGTCTATAATATCAGAATGTGCCTCTTGTTGTCTTTCAGAGTCAGAGAACAGATACCAAACTGCCGACATGTTTGCTATAATTATATTACTTGGCAGTAGGTAGTCATCACTCAATGCTCGTCTCATTTACAGAACAGCATGGGTTGCTTGCACTGTTTGATCGCGTAATAAAAAATGTACGTCTCACATTGGCGAACATTCACACGGAACACGGAATGGCCGAACTCCGACTTTGCTGTAAAGTGGGTGGAGTATGGACTCCGCACATGCGATAGTATGTATACTAGTATACTAGATAGTAGTATAATCATGCGAGCTTTTATCGACCGGAGATTAGGGCTGCCACAAACGATTATTTTCATAGTCGACTAGTCACCGATTATTTTAACGATTAGTCGACTAATCGGATCATAAATTACAGCTTATCGCACAATTACTCAATCGCTCTTATTTAGCTATCATCTTCTAAATCAGCTTCTTAATTTAGCTTGAAGTTGTTAGTTGTTGTTGTAGGCATGTGCTAACTAAAAATAAAGACAATTAAAATGATTGTTCACTCAAAAATAGATATTTTAATGAACTTTGCAGATTTATTTCTGGCATCACTTGCATGTAATGTAATGTAAAGAGTAGTAGAGGGTGCACACTGCTGAGTAAAATGAGGTAGGCTAGGCACTAGGCAACCAAAAGAATACAAAAACAAAAATAAATACTTGTACAGAGTACAAAAGTTTTGCTTTGCTTCACTCATCTCTTAGTAGAACGCGCCTTCTTAGCACTGTAACGTTAAGACAACATTTTTAGCTATTTGATAAGTATCGCTTTGATGACAACGTAAAATAATGTAAGAAGGCTTTTAACGTAACGATATCGTTAGCCAATAACAAGCTAACTAGCTTACCGAGACGAGCCATCGTCTTCCTCGTCATCTGCCACAACGTGCTTCCTTTTTAGATGCTCGCGCATCATAGACGTGCTGCCATGATAAGCGAGTTCAGCTTTGCAAATTTTACATTTTACATTCTTTTTTTCAACGTTGTGGTTGAAATGCTCCCACACTTTAGAGGTACGAGGACAGGAAGACATTTCTCTGTTTGTTTTTCCGGGGAAGTCACGTGTGCCCCGGATGACCGACACTGCGCATGTACATCAAAGACACTGGGAGACGCTAGCCAGTGGCAGCTTCAGGGAAGAAAAACGAATGCTTATCGAATGAAATGAATGGTCTTTATTGTCATTGATATAGTACAGGTACCAAACAACGAAATTTGGGAGGGGGGGCTCCCCTGGTGCTAGGCAAAAAAAAAAAAAAAACGCTTATTTCAGCTCCAAAATAAGATGCGACTACGGCGATTAACAAATATGTCGGCGACGATTTTGGTAGTCGACGTCGTCGTGACTAGTCGACTAATCGTGGCAGCCTTACCGGAGATCTCCGACACAGTCGTACATCAATGGCGCGGTTAAGGCTTATCCCTCTGAACCTGGCCGATCATTCGGTGCATCCCTACTCAAGTATTGTGATTTTCTGTTGTTTTTCTTTTCCCTGTGCAGTGTCCTTGTTAGACATGCCATCATTATGAACAGCTAAGATACTGTAACTTGTTGACCTCCTAACTGTCTCTCGCGACGCGCCTGCCCCACACTTTGAGAAACACTGACCTATAATAATAACCAGGAGGCAGGCGGGGGGAGAGAGGAGTGTGGGAGGGGGAGAGCAGAGAGAGGGGGAGAATGTTATATTGTTACTGAGATCGTTATTGTTACTGAGAGGTATAGTTACGGTATTCCGGTTAGAATTTCACTCGAATTGCACTAATTAGAGGATTTTATGTTGGTATTTATTTTGGTATTCCTCCTGAAAATGACTTGAACTTGCCTACTGCATTACTTGCACTTTTCCTTTTATTTGAAGTTAACTTTTATATTTTATAATATAATATTTTATGTTGGACTGTAAGAAAGAGAGGATATTTTTTGTTGTGGAATATTACCCTGCAGTGCAGAAGCCTAATGTATATATTTGTACAAGAATTAGGGATGCACGATATGCATTTTTTCCCTACCGATACCGATGTTTACCCGCTTCTCGTGGCCGATAACCGATATGATAACCGATATGAGAACAGATATAATTTCACAGTTGATAACCTGTAGTTCATGCACACCTGAAGGTAAGAAAGGCTATGTAGTGAGCAAAGATTGATGATTTAATATTCCATAGTGATCTCACCAAATCTAACTTACATCACTATTGTTAACACAACAAAGAGAACACTTCTGACTCTTCAAATGTTCATTTATTATTTCCTCTAACAAACAGAATCTGTTAGACAGTGCACAATGCTTTTTTTAGCCAAGATCTGGCCTCCTTTTATGAAAACAAAAAAGGCTCACCTAAGAGTAATTAGATCAAAAATAAAGTGCATCTTGTCTATCCCTGTAAATTGAAAATGCATAAATAAAATATAAATAAATAAATAAAGTGCATCAGTCAATACAAAAATAAAGACTTTTGAAGAACCAAAAGTTTTATAGAACTTTTACAGAAACTAGTGCCAAATGGCTGCTTAGTCTGCAGATAAACAGAATGACACAAGGCACATAGTAGGCTACACTAGTATGCTTAATAAAGCAACTGAAAAGGGCTGGGCTATGCTAAAATCCTTTATCTTCTACTACAGAGAAAGGCTGGTCGTCGAGGGCCATAAACTCCATTATTTTTTCATTGATTGCTTGAGCCTTTGAGCTGTCTCGAGTAAACTTCCTGCAGTTTTCAAATGCGTGTTCAATAGGCTAGGCTCCCTTCTGCTACTAGTGCTTGATATTCCTTCCATACAGCGTGCTTGCAATGGTGAATCTTAAGGTGACTTATGAGATTCGTTGTGTTGTAACTCGTAGACCTTTGCCCTCCTCTCCGAACTTTTGTCGAACATGTATTGCAAATTGCAAACGCACTATCTGCCTCAGAAACTGTGCAGAATGTCACACCGGGGAAGCTCTCATGTTTCGCTCTCGTCTATACACAGCGTGGCTGTACGCAGGCACAGCAGCATGAACGCGACAACCGGAACCAGAAATATTTCCGGCTTCATATTATCGGCTCTATATCGGCTAAAATGTAATAAATAAATATTTAATAACATTAATTTCCCATTATCGGGCCGATAAATATCGGTGCCGATAATATCGTGCATCCCTAACAAGAATAATTGAATAAAATACTGAAATGTTAAGTAGTTTAACACGTTTTTGACATTTATTTGGGGAAAATTAAGTGATACATTAATCTAACAGTAAAAAAAATAATCGTTAAATTAGTCGTTAGAGTAATCGACTAACCGAAAAAATTATCGCTAGATTAATCGTTAGAAAAATAGTCGTTAGGGACGGCCCTAGTTATGACATCTTGGATAGATGGATCTATCCTACTGTACATGTAGGCTACAGTTATGACATCTTGGATAGATGGATCTATCCTACTGTACATGTAGGCTACAGTTATGACATCTTGGATAGATGGATCTATCCTACTGTACATGTAGGCTACAATTATGACATCTTGGATAGATGGATCTATCCTACTGTACATGTAGGCTACAGTTATGACATCTTGGATAGATGGATCTATCCTACTGTACATGTAGGCTACAGTTATGACATCTTGGATAGATGGATCTATCCTACTGTACATGTAGGCTACAGTTATGACATCTTGGATAGATGGATCTATCCTACTGTACATGTAGGCTACAGTTATGACATCTTGGATAGATGGATCTATCCGATGGGCTCAGTATTAAGGGGGACATATGAACTGGATGGGGGGGGCAACATTATTAATACAGATTTTGATAACTCGATATGCTATTGTATTCATGCAGCATTAACGCATCTATTCTGAGGTCACATAGGCCTTCTACGCTGCAGACCAGCGTTTCTCACTAGGCACGCATGATCTCACCCTCTCACTATCCACACATGATCTCACCCTCTCACTAGGCACACATGATCTCACCCTCTCACTAGGCACACATGATCTCACCCTCTCACTAAGCACACATGATCTCACCCTCTCACTATCCACACATGATCTCACCCTCTCACTAGGCACACATGATCTCACCCTCTCACTAAGCACACATGATCTCACCCTCTCACTAAGCACACATGATCTCACCCTCTCACTAAGCACACATGATCTCACCCTCTCACTAAGCACACATGATCTCACCCTCTCACTAAGCACACATGATCTCACCCTCTCACTAGGCACGCATGATTAGGGCGCTTTGATTAACAGGTACGACCAGACTTCCTTTGACCAACCCAACAGCTAACTTCCCCCAGCCTCAGATCCCACCAATTAACCCCGCTGTTTTAGACTATTTAAAAACCTACAAAAATCTAACAATCACCCCCCCCCCCCCCCCCCCCAAACACAGACACGGACAATAACAACACACAACATATATGTTCACATTAAAAAGGCACTTAACTTGCCCAGGTGGCAAGACCCTCCCCCGGGGTCTGCGCGTTGTGGCACCGTGTCGACTCGGCTCATAGTGACGGAGCCGCCGGGGGACCGTGGACACAGTGCTGAACGTGGAATGCTCCTCAGCTGTTAGGAGACACAGTGCTGAACGTGGTGGAACGCTCAGCTGTTAGGAGCGCCCCAAACTGGAGTCAGAGAGTGGCTGTATGGCACCTAGTAGGTTTACCACAGTACCTTTGATCAGCGTGTGTAAAGTTCCACTTTTCCGAATACAGTCACCAAGGCACACTGCAAGCGCTATGGTTATTCGATGTGAATGGAGCTGGAAATAGCCCCGTTGTCCAGCTGAAGCCCCGTAATATGGGATTGTAGTGCTGCACACCTGGATTTTATAATGTTGTATTTAATAACGTTTATTCCATTCTGCTTTTATTTGATATTCGGGGTAGGGCTGCCACGATTAGTCGACTAGTCACGACGACGTCGACTACCAAAATCGTCGCCGACATATTTGGTAATCGCCGTAGTCGCATGTTTTTTTGGAGCTGAAATACGTTTTTTTTTTTTTTTTTTTTTTTTCTAGCACCAGGGGAGCCCCCCCTCCCAAATTTCGTTGTTTGGTACCTGTACTATATCAATGACAATAAAGACCATTCATTTCATTCGATAAGCATTAGTTTTTCTTCCCTGAAGCTGCCACTGGCTAGCGTCTCCCAGTGTCTTTGATGTACATGCGCAGTGTCGGTCATCCGGGGCACACGTGACTTCCCCGGAAAAACAAACAGAGAAATGTCTTCCTGTCCTCGTACCTCTAAAGTGTGGGAGCATTTCAACCACAACGTTGAAAAAAAGAATGTAAAATGTAAAATTTGCAAAGCTGAACTCGCTTATCATGGCAGCAAGTCTATGATGCGCGAGCATCTAAAAAGGAAGCACGTTGTGGCAGATGACGAGGAAGAAGATGGCTCGTCTCGGTAAGCTAGTTAGCTTGTTATTGGCTAACGATATCGTTACGTTAAAAGCCTTCTTTCATTATTTTACGTTATGTGCTGTAACGTTGTCATCAAAGCGATACTTATCAAATAGCTAAAAATGTTGTCTTAACGTTACAGTGCTAAGAAGGCGCGTTCTACTATGAGATGAGTGAAGCAAAGCAAAACTTTTGTACTCTGTACAAGTATTTATTTTTGTTTTTGTATTCTTTTGGTTGCCTAGTGCCTAGCCTACCTCATTTTACTCAGCAGTTTGCACTCTCTACTACTCTTTACATTACATTACATGCAAGTGATGCCAGAAATAAATCTGCAAAGTTCATTCAAATATCTATTTTTGAGTGAACAATCATTTTAATTGTCTTTATTTTTAGTTAGCACATGCCTACAACAACAACTAACAACTTCAAGCTAAATTTAGAAGCTGATTTAGAAGATGATAGCTAAATAAGAGCGATTGAGTAATTGTGCGATAAGCTGTAATTTATGATCCGATTAGTCGACTAATCGTTAAAATAATCGGTGACTAGTCGACTATGAAAATAATCGTTTGTGGCAGCCCTAATTCGGGGTCTTATATGGCTCTCCCAACTAGGGGTGGGACGATTAGAAAATGTCATGTCACGATTATCGTGGGCAAAATAATCGCGATCCACGATATTATCGCGAGAATTAAAAAAATAAATAAAAAAAAATGTTTTATTTTTTATTTATTTTTATGCCAATAAAACACACTGTAATCACTTTAACTTAGATTTTGTTGTATTTTTAGGACATTTTAAGTCAGTAATTCAAATTCAGATTCTAGTGGCACATATCTCTGGCCATAATCCGGGTCCTTAAGAAAGAGCAATTCCTTTTCGGCCAATCAGCACCTTTCATTAACATACCCAAGGAAGTTTAAAGAACGCACTCCCAGTGTTGCCAACTTCCAGAGCCCCTTGGCGACTTAATTAGTCAAAAGCGACCAGCGACAAATCTAACTTCCTTTTCTGGTCATTTGGGGAATTACTGTAAAGCATCTAACACAGCGGTCGGGAACCTATGGCTCGCGAGCCATATATGGCTCTTCCGGTGACGGCATATGGCTCCCAGACAATTGGGTTGAAAAGTTAAAAAAAAAGTTTAAAAAAAATAATGAAAAAAAAAATCCGTTTGGAACTGATTTTAAAATACTTGTGATATTGCGTAATAATACTGTGTCATTTTAAAGTAAACAGAAATTAGTTTTGAAGTTAAATTTCACGGGACTCTTCACGGGACCCATGACCCGTGACCCGTGGGTCGGGTCGGGAACCAATGTCTCGCGAGAGTGTCAGAGGTTGTTGTAAAGGTGAATAAATAAAAAACAATTTGATCAGATAGTGAACTAGCTTATACGCTTCAGCCCTTGTAACGAGAAAGATGGCAAAAAGAAAAAAAGACGATGATTACCGTGCATTCCAGGCTGCGTGGACAGAGGAATTTGCATTTGTGGAGATCGAGACGCAGGATCTGCGGTATGTCTAATATGCAATGATAAAATTGCATCGATGAAACGGTCAAATATAAAGCGGCACTTCGATACGCATCACGCTTCATTTGCATCGAAATATCCAGCGGGGGACAGCAGGAAAAAGGCATGCGAGGAGCTACAGCGGAGAGTGCAGACGAGTCAACAGCAACTGCGTGGGTGTCACGGTGACGGTGACATACTTTTCTCTCGCGTTAGATGAGTCAACAGATGTTAGCCATCTATCTCAGTTCAGTATATTTGCCAGGTATGCTGCAGGTGACACACTGCGTGAGGAAAGCTTGGCTGTTTTGCCAATGAAAGGGACAACCAGAGGAGAGGATTTATTCACGTCTTTCATGGAGTTTGCTAAAGAAAAAAAACTGCCGATGGATAAACGTATTTCTGTCTGTACTGATGGTGCACCCTGTATGTTGGGGAAGAACAAAGGATTTGTAGCGCTTCTCCGTGAACATGAAAAGAGAGCCATCCTAAGTTTTCATTGCATCCTGCACCAGGAGGCGCTTTGCGCTCAGACGTGTGGCCAGGAGCTAGGTGAGGTGATGTCGCTGGTCATTCGAGTGGTCAACTTCATTGTTGCCCGAGCTTTAAATGATCGCCAGTTTAAAGCTCTGTTAGAAGAAGTTGGGAATCATTATCCCAGTCTGCTTTTACACAGCAACGTGCGTTGGTTGTCAAGGGGAAAGGTGCTCAGCCGTTTTGCAGCTTGCCTGAGTGAAATCCGGACTTTTCTTCAAATGAAAGGCGTCAAGCATCCTGAGCTAGACAACACTGACTGGCTCCTGCAGTTTCACTATCTCGTGGACATAACAGGCCATCTGAACCAGCTCAATGTGAAAATGCAAGGTATTGGAAATACAATCTCATCCCTTCAACAAGCAGTGTTTGCATTTGAAAGCAAGCTGGAAGTCTTTCTCAGGGACATTGAAACAGGTCGTCTTCTGCACTTTGTAACACTGCAACAATTTAGAGATGCATGCTTAGCAAGTGACTCCACTCAACATCTGGATCTCCAGCAGCTAGCTGGCTTTACGTCCAATCTCCTGCAGTCATTCAAAGCACGTTTTGAAGAATTTCGTGCGCGCACTGGTCTTTTCAAGTTCATCACTCATCCACATGAGTGTGCAGTGGACAAAATCGACCTGACATGCATCCCTGGGGTCTCTATGGGAGACTTTGAGCTGGAAGTTGCTGACCTGAAGGCATCAGACATGTGGATGAGTAAGTTCAAGACACTTAATGGAGAGTTGGAAAGTCTTGCGCGACAGCGAGCAGAGCTGGCGAGGGAACACAAGTGGACAGAAATGAAAAAACTTCAACCTGAAGACCAGCTGATTCTGAAAACTTGGAACGAGCTTCCTGTGACATACCACACAATGCAGCGTGTTAGTATTGCCATATTGACCATGTTTGGCTATGTATGTGAGCAGTCATTCTCGCATATGAGGAACATTAAGACCAACCTACGCTCACGTTTAACTGATGGAAGCCTCAACGCCTGCATGAAGCTCAACCTCACCACGTATGAACCAGACTACAAGGACATCAGCAAAACCATGCAGCACCAGAAATCGCATTAAAAGTCAGACATATTTAATTTATTATATGTTAAAAATACTATATGGCTCTCAATGAAATACATTTAGAAATATTTGGCTTTTATGGCTCTCCCAGTCAAAAAGGTTCCCGACCCCTGATCTAACATATCCTGTATTCCACGGTTCACGTTACAACCGAGCTCAGGAGAGACGAGTCTCTACAGTCTATGGCGAGCGAGGGTTGCCGTCTCCTCTCTCCCTCAACACTCACTCCCGCGGCCAGTCTGATAGCAGCCGCGGGGAGCGTACCGTTGTTCCCCGGGTCCTCGCAGGGGGTTCGGGCAAAGTTCGGGAAATAACGGACGGTTGTCATGTGTTTATACAGCATGGATGTTACGTGCCTAATAGGGCTGTTACGATTATTCGACGTCGTCGACGTCATCGACTACGTCAATACGTCGGTTAGCGTAATATGCGTCGGTTAGTCGTAAATAAACAAAATGGCGATTTTTTTTTTTTTTTTTTTTAACCTTTATTTTACCAGGCGAGACAATTAAGTGTATGAGTGAAAAATGGATAGCTACTAGCTAATGTTACACAAGCAATGTAGCTCACCACAGTTCGTATGTCTTGTCTTCTGGTGTTAGTAACGTTAGCTATGTAGCTGGCTAGCTACGGTAGCCTATTGTCATTGTGGTGCGAGCACCTACTGTACGTTATCTAGCTCGTAGCTCGCATGCTACGTTAGCATCAATTTAGCTAATCATAACATAGCAGCGAGAGTAACGTTAGCTAGCTATGTGTTGTGGTGATGGACAGACTTCTAAATGGCCATGTTGGCATTCAAGTTGGCTAAACATAGCAGTGAGGTGGAGCCAAATAAGTTTTGTTTTTGTTTTTTTTACAGTACAAAAATTATCGTTAGACTTATCGATAAATTAGTCGTTAGACTAATCGTATAATCGATAAAATAATCGCTAGATTAATCGTTAGAAAAATAGTCGTTTGGGACAGCACTAGTGCCTAATGCCTTTGATGCGCACACTTGCTACTTGCCGCTTTAATCATTGTATTTAGCCTATAGCACAAGTCATGCATTGCATGTAACCTCAAGTGCTGAACAGTATTAAGTAAACCACAATATATTTGCTAAAGCTTAGGGGCGACCGTGCCTTTTGCAGCCATAGACTGTCACTGCCTGGTAATAACAAGGAAGGCCAATGACAGTATCCCGTCTAAAGTTTTTCACCAGCCATGGTGAGTAGGCTAGCATACGTTACCTAGTGACTGACTGACAAAGCTGACTTGACAGTAACGTTACCCATGCAGGCTGAACAATAGCGCGAGACAAGTTCTGTGAGGATATTCGCGCGCGGCTCATGTGAGGAATTGCAATTATATTACAGTAACAGTCGCTAACTTGACTGCAAAAGTAATGTAGACTAGGCTGAAAAATAGCGCCAGACATTTGTTAAACACAGTTTATTCATAACATACGATTATGACGATTATTCAAATAATTAAAATTCTCCACGATTAAGTTATCGCGGGTGTTTTTATCGCGATTAACGATAAAAACGATAATCGTCCCATCCCTACTCCCAACCCGAGCTGCTGTGTGTGTGTGTGTCTGTGTGTCGCAACAGCGTTCCAACGATTAGATGTTGATGGCCCGGGCTAATATTGGCACTGTCACAGTTTGGCATTACAGCTGCTTCTACCACCAGTGTTCTAATGGGTTAATAATATGTGTTATGGTTGTTGACTCTCTCTTTCTTTCTTCCTCTCTCTCTCTCTCTCTCCTCTCCTCTCTCTCCTCTCTCTCTCCCCTCTCTCTCTCTCTCTCTCTCTCCTCTCCTCTCCTCTCCTCTCTTCTCCCCTCTCTCTCCTCTCTCCTCTCTCTCCTCTGTCTCTCCCTTCTCTCCTCTGCTCTCCTCGCTCTCTCCTCTCTGCCTCATCTCTCTCCTCTCATCTCTCTCCTCTCATCTCTCTCCTCTCCTCTCTGCCTCTCCTCTCTCTGCCTCTCCTCTCATCTCTCTCCTTTCTCTCCTCTCCTGTCTCTCTCCTCTCCTCTCTCTCTCAGGTGCGGTACTTCCGAGGCGTGTGGACGTGGTGAAGTTTGGTCTGAAGGCTCTGAGGGACAGTGTTGCTACGTTGAACGTGAGTCCCCAAGAACACACGGGCCACAGAACCTAGAACAGACAGAACCTAGAACAGACAGAACCTAGAACAGACAGAACCTAGAACACAGAGACAGAACCTAGAACAGACAGAGACAGAAGCTAGAACAGACAGAGACAGAACCTAGAACAGACAGAGACAGAAGCTAGAACACAGAGACAGAACCTAGAACAGACAGAGACAGAACCTAGAACACAGACAGAACCTAGAACACAGACAGAACCTAGAACACAGACAGAACCTAGAACACAGTGACAGAACCTAGAACACAGAGACAGAACCTAGAACACAGAGACAGAACCTAGAACACAGAGACAGAACCTAGAACACAGAGACAGAAGCTAGAACAGACAGAGACAGAACCTAGAACACAGAGACAGAACCTAGAACAGACAGAGACAGAACCTAGAACACAGAGACAGAACCTAGAACACAGAGACAGAAGCTAGAACAGACAGACAGAACCTAGAACACAGAGACAGAAGCTAGAACAGACAGAGACAGAACCTAGAACACAGAGACAGAACCTAGAACACAGAGACAGAAGCTAGAACAGACAGAGACAGAACCTAGAACACAGAGACAGAACCTAGAACACACAGAGACAGAACCTAGAACAGACAGAGACAGAAGCTAGAACACAGAGACAGAACCAAGAACACAGAGACAGAATCTAGAACACAGAGACAGAACCTAGAACACAGACAGAATCTAGAACACAGAGACAGAACCTAGAACACTGAGACAGAATCTAGAACACTGAGACAGAATCTAGAACACAGAGACAGAACCTAGAACACAGTGACAGAACCTAGAACACAGTGACAGAACCTAGAACACAGAGACAGAAGCTAGAACACAGAGACAGAAGCTAGAACAGACAGAACCTAGAACAGACAGAGACAGAACCTAGAACACAGACAGAACCTAGAACACAGAGACAGAACCTAGAACACAGAGACAGAACCTAGAACACAGAGACAGAACCTAGAACACAGAGACATAACCTAGAACACAGAGACAGAACCTAGAACATCCCAGTGGAGGTTCTAAGGCAGGTGGAGGTTCTACAGCTCTGGTGACCTTCATATGACACCATACAGCACACTGTACTCCTGACTTGTGTGTGTGTGTGTGTGTGTGTGTGTGTGTGTGTGTGTGTGTGTGTGTGTGTGTGTGTGTGTGTGTGTGTGTGTGTGTGTGTGTGTGTGTGTGTGTGTGTGTGTGTGTGTGTGTGTGTGTGTGTGTGTGTGTGTGTGTGTGTGTGTGTGTGTGTGTGTGTGTGTGTGTGTGTGTGTGTGTGTGTGTGTGTGTGTGTGTGTGTGTGTGTGTGTGTGTGTGTGTGTGTGTGTGTGTGTGTGTGTGTGTGTGTGTGTGTGTGTGTGTGTGTGTGTGTGTGTGTGTGTGTGTGTGTGTGTGTGTGTGTGTGTGTGTGTGTCAGTCTTTCAGTTGGGCAAGTCTTCTCCATGTCTTCAACTCTCCCTCTGACAGCCCTCTACAGGAGCCTGACCCTGACTTTCTGCAGGTAAACATGAGCACTCACTACCCCACTCTCTCACTCATCCACTCACTCACCCACTCACTACCCCACTCTCTCACCCCCTGTGGGGTGTTTTCTCCCTCCTCCATCTCTCTCTGTGTAGGAGGCAGTGGAGGTTACCAAGGAGATACTGCTCAGTTATCTCATCACCATCCCACGAGCCTTCCTGAGTGTATGTACACACACACACACACATACACACACAGCTGTTGGTGTCATGGTAATGTGTAATTTTGATAATTATGTGTCTGTGTGTCTGTGTCTGTGTCTGTAGCTGTATCCAGACCAGGCGTTGTTGTTGTTGGTGACTCAGGCTTTGGCCCAGCGCATCCTCTACCGTCCCCTGACCTCAGTGTTCATCATCCACAAGGTCTACGAGGTACCTGCACCTCCGCTGTCTCTCTGAAGCTCTACAGAACCTCAGCTGAGGTTAACCTGCTGTCTCTCTGAAGCTCTCTACAGAACCTCAGCTGAGGTTACAGGGTTCCACATTAACGGTTGCCTGATTGCCCGGGGATAACGCATAACGATGCGCTTTAATAATATCTTCACTCCACGATCATCTAGTCTGGTCACACAGATCCAGGATCCAGCAGCGTCGTCTCTGTCGCGCAAACAAACCCGGCGAATGTTTTACTTCCCCAGGGCAATCAGGCAACCGTTAATGTGGAACCCTGGGTTAACCTTCTGTCTCTCTCTCCCCCCACCCAGCTGAACCCCTGGGCAATGAAGTGGCTGTGCAGCTGCCTCTCCTCCTCTCCCGACGCTTTACAGTCTTTCCTCCACGGGTTTCAGAACGGCCTCCAGAAGGAAGACATAGACCTTTACAAAGGTGCGGGGGACGCGCCCATAAACACACTTCATCAATAATAGTCCATCTAGCACCACGACTGCCAACGGGAGCATAGAGTATAGATGTTCCCTGCCGTGACTGGTGGATAACATGATTCACTTACTTCAAGTGAAATGTATTTGTCCTAAGTCGCTTCGGGTAAAGGCGTCTGCTTAATGGCAAAAATTTAAATGTCTAAATGTGTTCTGTCCTGTTCTGCTGTCGTCCGCCAGAGTGGGTCCAGTTTCATGTGGACATGTGGACATGTGGACATTTCAGTGGGCATGGAGAGCAACCAAGACAGACACAGTGAGCAACCCCCCGCCATCATTGTTAGACCACCACTAGTGTTAGCATAGTTAGACCACCACTAGTGTTAGCATAGTTAGACCACCACTAGTGTTATCATAGTTAGACCACCACTAGTGTTATCATAGTTAGACCACCACTAGTGTTATCATAGTTAGACCACCACTAGTGTTATCATAGTTAGACCACCACTAGTGTTATCATTGTTAGACCACCACTAGTGTTATCATAGTTAGACCACCACTAGTGTTATCATAGTTAGACCACCACTAGTGTTATCATAGTTAGACCACCACTAGTGTTATCATAGTTAGACCACCACTAGTGTTATCATAGTTAGACCACCACTAGTGTTATCATAGTTAGACCACCACTAGTGTTATCATAGTTAGACCACCACTAGTGTTAGCATAGTTAGACCACCACTAGTGTTAGCAAGCTTCATCCCCAACCAACAAGCTTGTGTCCAGTCTGTCAGAGTTGGGATGTTTATTAGTTTTCATACGTTGATTGGTAAGCAGTGCTGTGACGTGTGTCTCTCCAGACTGGACCTCCCGCCTCAGGACTAAAGTGTTGAGCTGCTCAGCTGATCTAGGGTAAGGCGTGCGTGCGTGCGTGCTGCAGTATGAGCGTTCAGACACGGCTGTGGTCTCACTGGGAAGGTTTGTCTGCTTCTCTTCACATACTAGTTTGTCTCCTAGGGTGTTGCCGTAGCAGTGCTGGCACCCAGCTTCCAACCACACTGGACCAGGGAAAGACTGGTGCAGGACGGCTTTAATCCAGGAAACCGGCCTTTGGACTTCACTGTGCCTTTAAACACCACGACGAGATTAAGAAATATTTTGTTTTGTTCATTTTATTGTATGTTAGTTTGTGTATGACTGTCGGCCCTTCCAAATCAACTGGAAGAACCCCCCCCCCCCCCCAAAAAAAAGAGGGTTATTTTCTTTCTGGAGACCTGTGGGAGATGGATGCATGTGTAAATAGTTTGTGAAAGCATTGATTCCTTATTATTCCATTCAATAAATAAATAAAACCTCATTTTGTTTGTGTTATTCTCCCAGTGTGCAAACAAACCAAAACCATGAAGTTCACAGACGTGTCAGAATCTCTTTTTAATAAATGATTTTATAAAACGTACAGATCTTTCACAGTGTGGTACAGTACACATGATGGCATGGCTGTGGGGGGGGGGGGGGGGGGGAGGTTTAACTATTTCTATGGAGGCTCAGAAATGCAACATAACTGTGCAGCCTAGGGCTGCGCTCCTAAATGAGTTCTGAGAGCGCCGGAGTGTCCACGTGACTGCCTCTCGTCCAATCAAATGACTTTTTTCAAATGGCTTCTATTATGACATGGAACCCAGTGTGCGCTATATTTCTATGGAGGGGGGCAGTGGGATCTCTGAGGGATTGGGGGGGGGTCAAGTCTACATTGAGTTTCAGTGAAGGGACGGGGTTTTGCAGCCTATGTGATGATGTTTCTATGGAGGGGGCGGGGTTATGTGATGATGTTTCTATGGAGGGGGCGGGGTTATGTGATGATGTTTCTATGGAGGGGGCGGGGTTATGTGATGATGTTTCTATGGAGGGGGCGGGGTTATGTGATGATGTTTCTATGGAGGGGGCGGGGTTATGTGATGATGTTTCTATGGAGGGGGCGGGGTTATGTGATGATGTTTCTATGGAGGGGGCGGGGTTATGTGATGATGTTTCTATGGAGGGGGCGGGGTTATGTGATGATGTTTCTATGGAGGGGGCGGGGTTATGTGATGATGTTTCTATGGAGGGGGGCGGGGCCATAGGAGAAGCTGAGGACCGGCGGGCCACTTCCTGTGTGCCGTTGTTTGATGAGGTCAGACAGGAAGTAGATCACTCTCAGGTCGTCCTCCCCACAGCCGCCCCGCCCCAACAGGAAGTCCCTGCGGCGCTGGGCCAGCGTGGCGTGGTCCTCCCCGGGGCTGCTGGGAAGGTGGAGGGCGTGGCTGAAGGTGCAGAGGAAGGCCTTGGCGGCCAGCGCCGTCAGGCAGCTCTCCAGGTGCAGCAGGTAGGTGCTGCCCCGGCCAATCAGAGTACGGGGATCAGCCAGCCGGCCAATGAGGGTGCCTCTGTAGGGCGGGCAGCACAGCGTCCTCTGGTCCAGGTCCAACAGCGCCGCGTAGCGACTGTAACGGCCCCGAGAGTGGAGGATGCTGGGAGTCGGAGTAGAGGACGATCTGGTATGGTAGAGAGAGAGAGGGTTGGAGGGGAACATGAGTTATTTGGGGTTTGAATTCCGTTCTCTCTCTCTCTCTCTCTCTCTCTCTCTCTCTCTCTCTCTCTCTCTCTCTCTCT
>NC_137675.1:35144886-35188301 GCF_963989245.1 Nansenia antarctica | reverse complement strand
TATTTTTGGCATTCTGAAATACTAGAACAGAGTAAAAACATTTATCTTTGCACTCGATCAAATTTCAGGACCCTCCTTTCAGTGATTGACAGGTGTCACGTCTCACATCTCACCTGTGGATGCCGATGAGCTTCCAGGTGAGGAGGTCTGTCAGCTGGTAGGGGCGTGGCCAAACAGGGCTGCACCTGGTCTCCGTAGCGACCGGGGGGGCCGGCAGATAGAGGGGAGAGGGCCGCCACCAGCCCCTCCTGACAGACTTCTCCTCCCCACCGATGACCACCAGCGGCCGGTCCGCTCAGCAGGCAGAACACGGCATGCTGGTGAGAAGGAGTTCTTCCTGAGGAACCGGAGCGCTCCGAGCCCCCGCCCTCCTCCTCCGGCGATGCCGGGGGTTGCCGTGGAGATGGGTGAGGCGTGTGAGGGAGGGGGGCTCGGAGGAGGAGGGGGGAGGGGGGAGGGGCTGAGGTAGCTGGCGCAGTCTGACGCCTCGTCCATACTCAGCCTGCAGGGGGCGTCAGAGAGAGACCAGCGGCCCGGCTCGCTGAGGGGGAGAGGGGCTCCAGGACGGCCCAGGTCAGGCGGGGGGTCCGGCGTTCTCCGCAGGGGGAGCAGACGCAGACCTCTCACCACACCGCCGTTGGCATGGCGACCCTGCTCTGCGGCACCCCCCTGGACTGGATCGGACGAAACACACAACAGATGAAAAAAAACATTTATAACACATCAGGTTATTACACATTTATAAAGTCATCAGGTTATTACACATTTATAACACATCAGGTTATTACACATTTATAAAGTCATCAGGTTATTACACATTTATAACACATCAGGTTATTACACATTTATAACACATCATGTTATTACACATTTTAAACACATCAGGTTATTACACATTTATAACACATCAGGTTATTATACATTTATAAAGTCATCAGGTTATTACACATTTATAAAGTCATCAGGTTATTACACATTATAACACATCAGGTTATTACACATTTATAACACATCAGGTTATTACACATTTATAACACATCAGGTTATTACACATTTATAAAGTCATCAGGTTATTACACATTTATAAGGTCATCAGGTTATTACACATTTATAAAGTCATCAGGTTATTACAGTGTTGTTATGTGATGACGTGTCTTACCCAGCGTCTCCTGATGTTGGGGGGGGTGTGGTTGAGTTCGGTTCCTCCTCCTGGACTCCATTACCCAGAGTACCGTGCTGCTGAGGGGGGTGTGTCTTCTGCCTCCTCCTCCTCCTCCCTGACTCCATTACCCAGGTGGTACCGTGCTGTTGAGGGTGTGTGTGTCTTCTGCCTCCTCCTCTGTGATGGCGGTGAGGTCGTCAGGGCAGAGGGAGTCCGTGGTGCTGAGCACCTCGATGCTGTCCTGGCTATCGGCCCGGCCCGCCAGAGTCCTCACACGCCTGGAGCCCAGGTCACCATGGAGACGCCTCACATCAACCACCTCTCCGGACAGTTCTACTGGGACAGAGTGTTGACTGTTTAGCTTAGGGGAGCGACTGTCCTCCTGGCCAGACACACGCAACAACAACAGTGGGGCAGACTGATGAGTCATGGGGCCCTATTATGCACTTCTTAACTTGCCGTATTAAGTGTTAATTAAGACGCACCGCCAGGTTAAGACCTACCCCCACCCTTAATATGCGCTTCATACGCGCTACTGCTATTATGCAGGTGTCGATAGGCGCCCACACATAAGACGTAAAACTCCCGTGCATATATTGCTCATTGTGGGAGTGTTCATATGTTAATGAAGTGCACTAGGCGCCCCTGCTATTATGCGATCTGACTTTGCTCCTATCGCTAAGAAGTGGTTTGAAAAGTTCTTAAGTTTAGACTTCATGCACGTTTTGAAACACGAGCGCGCCTCCGCGGTTTGCGCATGCATGTGGGCACACATGAACACGCACGTGGCTCCACGGCAAGACGTCAATTACGGTCACAGTATAAATGCTTTATTTCAGAGGGGAGAGGCAGAGAAGCGCGCTGACCTCCTTCTCAGGACTTCCATAATAGCATAGCGCTAATGACTCAACGCAGCCGGTTCTTAAAGGGTTGATTGGGTTGATTGAGAAGACGCCCAAAACACACCCATGACTAATTTCTTTGCTTAGCGCCGGGTTTTAGGCGCCCACTACAGCACGCATAATAGCAAAGTGGCCTTGACCACGCCTCCACGTCCTAAGTTTAGATCTACCGCCTCGTCTTATTGATGAAGTGCATAATAGGGCCCCCGGTGTCATATGAACATGATGAGTCATGGTGTCATATGAACATCCAGAGTCATGGTGCCATATGAACATGATGAGTCATGGGGCCCTTTTATGCACTTCATCAATAAGACGAGGCGGTAGATCTAAACTTAAGACGTGGAGGCGTGGAAGTCCTAAGAAGGAGGTCAGCGCGCTTCTCTGCCTCTCCCTTCTGAAATAAAGCATTTATACTGTGACCGTAATTGACGTCTTGCCGTGAAGCCACGTGCGTGTTCATGTGTGCCCACATGCATGCGCAAACCGCGGAGGCGCGCTCGTGTTTCAAAACGTGCATGAAGTCTAAACTTAAGAACTTTTCAAACCACTTCTTAGCGATAGGAGCAAAGTCAGATCGCATAATAGCAGGGGCGCCTAGTGCACTTCATTAACATATGAACACTCCCACAATGAGCAATATATGCACGGGAGTTTTACGTCTTATGTGTGGGCGCCTATCGACACCTGCATAATAGCAGTAGCGCGTATGAAGCGCATAATAAGGGTGGCGGTAGGTCTTAACCTGGCGGTGCGTCTTAATTAACACTTAAGACGGCAAGTTAAGAAGTGCATAATAGGGCCCATGGTGTCATATGAACATGATGAGTCCTGGGCCCAATCCCGATTCTCTTTTTTACCACTTCGGCTCGTTTTGGAGTCACTCGTTTTGGAGCCATAGCCGTAGTGGTTCCCCGGGGGAAATGTGACAACCCTTCACGACGTCATCCGTAGTGTAATGAATGGGTTAATTCATAGTCAGGACAGCGCATGCGCCTTAGAGAGAGTTCATGATATACCAGTAGGTGACTGACAGGTGTCGAGAGAACCGAAGTAAACTGGTTATACCTTTGTTGAACCCAGACTAAAGTGTCTTATTATTCTATGTCCAAGTGACATTACAGTAGTATCGTAGAAAAGCATTGACGCTCGCGATTCATTCACAACTTGAATGAACTTGAACGCTATCAATCGATCAAACAAGTCATCAAATAAAAAAGAACAATGCTTCATTATCAGACCATGACAGAATAAGCTCTAACCTGTATGAAACCTGTGCTCCTACCCTGCCGGTCTGCACTGATTTAGGACAACAGTGCAACAACTTCGAGGCTGAACTTTAGTTACATTTACGGCGTCATATGCCATCAAAGGGAAACATGGAAAAATGCATGACTTACAGATTTAATTTTATGACGGTGCGAAATCCGATGTGACAGGAACGCTGGAGAAACAGCCGCTGTCCACTGCATTAGTTAACTACATATATAATAGTACATAATAACAACTGCTCGGATTAGATTGCCGGTTGTTTTGGTATAATAACAACTATAGCGTCATATACCACCAAGGGGGGGGAATTCGCGCCTATCATGCTGTCAAACACCACAGGTAATAATTTATTTCTAAATAAACATGATTGTACATCTCTGAAATGGAAATCGCGCTGTGCTCGACACTTCCAGCCTGTGCTTGACACTTCCAGCCTGTGACAAACGCGCAGATATGAGTGCTCCGGTCTTTCCTGCTGGCTCCAGTGTCCTGAGCGCGCTGGACTGTGAAACTTTCCATGTTAAGCATTTTGTTATACTTGTTATAAAGAAAAGGTCTATAATGCGTTGAAATAACATTAAATTATTTTACCCATCAACAATATTACATAATAACAACTGCTCGGATAGGATTGCGGGTTGTTTTGGTTTAATACGTGCCATAGCTGTAAATAAAACATGGAAATATGTCATGCGCGTCTATCATGCACACATCAGCCTAACGTTAGATAGATAACTTCACATTAAATATGTCTATCATCATCCGCTGTCAAACGCCAAAGGTAATCTTTTATTTCTAAACAGGAATGTACATCTCGATGTGAATCGCGCTCCTTATATTATTATATAATATATTATATTATGGGAAGGCTGTGCTTGACGTTTCCATGGGGCTCTCCTGCATAGGCACAATAGCGGCATAATAGCGATCTTTTTGTGTTATGCTTGTTGTAAAGAAAAGGTCTATGATGCATTGAAATTACATTAAACTAAGATAATATGATGGTTATCATAATTTTTCAAGTCTTTAATTACAAGTAATTCCAGAAAAAGTAAATTACATTTCAGGCTCGCTTCCGTATTACGAGAGCGAAAAGAACATTTCTGTAGATGTTTCGCAATGCATGCCGGAAGGGAGTCTCATGGCTCCGAATCGAACGAGGGTCAAGATTTTCTCCAAACGGAGCCATGGAAAACCCTAACCCTAACCCTAAATGAGTAATGAATTGGAACGCCACTACGGCTACACGTGAACGCGCAAAACGGAGCGGAGGGGTGAAAACAGAGCCGGAGTGGTGAATTGGGATTCACCCCTGGTGTCATATGAACATGATGAGTCATGGGGCCCTATTATGCACTTCATCAATAAGACGAGGCGGTAGATCTAAACTTAAGACGTGGAGGCGTGGTCAAGGCCACTTTGCTATTATGCGTGCTGTAGTGGGCGCCTAAAACCCGGCGCTAAGCAAAGAAATTAGTCATGGGTGTGTTTTGGGCGTCTTCTCAATCAACCCAATCAGCGTGCCAGGTGCCATTCCCTTTAAGAACCGGCTGCGTTGAGTCATTAGCGCTATGCTATTATGGAAGTCCTAAGAAGGAGGTCAGCGCGCTTCTCTGCAGAAGAAAGTAACAAGCTCGTGCATGATTATTTTCTGAATAAACACGGCAATACCTCCGCTTGTGAGTTGAGAAGTATTACAGAGGGGTCGCTGGAAGACTGCAGGAATGACAGATGTTGATGTCATTATATTACGCACGGCATGCTCGTACTGTATGTGCACAGTATGCGGAGGCAACATACTGTACAGCGCTGGCCTCTCCCTTCTGAAATAAAGCATTTATACTGTGACCGTAATTGACGTCTTGCCGTGGAGCCACGTGCGTGTTCATGTGTGCCCACATGCATGCGCAAACCGCGGAGGCGCGCTCATGTTTCAAAACGTGCATGAAGTCTAAACTTAAGAACTTTTCAAACCACTTCTTAGCGCTAGGAGCAAAGTCAGATCGCATAATAGCAGGGGCGCCTAGTGCACTTCATTAACATATGAACACTCCCACAATGAGCAATATATGCACGGGAGTTTTACGTCTTATGTGTGGGCGCCTATCGACACCTGCATAATAGCAGTAGCGCGTATGAAGCGCATAATAAGGGTGGCGGTAGGTCTTAACCTGGCGGTGCGTCTTAATTAAGACTTAAGACGGCAAGTTAAGAAGTGCATAATAGGGCCCATGGTGTCATATGAACATGCGCAATAAACACATCGCAAAAAGACTGTCTGAAACGTAATGAAGAAGACAGATCTAATGTCTGTGCATAAATACCAATCATAGGTCAAAACATTGCTACATTTGGCTGAAGAGCCGTTTGGAAGCTGAAACATATATATCTGTTTTTGATCTGTTGTGATAATCTGTTGTCTATTGGTTAGGAGTCGAAATGTACAAACATTGAGTAGCAGCAAATGTAAAAGCTTGCCATCATTGCAACAAAATTCTGCAAGAAGAAAACATCCAAACGCCAGAGAGATAACAGAGGCCATAACTGGTCACATGACGCCTAGAAACACAGTGACCAAAGATGCTTTTGTGAGTCTGTTAAACAAATTGGACCGAAGATACCAGATTCCATCACAGAATTATTCTATATGTAATGGGAGACATTACAGATATATATGTATTTTATTTCAAGATATGTTTTTGTTGAGTTTAGAAGAAAATATTTTAAAGGGAGGCGGGGGAATTCAACTTTAGTTTCTTCTAGCCTAGTTATAATGTCTCCTTTAAATGAATGTTCTGTTTAATTGGTTGGGTATTCATGTGCAATTTGTTCATTAAAAGCATGTTCCAAATAATGTATTTCATTTCTTTATTCAGTGGGCGTAGGCTGTTCAATGTTTGGGGTCTATGGTAGCAGTGTACCTGATAAAGCAGAAATATATAGGAGCTGTATAGCTAATACGCACACTTCAACATTTGTTTATGTCATATCGTCATAGCAATATTGAACAATGTTATTACACATCACAGATTTTCCTCATCTCGTGCCTAAATGTGACAGGCTGGTGAAAGGGGGAACAAGTCACCAATGGACTTTTATTTAGAAAAATGGAAATACATTTCAACGTTGTTGAGAATCACAACACAAACTCGCTAGTCAAGCCAAAACACTAGAACACTACTTTAGATTGTTACCTAGTTAACTACAACACTACTTTAGATTGTTACCTAGTTAACTACAACACTACTTTACATTGTTACCTAGTTAACTAGAACAATACTTTACATTGTTACCTAGTTAACTATAACACTACTTTACATTGTTACCTAGTTAACTACAACACTACTTTACATTAGGGCTGGGTATCGCCACTGATTTCCCAAAACGATTCGATTCCGATTCACAGCTCCCGTTTCGATTCGATTCACGATTCGATTCGATTCCGATTCGATCTAGTTACAATATACATTTTTTGCTTGAATATGAAAGAGATTCTCCGAACTAATGCTATAAATGGTTCAAGGAACCCTATAACATGTAGCATTGTTAAACATATCAATGAATTGACTCCAAAGCAGTTACAGGAATGTACTTTTTATTTACATATGACTTTGCTTTTGTCCAGCTCATCTCTATCGTCACATTTTTTAAATCCAAAATGCACCCAGACATCTGACTTTAAGCCTGGTGGTGACTTGAGTGTCCCTGCCATCGCCATGTTTTTAGATTTTAGTGTTGAGACCTCACGTTGCGTGAGATATGATAAATTCTTGTAGCGCGAGATCTGGCCACGAGATCTCGTTGCGGGTTGAAGCTGCAAGCAAAAAAATAAAAATAAAAAAATAAAAAAATTGTAAGATCGATCTCGGGATTTATGAATCGATAAATCGCTCAATTAATGAAGATCGATTCAGAATCGGGAAATCGATTTTTTGAACCCAGCCCTACTTTACATTGTTACCTAGTTAACTAGAACACTACTTTACATTGTTACCTAGTTAACTAGAACACTACTTCACATTGTTACCTAGTTAACTAGAACACTACTTTACATTGTTACGTAGTTAACTAGAACACTACTTTACATTGTTACCTAGTTAACTACAACACTACTTTACATTGTTACCTAGTTAACTACAACACTACTTTACATTGTTAGCAGGCTCATAAAACAAGCTGTGTTAGTTGACTAACGACGTGTGTCGCTGAAATGTATTTCCATTTTTCTAAATAAAAGTCAGAACATTAAAGGGTCCGGCAGCTGTCACGTGTGTCATGGTAGCGGTCGCTGTCCCACCTGACCTCTCCTGTCTCACCTCTGACCTCTCCTGTCTCACCTCTGACCTCTCCTGTCTCACCTCTGACCTCTCTTGTCTCACCTCTGACCTCTCCTGTCTCACCTGACCTCTCCTGTCTCACCTCTGACCTCTCCTGTCTCACCTCTGACCTCTCCTGTCTCACCTCTGACCTCTCCTGTCTCACCTCTGACCTCTCTTGTCTCACCTCTGACCTCTCCTGTCTCACCTGACCTCTCCTGTCTCACCTCTGACCTCTCCTGTCTCACCTCTGACCTCTCCTGTCTCACCTCTGACCTCTCCTGTCTCACCTCTGACCTCTCTTGTCTCACCTCTGACCTCTCCTGTCTCACCTGACCTCTCCTGTCTCACCTCTGACCTCTCCTGTCTCACCTCTGACCTCTCCTGTCTCACCTCTGACCTCTCCTGTCTCACCTCTGACCTCTCTTGTCTCACCTCTGACCTCTCCTGTCTCACCTGACCTCTCCTGTCTCACCTCTGACCTCTCCTGTCTCACCTGACCTCTCCTGTCTCACCTCTGACCTCTCTTGTCTCACCTCTGACCTCTCTTGTCTCACCTCTGACCTCTCCTGTCTCACCTGACCTCTCCTGTCTCACCTCTGACCTCTCTTGTCTCACCTCTGACCTCTCTTGTCTCACCTCTGACCTCTCCTGTCTCACCTCTGACCTCTCCTGTCTCACCTCTGACCTCTCCTGTCTCACCTCTGACCTCTCTTGTCTCACCTCTGACCTCTCCTGTCTCACCTGACCTCTCCTGTCTCACCTCTGACCTCTCCTGTCTCACCTCTGACCTCTCCTGTCTCACCTGACCTCTCCTGTCTCACCTCTGACCTCTCCTGTCTCACCTGACCTCTCCTGTCTCACCTCTGACCTCTCCTGTCTCACCTCTGACCTCTCCTGTCTCACCTCTGACCTCTCCTGTCTCACCTCTGACCTCTCCTGTCTCACCTCTGACGTCTCCTGTCTCACCTGACCTCTCCTGTCTCACCTCTGACCTCTCCTCCCTCCGCGCCTCCCTGGGTCCTGTACGACCTCTCCGTCCCCAGCACCTCGATGCTGTCCCCGCTGCTCACGCTCTCCACCATCTCCACAGCAACCTCCTCTCCCTCCGCCTCCGGGTCCGGGGTCCCCGCTCTGCTTCCCGTCTCCAGTTTGATTGGCACCTCCTCCACGCAGGAGAAGAAGGAGTCCAGACTCCCTGGCGGCCCCTGGGCGTCGCACACAGCCCCCCCACTACGTCCTGCTGCCTTCAGCCCTGCCCCCTCTCCTCCCTCCTCCTCCTCCTCCTCCTCCTCCTCCTCCTTCCGGTCGCACAGCTCGAACAGGAAGTTGGTGTGCGGGTGTTTCCTGGAGAGGGCGTGCGTGACACGGGCGGTGTGCAGGACGCTGCGGTCTCCTCTGAGGCGGCGCTCTGCGGCGGCCAGCTGCTCCAGGGTCAGGGACAGGAAGTAGCCATCGCTCAGCTCTTCCAGGGGCTTCAGGTGGCGGTCGAAGCACCTGGCAGGGCGGCCGGCCACCAGCCTGGGCACGTAGGAGGGGGAGGGGGGGGAGGGGGGGAGGGGCCGGGGGTCAGGGGTCAGGGGGCCGGGGAGACCGGAAGAGTCGTGGCCAGGATCGTAGGGCAGGAAGTCAGGGTCTTTCAACTTCCTGTTGGGATAGGAGGTGACCTGGTGGAGGAGGGCCCTGTGCTCCAGGACAGAGAGCTCCACGCTGGCCAGCTCCTCGGCTGTCTTCTGGAGCTCCGCCCCCCCCTCCTCTGCGCTGTCATTGGCCGTCCTCAGTAGCCCCTCCTCCTTCTGCAGGTGAGAGCGTGTGTACCTGTCGACAAACAACATCTCTTTTAACTCCTCCAATCAAAGACCTTTAAACAAGGCACACAGGTTTGAGTGTTTAGTAGTCGGTCCCTCAGGGTTAGGAGGAGAGGGGAAGGGTTAGGAGGAGAGGGGAGGGGTTAGGAGAGGGGAGGAGAGGGGAGGGGTTAGGAGGAGAGGAGAGGGGAGGGGTTAGGAGGAGAGGAGAGGGGAGGGGTTAGGAGGAGAGGAGAGGGGAGGGGTTAGGAGGAGAGGAGAGGGGTTAGGAGGAGAGGAGAGGGGTTAGGAGGAGAGGGGAGGAGAGGAGAGGGGTTAGGAGGAGAGGAGAGGAGAGGGGAGGGGTTAGGAGGAGAGGAGAGGAGAGGGGTTAGGAGGAGAGGAGAGGGGTTAGGAGGAGAGGAGAGGAGAGGGGTTAGGAGGAGAGGGGAGGGGTTAGGAGGAGAGGAGAGGGGTTAGGAGGAGAGGAGAGGGGTTAGGAGGAGAGGAGAGGGGTTAGGAGGAGAGGAGAGGGGTTAGGAGGAGAGGAGAGGGGTTAGGAGGAGAGGGGAGGGGTTAGGAGGAGAGGAGAGGGGTTAGGAGGAGAGGAGAGGGGTTAGGAGGAGAGGAGAGGGGAGGGGTTAGGAGGAGAGGAGAGGGGTTAGGAGGAGAGGAGAGGGGTTAGGAGGAGAGGAGAGGAGAGGGGTTAGGAGGAGAGGAGAGGGGTTAGGAGGAGAGGAGAGGGGTTAGGAGGAGAGGAGAGGGGTTAGGAGGAGAGGAGAGGGGTTAGGAGGAGAGGAGAGGGGTTAGGAGGAGAGGGGAGGGGTTAGGAGGAGAGGAGAGGGGTTAGGAGGAGAGGAGAGGGGAGGGGTTAGGAGGAGAGGAGAGGGGTTAGGAGGAGAGGAGAGGAGAGGGGTTAGGAGGAGAGGAGAGGGGAGGGGTTAGGAGGAGAGGAGAGGGGAGGGGTTAGGAGGAGAGGGGAGGGGTTAGGAGGAGAGGGGAGGGGTTAGGAGGAGAGGAGAGGAGAGGGGTTAGGAGGAGAGGAGAGGGGAGGGGTTAGGAGGAGAGGAGAGGAGAGGGGAGGGGTTAGGAGGAGAGGAGAGGGGTTAGGAGGAGAGGAGAGGGGTTAGGAGGAGAGGAGAGGAGAGGAGAGGAGAGGGGTTAGGAGGAGAGGAGAGGGGAGGGGTTAGGAGGAGAGGAGAGGAGAGGGGTTAGGAGGAGAGGAGAGGGGAGGGGTTAGGAGGAGAGGAGAGGAGAGGGGTTAGGAGGAGAGGAGAGGGGAGGGGTTAGGAGGAGAGGAGAGGGGAGGGGTTAGGAGGAGAGGGGAGGGGTTAGGAGGAGAGGAGAGGGGAGGGGTTAGGAGGAGAGGAGAGGGGAGGGGTTAGGAGGAGAGGAGAGGGGTTAGGAGGAGAGGGGAGGGGAGGGGTTAGGAGGAGAGGAGAGGGGAGGGGTTAGGAGGAGAGGGGAGGGGTTAGGAGGAGAGGGGTTAGGAGGAGAGGAGAGGGGTTAGGAGGAGAGGGGAGGGGTTAGGAGGAGAGGGGAGGGGTTAGGAGGAGAGGAGAGGGGAGGGGTTAGGAGGAGAGGAGAGGGGAGGGGTTAGGAGGAGAGGAGAGGGGAGGGGTTAGGAGGAGAGGAGAGGGGAGGAGAGGAGAGGGAAGGGGAGGAGAGGGGAGGGGTTAGGAGGAGAGGGGAGGGGTTAGGAGGAGAGGGGAGGGGTTAGGAGGAGAGGGAAGGGGAGGAGAGGAGAGGGGAGGGGTTAGGAGGAGAGGGGAGGGGTTAGGAGGAGAGGGGAGGGGTTAGGAGGAGAGGGGAGGGGTTAGGAGGAGAGGGGAGGAGTTAGGAGGAGAGGGAAGGGGAGGAGAGGAGAGGGGAGGAGAGGGGAGGGGTTAGGAGGAGAGGGGAGGGGTTAGGAGGAGAGGGGAGGGGTTAGGAGGAGAGGGGAGGGGTTAGGAGGAGAGGGGAGGGGTTAGGAGGAGAGGAGAGGGGTTAGGAGGAGAGGGAAGGGGAGGAGAGGAGAGGGGAGGGGTTAGGAGGAGAGGGGAGGGGTTAGGAGGAGAGGGAAGGGGAGGAGAGGAGAGGGGAGGGGTTAGGAGGAGAGGGGAGGGGAGGAGAGGAGAGGGGAGGGGTTAGGAGGAGAGGGGAGGGGAGGAGAGGAGAGGGGAGGGGTTAGGAGGAGAGGGGAGGTGTTTTATACTCTCACTGTCAAAACAGTGAGATGTGCATGTGTGTGTATATGTGCATATGTGTGTGTATATGTGCGTGTATATGTGCATGTGTGTGTATATGTGCGTGTGTGTGTACGTATGTGTGTGTGTGTGTATATGTGCATGTATATGTGCATGTGTGTGTGTATATGTGTGTGTGTGTATATGTGCATGTGTGTGTGTAACAGGGTTATAAATTATATTTAAGTTATAGGTTGAAGTTCATCAAAATCGTTTGCTTTTTATCATTTGGTTAAGTGTTTTGAATTGATTTACCCATGGCTGCATACGGTGTGTAGTGCCCCTAGTGGTGGTTGGACTGGCCGCATTTAATGTTATGACGAAGGCCACCGTAGATCACCCCTTTCGTCTTTGTGAGCGGTTGAGATGGTAGGTTAAATGTTATGCTCCGGTCCCCGTTTTATATTTCCTTTGATAAAGAGTTGCCACTAATATAAACCGAATGTATTATTTGAGATTAATGTTTACCATTGGTTTTTATGCCATTACTTTTGAGTTATGTTTCGTTTATTTGTATTTTATGGATGGATAAAGTTGTGAGCTAACTAGCTAACAGCTAGTTAGCTACTTTGCCAGCCAGTTAACGTGAGCTAAGATGGCGGCAATGTGGCGTGTTCTGAATGTTTTGTTTTGCTGACATGCAGGGGTGAGAGCTGTTTTGTGCTGGAGCCTACCATTAAATAACCACCATTTTGTTTGCACATTCAGGTATGTTGTATGTATGTTGTATCCATGGGTATGGTTTAGTCTTGTGTGTTGTAATGATATGAATGGTATGATAACTGATAATTATTTGATGTTATGACAAAGGCAGAAAACCCCTTTCGTCTTTGTGAGCGGTTGAGATGGGGTGAGAGCTGTTTTGTGCTGGAGCCTACCATTAAATAACCACCATTTTGTTTGCACATTCAGATAAATAAACAGCTTGAAAGTGAACCTGTGTGCCTGCCTGGTCTGTCCGGATTGTGAGGGGTAACAACTGGTGCCGCGACCCTGCGACTTCAAAGGATCAGCCCATCGCCGATCCAACATCCTACGGACCCCAGGCCGGCTGTCGAAGAGCCCCATAGATGTATTGAGGTTCCATGAATGATACAGTTATATGTATAGCAGACAAGTTTATCAGACACAACGCAGAACGAGTACTACAGTAATTTAGCAGGCAATTGAATAGTTAGTCTAGTACTGATCTAGTAATTATTTAGCTTGGGTAGCAGTAGAAGTGATTTTAACTGCCATTTGCCATTTGCCTGTCACTAATGGTTTACAGTGAGTGTTTTTGTTTTGGGTCGGTCATTATTTTATACACTGAGTGATTTATTTTCTTTTGGCACAATTTATTCAGTCAATTTTATGTCATACGATTTAGATACTAGTGAGTAGATATGGCAGAGGGTGCGAACATGGAGTTTTGTGATTCAGAACCTAATGGTAGGGGTGCAAGTCCCAAAGTGAGTTTTGGTAGAGGATTTATTACACCGATTAGCTCAGTATCCCTGCCTGGTTATGTGGGTTCTCTGGGGCGTGGTAGGGGGATTACTGACTTGGATGAGTACAGTAGGGCTAGTCTCTTGGTAGGCCAGAGTGCCCAGGGTACTTACATTTTACCCACTTCTACCCCTGCCTATCACCTGCCTAGTGAGGGTGACACTACTATCCCTGTTAATCATGAGCCCAGTGAGACAGACACCCCTACCCATGTCTATCGCCAGTCTGGTGGGACAGACAATACTCCTCCGATACATCCCCAGCCTAGTGAGACAGACAACACGTTGAGGGAACTAGGTGTTTTGATCACAGAGTTGGGGAGACACATTGGAGATTCAGTTACAGCTAGGCTTCTGTCAGAAAAGGAGAGTACCAGTAACCGTAGCGGATGTACACAGGCTTGTGGTGCGTCAGTGGACCTCACGCAGTTCAGCATGGCTATGAGGTCTAGTGCCAAGGAAATTCCCATCTTCCGAGGTGAGTCAACTGACAAATGCTCTGTCCACGAATGGATCGACTTGATGTCTATTTACCTGAGAAAGAGGAACGTTAACATTGGGGATCAGTCTGATGAGATTATGTCCAAGCTGATGGGGAGAGCCAGAGATGTGGTGAAGATAGGAATACGCAGTGACACATCTCTTGGAGCTGACCAGAAACCAGACGCCATCTATGCTATCCTGAAGCGGCATTTCAGTGACCTGACGTACTCGGGCATGCCACTTGCCGACTTCTACAGTACGCTTCCCAGAGCCCATGAGAGTCCCCTAGATTACTGGGTGCGCCTGAATAGGGCAGCTGATGTAGCAGAGGAGGGTCTGCAGCGCCAGGGGAAAGGGATGGGAGATCTCAATGGGGAGGTGGCTATGATGTTTGTTAGATACTGTGACGAGCCTTCCTTGTCTGTCGTGTTCAAGAGCAAGCTGGCTAGCAGCTGGACAGCCAAAGAGGTCCAGGAACGGATTGATGAGTACCATAGAGAGTTGAAGGCCAGGCCCAGTAGGCCCGCAGCAGAACGTAGTACCAGGCAAGCCGTTGCTGTGATGACCGTTGATGCACAGGGGATGGAGAGACCGGTGCCGGATGTTGTGTTGCAGTCCCACAAGCAGAGTGTGAGTCGCCCCCCACCGCGCCAGTGTGTGAGTCAGCCCCCACCACGACAACCAGAGCCAAGTGTGGAGCTCACCTCAATCCAGAACAGCATGGACAAGATGGCTGGGATGCTTGATGAGGTATTGAGCAGAATGGCGAAAAGTCCTGCCGCCAGGGGCCGCTACTACTCGTCCCGGGAAGGGGGAGCTTCAGGAGCCTGTACAGTCTGTGGTGACAGTTCTCACACTACCACTGCTCACTGTAGGCAGCACAACCTGTGGTTCTCATGCAAACAGCCAGGGCACATGAAGTTACAGTGCCCGAATGTACACCCCCTCCCTGCGCCTCTGTCTGCACCAAGTGCCCCAATCTTCTCGTCTAACCAGGGAAACTAGATAGCCTGCATTTGGAGAGGGGCAATGTGGGCTTAGGTGATAATACCCTCAGTGATGATCTACAGTCAGTATATGAGTCAGTCTGTGAGAGTGCTCCCAGTCGTCAGACAGTCATCCTTCAGAACATACAGCGTCTAAATGGTAGTGATAGTTTGTTTTACACACCTGTGGCTGTTAATGGATGTGTAACAGTGAATGCCATGTTGGACACAGGTTCGATGGCATGCTCTGTTAGTGAGGCTGTTGAACAGCGGCTCATTGCTGCTGGCACTCTAGACAGTGATGTTCAGAGTGACTTAGATATAGTACTGATAGGATGTGGAGGAAAGAGAGTCCATCCTAAGAGACTTTGTGATCTACAGTTTGAGGTTTATGGATGTACAGTGACGTTGCCCACACTAGTTGTCCCGGGTCAGGTAGATGAGCTCATCATAGGGACAAATGTGATCAAGTATCTGACTCACAAATTCAAGGACTCAGACACATATTGGAAAATGATCTCTGAGACAGTTGGTCCTGTGGCTGGGGGGCGTGACGACTTCCTTGCTATGCTCTCCGGCATCAATCGGTGGAAGGGTCATGATGTGCCCGACGTTGTTGGAACAGTCAAACTCAACCAAGCCGTCACTCTCCTGCCTGGACATGAACACCTGGTGTGGGGGAAGCTTCCAGAGAAATCACGTGGACCCCCGGGCTGCACCGTGGTGGTTGAGCCAACAAAGTCACATGCAATCCCGAGAAACGTCCTGGTTGGCAGAGTGGTGACTCCTCTGTGGGGAGATGGATGGGTCCCCATGAAGATCATAAACCCCACAGACAAGCCAATAACGATGAGAAGAAACGCCAAGTTGGCAGATGTGTATCCATGCCTGGCTGTTGAGGAGCTCCAGCCCGCTGATGGTCCATGTTTAAAGTCCAATAGTCAACATGTCACAGCTGAACGGGCCCCACCTCCGTCTGACCTGACGGGAGCTCTGAGAGAGAGTGGCCTGAGTGACTTGGATCTCGATTCATGTGAGGTCTCTGAGGACTGTAGGCAGGAGATGTGCAAGCTCGCTCTCAGATACTCTGATATCTTCTCCAAGGATAGGCTCGACTGTGGCGAAGTGAGGGACTTTGTTCACAAGATCCACTTAGTAGATGAGAGGCCATTCAAGCTGCCAAACCGGCGCGTGCCGCCAGCGCACTACCAGAAGCTCCGGACAACACTGAATGAAATGGAGGAAAAAGGCATCATCAGAAAGTCAACTAGTGAGTTTGCCTCTCCACTTGTCCTCGTCTGGAAGAGAGATGGCGAGCTGCGCATCTGTACTGACTTCCGCTCTCTCAATGCCAGGACAGTGAAAGATGCCTACCCTCTTCCACATCAGGCAGACTGCCTGGCAGCTCTAGGAGGGAACGTGTTGTTCAGTACAATGGACCTTACCAGTGGCTTCTATAACGTCCCCTTGCACGAAGACAGTAAGAAGTTCACTGCCTTTGCCTCGCCTGTCGGCCTCCATGAGTATAACAGACTTCCTCAGGGTCTGTGTAACAGCCCAGGAAGTTTCATGAGGATGATGATGATGATCTTTGGGGACCTCAACTTCATGAACTTGTTGTGCTACCTGGACGACTTGATGGTATTCGCGGCCAGTGAGGAGGAGGCCGTGAAGAGGCTGGAGATCGTCTTCGAGCGTCTGCGGGCATACAACCTAAAGTTGGCCCCCAAGAATTGCCACCAACTGCGCCGCTCTGTCCACTTCCTGGGGCACATTGTGGACAGTAGTGGCGTGTCAACAGATCCAGCTAAGGTGGGAGCCGTAACGGAGATGACCAAGTCAGACCTGATGTCCTCCGACTGCCAGTCCCCATGCCCCAAGAAGATTAAGTCATTCCTTGGTTTGGTCATGTGGTACCAGCGGTTCATCCCTCACTGCTCCACTCTAGCTAAACCTCTCTTCAGACTGACGGCTGAGGCGAAGACGGACAAGAGTAACAAGGGGAAGAGACAGAAGCGTGTGACCTACAGGAAACTGACCGCTGCAGACTGGACCGCAGAGTGCGACCAGGCCCTCCAGAACCTTAAAGAGGCCTTACTCAGCAACGTCATGCTGGCTCACCCTGACTTCTCAAAGCCGTTCATCCTTTCCACCGACGCGTCGTCTGACGGCTTAGGAGCTGTGCTGTCTCAGGTTGCCTCCAGTGATGGGCGGGCTCGCCCAATAGCCTTTGCGAGTAAGACCCTGAACAAAGCCCAGAGTGTGTACCCTGCTCATCGGTTGGAGTTTCTGGCTCTGAAATGGGCTGTCTGCAAGAAGTTCAGCCACTGGCTGAAGGGCCATGTTTTCACCGCCTGGACAGACAACAACCCTCTCGCTCACATCCTCACTAAGCCCAAGCTGGACGCTGTCGAGCAACGGTGGGTTGCAAAGCTCGCTGCTTACGAGTTTGACATCAAATATGTCCCAGGGCCACAGAATGTCATCGCGGATGCCCTTAGTAGGGAGCCTTTTGCTGGAAGGAGAATCGGTGGGCGCCTGATCAGTGAGCCTTACGAGTGTCTATTGAAGGAGTCAGAGGGTCTGTCTGGGGATGGTGTCCAAGAGGCCTTCAGGTGGTCCAACGCCCGCCAGTCAACCCAGAAAACCTCTCGGAAAGACCAGTCGACAGCCTCCAACACAGCTGTGCCCTCAGTCAGCTCCATGTCCCAAGATGAAGTGTCAGCTCTGTTTGAAGGTCATAACAATTGGGACACAGCTGCGAGAGTCAGGTCCACAGTCCTGGTAGACCACGTCCAGAGGGTCATGTCCACTGGCCAAGATGTGTTACCTTCTTTCTCTAAGCAAGATCTCAGAGACAAGCAACGGGAAGATGCTGACATAGCGAGAGTGGTGTTCTACGTCGAGCGGAACCGGAGACCTTCAAGGAGAGAGAGGCCTGGTGAGACTGCGGGTGCTTTGAGGCTTATGAGGCAGTGGGGCAAGTTAGTGATGGAGGATGGTATCATGTATCGTGTGTCCAGAGATCCGGTAACCAGGAAGAAGAGGCAGCAGTACGTTGTCCCTTCGTCACTGAGAGAGGATGCTCTGCGTGGGTGTCATGACAATGCGGGACACCAGGGTCAGGATAGAACCTTCTCCCTCATGAGACAGAGGTTTTACTGGAGCTCCATGGAGCGAGATGTAAGAGAACATGTCAAACGCTGTCCCAGGTGCGTTGCAGCCAAGACCCCAGAGCCAGAGGGCCGTGCGCCACTCGAGAGCATCAAGACTACAGCACCGTTGGAGTTGGTGTGCATCGATTTCTGGACTGCTGAGGATTCTAAGAACCGTCCTGTGGACGTCTTAGTTGTGACGGACCACTTCACAAAGCTGGCTCACGCCTTCTACTGTCCTGACCAAACCGCTAAACAGGTGGCGAGGAGATTGTGGGATGACTTCTTCTGCTACTACGGTCTCCCTGAAAGAATACATTCAGATCAGGGCGCCAACTTTGGGAGCGAGTTGATAGCAGCCCTTCTTCAGGTGTCCGGTGTTAAGAAGTCTCGTACCACAGCCTATCACCCGATGGGAAACGGATCAGCAGAGCGTTTCAACCGCACGTTGGGGAACATGATCAGGACCCTCTCTCCACGAGCCAAGCACGTCTGGCCTCAAATGTTACACACACTGACATTCGTGTACAACAGCACCACGCATGAGACCACCGGATACCCGCCGTTTTACCTCATGTTCGGCCGGGTTCCACGCCTACCGGTTGATGTCCTGTTCAAATCCGCTCTGAGAGACGACAGTGAAACCTCGTTCCCACAGTACGTTGAGGAGCTGAAGTCAGATCTTCGTGAAGCTATGGTGTTGGAAGAAAGACACACCAGTGACGAACAAAGGCGTCAGGCCAAGATCTACAACCGGAGAGTCAAGGGAGTGGATATCGAACCCGGTGACAGAGTTCTCCTGGCGAACAAGGGAGAGAGAGGACGCAGGAAGCTGGCTGACCGATGGGGAGATGTGGTCTATGCAGTGATCAGCAAGAACCCCCTGACTCACACCTATGAGGTGCGGAATCCGGTCTCAGGCCAGTCAAAAGTTGTCCACCATAACCTGTTACTCTGTGTGAATTTCCTGCCAGTCCTGCCCGAGGATGATGATAGTGCCTCAGTGATCTCTGATAGTGCTTCTGAAGATAATGGAGCCCTGGATATCTCATCTGAGCAACTCACACAGCTTGACTGTGCTTCTGAAGAGAATGGAGCCGTGGATATCTCTGAGCAACTCACGGGGCTTGACTGTGCAGTGGGACACACCTCCCGTACTCGGCACTGGGTGTCCCAGATTCCGGTACACGAGGAGAGTCTTCGTGCAGTGGATAGTAACCCTCCCACCCCTCCCCATGAGAACAGACCCGATCAGGACCAGGATGGGGGCGTAGTGGCCGAAGAGGTTTCTGGGAGGACAGTTCTGGAGTCGATCGGCGGGTCCACCTGTCTGCGGACGGAGGGAAGCTCTGAGCACACTGCATCCATGGTTGGTCCACATAGCCATGGTCATGCTGATACCAGTGCCTTGCTAGCAGAATCTAGCCATGTTCACGATGCTGACACAGTGGTATCCAGAGTAGGCCGCGTCATCAAACCGGTGAACAGGCTGATTCAAACCATGAGCAATCAGAGGGTGTTGAACGAGCAGACGCAGAAACTTAAGATGTGGGCTAGCTCCTTATTTGGCATAGACACACTGGGATAGGCTTTCTTGCCTTTGAGATGTTGTTTTGTTTGTGTTTTCATACCTCTTAGCAGTGCCATTGTAGTTGGCTGGTCTTGAGTTTGAATTGAATGCGAGAGGTGTATAAAGGCACTTTTTACGTCGTCTGTGAAGGGTTTGTGATATGCGCAGCACTGCCCTCAGGAGTTCTTTATTGAACAGTCTTGTGGCTTGACAGGGCATATTGTTGTATATGTGTGTTATTCATTCAAAGTGTTGCTTATGGGGTATGGTGGGATTCTTTGACACTTTCATGGTGCTAGTTAGTCCCTCGTGTTTTGGATGTCTTTAGATTTTATGTTACTCCCCCGTTAGTCTCGATTTCGTTGAATTCAGGCGGGGAGAGTGTAACAGGGTTATAAATTATATTTAAGTTATAGGTTGAAGTTCATCAAAATCGTTAGCTTTTTATCATTTGGTTAAGTGTTTTGAATTGATTTACCCATGGCTGCATACGGTGTGTAGTGCCCCTAGTGGTGGTTGGACTGGCCGCATTTAATGTTATGACGAAGGCAACCGTAGATCACCCCTTTCGTCTTTGTGAGCGGTTGAGATGGTAGGTTAAATGTTATGCTCCGGTCCCCGTTTTATATTTCCTTTGATAAAGAGTTGCCACTAATATAAACCGAATGTATTATTTGAGATTAATGTTTACCATTGGTTTTTATGCCATTACTTTTGAGTTATGTTTTGTTTATTTGTATTTTATGGATGGATAAAGTTGTGAGCTAACTAGCTAACAGCTAGTTCGCTACTTTGCCAGCCAGTTAACGTGAGCTGAGATGGCGGCAATGTGGCGTGTTCTGAATGTTTTGTTTTGCTGACATGCAGGGGTGAGAGCTGTTTTGTGCTGGAGCCTACCATCAATAGTAACCACCATTTTGTTTGCACATTCAGGTATGTTGTATGTATGTTGTATCCATGGGTATGGTTTAGTCTTGTGTGTTGTAATGATATGAATGGTATGATAACTGATAATTATTTGATGTTATGACAAAGGCAGAAAACCCCTTTCGTCTTTGTGAGCGGTTGAGATGGGGTGAGAGCTGTTTTGTGCTGGAGCCTACCATTAAATAACCACCATTTTGTTTGCACATTCAGATAAATAAACAGCTTGAAAGTGAACCTGTGTGCCTGCCTGGTCTGTCCGGATTGTGAGGGGTAACATGTGCGTGTATATGTGTGCGTGTATATGTGCATGTGTGTGTGTATATGTGTGTGTGTGTATATGTGCATGTGTGTGTATGTGCATGTGTGTGCATGTATATGTGCATGTGTGTGTGTATATGTGCATGTGTGTGTGTGTATATGTGTGTGTGTATATGTGAATGTGTGTGTGTATATGTGCATGTGTGTGTGTATATGTGTGTGTGTGTGTGTGTGTGTGCGTGTGGGTGTATATGTGCGTGTGTGTGTGTATGTGCGTGTATGTGTGCGTGTGTGTGTGTATATGTGCATGTGTGTGTGTATATGTGCATGTGTGTGTGTATATGCGTGTGTGTGTATATGTGCATGTGTGTGTGTGTATATGTGCATGTGTGTGTGTGTATATGCATGTGTGTGTATGTGCATGTGTGTATATGCGTGTGTGTGTGTGCGTGTGTGTGTATATGTGCATGCGTGTGTATGTGTGTGTATATGTGCATGTGTGTATATGTGCGTGTGTGTGTATATGTGCATACATGTGTGTGTGTGTGTGTATATGTGAATGCGTGTGTACAGTACGTGTGTGTGTGTGTGTCAGTGGAGGCTGGTGACTTCCAGAATTGAGGAGGCCAATTTATTTCTGCTTGCTCGCTTCACTCGCGATGGAATGTTCCCTGTTCTTCTTATCTGTCTTTGTGCTGGCCAAAGGCATACTATTTGGAGTGTAAGCTACAATCAGAAAGTTCTGATTGATGGAATTCATTGTGCAGCGCTTAGCCTATGTGCCTGCCTGAAGAAATGACATTGCTGTAAGTCTATGAGCCTGCCTGATAATTAAGTTGAGAAATGTAATAAAATTGTAATAAAACGAAATCGACTACATTAAAAATAAAACTGTTCAATAAATCCTAAATGTTGTCTACCGATGTATACATCGCGCCAGAATCTCGCCGACTTCCGAGGTCATTTTAAGCAAAAGTATTTGGCCAGTATTTGACCCAGGGATAATAGCCATGGGTGTTCTAGACGTGTCCTGCAAAGGACAAGTTGATAGGACACTCGTAGCCACTATGGCGAGTGTTTCTTTGACTGAAGTGACTGGCGAATTCTCAAAATGGCTTCATGTGATTGGACGAACAAAATGTCAATCTTTCAGCCCTGGACTCAATGCATGGTGAGGCCAGGCCTCCCTTGCCACCCATTTTCAGTGATTTGGCCAATCACATATTTCCATGAAAAAAATTGCATTACATTGACTTCTATGAGAAACCACTTTCCTGGGGGAGGCCTGGCCTCCCTCAATACAAACGGATAGGGATTCTGGCCTGTAGGTGCTTTCCAATTGCAATATTGGGTTTTAGCCATGGAAAAATTCAGATTTATGAACAAAACGGAAATAATATGAATATAAAAACAATTAAATATGTTTTTTGTTAAATAAATAAATAAAATAAATATAATTATTGCTTTTTTAAATCTCTCTCTCTTCTCTCTAATTATTGGGGAGGCCAGGCCTCCTCCACCTCTATGGAGGAGCCTCCACTGGTGTGTGTATACTATATGTGCGTGTGTGTGTATACTATATGTGTGTGTGTGTATACTATATGTGCGTGTGTGTGTATACTATATGTGCATGTGTGTGTGTATACTATATGTGTGTGTATACTATATGTGCGTGTGTGTGTATACTATATGTGTGTGTGTGTATACTATATGTGTGTGTGTATACTATGTGCGTGTGTCTGTGTATACTATATGTGTGTGTGTGTGTGTATACTATATGTGTGTGTATACTACAGTATATGTGCATGTGTGTGTGTGTGTACTATATGTGTGTGTGTATACTATATGTGCATGTGTGTATACTATATGTGCATGCGTGTATACTACCGGTATATGTGTGTGTGTGTGTGTGTGTATACAATATGTGCATGTGTGTATACTATGTGTGTATACTATATGTGCATGTGTGTATACTATATGTGTGTGTGTGTATACCATATGTGCGTGTGTGTATACTATATGTGCGTGTGTGTATACTATATGTGTGTGTGTGTGTATACTATATGTGCATGTGTGTGTGTGTGTATACTATACAGTATGTGTGTGTGTGTGTATACTATATGTGCATGCGTGTATACTACCGGTATATGTGTGTGTGTGTGTGTGTGTATACTATATGTGTGTATACTATATATGTGTGTGTGTATACTATATGTGCATGTGTGTCTGTATACTATATGTGTGTGTGTGTGTGTATACTATATGTGCGTGTGTGTGTGTGTGTGTATACTATATGTGTGTGTCAGGGACGTGCCGTCCATATAAGCAGGGTAAGCAGTGCTTACCCAACGAAAAAAGAAAAAAGGACCGTGAAAATATTAAAATAAAAGTGCTTGTAACTGTTTGTTTGTTTTCATTAAAAGAGTCATATTTTAGGTCCCAGGGCAGCAGGAGTCATTCATTTTGATGTTGCATTTTTAGCGCCACCTGTAGGAGTAAAGCACTTCCTACTCTGCAAGCACTCCTCTCTCTGCTTTCCCTCGCGTACATTCGAATGCGTGAAAATGTCTTTTTTATTTTTTTCCGATGCCTCAGCGCTGCTGTTTAATTTGACCAGGGTAAGCATGCTTTCAGCCAATCAGAGTAGTTCTTTCATTCCGATAAGAGCTACTGATTGGCTATCATTTTCAAGTTCATCAAGTTCACACTACTTGACAAGGACGCATTTCATCACTGGCCCTGATCTCAATTGAAAAAGAGAGACTTTTCAAACTGCAACAGGCGAGTGACTTCTACACTAAAGTGACAGAGGTGTTCCTTCGCAAGGAGAGGCGAATGGACCTTGTTTTCAAGTAAAGGTAAGATATCATTTTTAAATTTACGTCATGGCTTCTTTGCTGGTTTATATGATTTATATGATTCACGAGGCTGGTGGCGATCTGTGCTTGTAGATATATGGTTTGGGTACTGCTGTGCTGCTGGTTATGGCTTCTTATTTAAGACTTCCTCTGCTTTTACCTTTGAATGTCGGCCTGTGCCGTTGTGTTTGGAGAGAGAGCTGCTTAATCAATCGCTGAGATAGGCCTAATGTCGCTGTCCGTGCCAGTGGTTCTGGACCAAAAGTGTTTGAGAGAGATAGAGAGGGAGGGTTTGTGATGTGATGTCAAGTGCCTGTGTGACAAAGTGTGAAAAGAAAGTGTGTTGTGAGTTTACTATGGAGGTTGGAAACGGTGTGTGTCTGTGTTGTGCGTGTGTGCGTTAACTGCGTTTGCGATGTTGAAACTGGACTTGTAGATTTCAGCAGGCTGGCTCCTTGAAAAGATCTTGGTTCAAAAAAGATTGAACAATGAGCACCCCTGATATAGTCGAAACTGGCAACTGTTTTTTTTGTTTTTGGTAATCTGATCACAAAGTGACACTACCGTTTATTAGCGGGTTCTAGGGCATCAAAATTGCATTTCCTTGAAACTGCGTTCACTGATAGCGTGTATGTGTAATTACGTGTATTTCTATATTTTATGCTTACCCAATCTAAAAGCTCACGGCACGTGCCTGGTGTGTGTATACTATATGTGCATGCGTGTATACTATATGTGCGTGTGTGTGTATACTATATGTGCGTGTGTGTATACTATATGTGTGTGTGTGTGTGTGTGTGTGTATACTATATGTGCATGTGTGTGTATACTATATGTGTGTGTGTGTATACTATATGTGTGTGTATACTATATGTGCATGTGTGTGTGTGTATACTATACGTGCGTGTGTGTGTGTATACTATGTGTGTGTATACTATATGTGCGTGTGTATACTATGTGTGTGTGTATACTATATGTGCGTGTGTGTGTGTGTACTATGTGTGTGTATACTATATGTGCGTGTGTGTGTGTATACTATATGTGCGTGTGTGTGTGTGTATACTATATGTGCGTGTGTGTGTATACTATATGTGCGTGCGTGGTGAATAGCCGTCTCACTCCAGGTCTCTTATCTTCCTCTGCAGTTCGCGGGCGAATGCCCGCCGGTTCCCCGTCTTCAGGCTCTCTGCGGCGCGGCCGAAGCGCAGCGACAGCTCCTGGAACGCCTCGGTCAGCTTCCCCTGGTCGGCCGCCACGTAGCACAGGCAGAACGGCCGCACCCAGCCCCGCGCCTCCAGGTCGTATAGGGTCAGGTGGTGCACGTAGGCGAACGCCCCTTCCTTGGAGTCGCCCATCACCACCCGGGAGTCCTCGTTGAAGCTGAGGCGGGGGTCGCCGTGGGGCGGGGGGGCGTGGCCGCCGGGGGGGGTGGGGGACGAGGCCTGGTAGTCCACGGACATGATGCGCAGGGAGAAGTGGTTCATGTCGAAGGAGCCGTGGACCCGGGGGTCGTCTGGGATTGTTAACACAGGCAGGGGACCCACCTGTCTCAGGAGAAGACACGCACACGCCGCCATCTTCACCTCATTCAATTCAATTCAACTTTATTCGCCATGTGCAGTGCACTAGGAACATGACTCATTGGTATTCTCCATGCTGAACAAGCTACGGTACAACAACAAGACGACAACACAACAATACTCAAGATGTAGCAATGACAATAAAGACCATTCATTCATTCATCATTCATTCATCATGTGGGTCATTATCACCTCGCAGCAGTTGAATGAACACAATGCTGAACACCACGCACACACAAAGAAGAAGGAACAGGACAAAAGACCCACCTGCTCTGAGAACTCTGCCACCAGGATGAAGTCTCTGTTAAACTTGGCTCTGGAAGTGTCGGTCCAGGGATTGGAGGGGGGAAAGAGGGGGAGGGAGAGGTCCTCCGGCAGGACATGTGGGTCAGAGTAGTCCTCCCCTAAAACCTTCTCACTGGTGAAGGCCAACAGGTCTGGAGAGCCGATCATGATGTCCTACCGCGGTGTCTCTCAGCGGTCGATTCTAAGGTTCCCGCTAACTGCTCAGTGATCAAATGCAATCCGATGGATCTGGTAACATGTACTGACCATTGACATCCAAATGACGGTAGTGATATAGTTTAAAAATGACAAACCTGCACAAACAGCTGGTCCCACCTGGACTGTGGCTAGGGTTAGGACCAGCCGTGAGTCAGCTTTAGTTCAGGAGGGTTAGTTTTTAGTTTGAAGCGCAGTTTGACACGCAATAACACCTCAAGGGAAACAGGACAGTCTGCTACGCACTTTCACTTCCCTGCGGCGAAAAAAGTCTCAGATCGATGTGAAATATCCAAATGATTTCTCGCAGGAACGACAGCGGGCAGAGCCTCCCGGCTGGCCTGTAGCCGCTCCAGACATGTCAACACGACCATGCAAGTCTCTGTTCCAAACACGTCAACACAACCATGCAAGTCTTCTCTTCCACGAAACAAACAAACATCACCGGGAAGTCACGAACGAATCACACGATCAACCTTCGGTCGGGTTTTACGGTCCAGTTCCTAATTTGTCCTTCTGTTCCTCTTTAGTCATAAACTTTACTGCGGAGGACTGACGGTTGGAACTAAACTATCGGGAGAAATGTGGCACGTCTTCGCCCAGAGAAACTCCAGCCATGTTGAGCAACGTGACAGTCGCCCGGTGCCTCGAGGAGTCTGACGGAGCTACAGACGGTAAACACGTCAGACCCTAATAACCCTGGAGGTTATGATGACCCACATGAACTCCAACTCAAGTTAAATCACAACCATCAGTACATAAGGATACTCTCTTGTCAATACGACATGATTGAGAGTGTAGGTATTATTCTATTCTAGGCTATCATAACTGAACCTGTGCACTGAAGTACATTAAACGTACTATTAGGCCTAGCTATCCCTATCAAACATAGATAGGAGTCATAGGACACTTTTCATTAACAAATAGTGACAGGGGGAATACGGCTATTGACACTGAGAAGCAGGTAACCTTTCTTTATTTGTCACTCACAATTTAAAGCAATTGTGCTTGTGTGTCTGTGTCTGTGTCTCTCTCTCTCTCGATGTCATTGATTAGTAAAGGTGACAGTGTGAGAGGACACAGGTGATGACATCAGGAGGAAAGTTGAGGCTTTATGCAAATAGTCTTTAATAATACAGGCTCAACAATAGCTTCAATTGAACAGACAAGCTATCCTTGGTGTCGTCTATGTCATTTTCCTGTGGGTGTAAGTGCATGATATTGCTGCCTTCGTACGATTTCAAAAACAATGAGCTGATTGTTTTCAAACTGTCCAGGAGCAATAATTCGGGGTCATGTTCAAATTAATTGACTTAATTAACTGACAGTTGTGTCTTCTGTGCACTCAGAAGACATGGCAGAGGCCACACACATTAGGAGGAAGTTGCTCCTGGATAATATCTTTCCTTAACCTACAGATTGGATACAGTTAGGAGACGGCGAGGCTAAACTGGTCCTGGACCAGTGCCCGAGAGCAACCCTTGGCAAAATATGAACTCTATCAAAAGGCCACTGAACAAAACAAAAGAAGCCCTGCAATGTTTGGCGATTGTATTGAAACAAAGATTTGGAATATTCGAACCTTGTACTGGATACATGTACTACAAAAATATAGTATGTATGGATGATGAAATGTTTAAGATTAATCATCTCCTTTCTTTAGTGCAGTCCAGAGTCCAGACAGTCCACTCCAGCCTTGTTAGTACAACCATCATCTCATAAGAGGCAGCCTATGTGAGGCTCAGTACTAACAGAGTTTAGTAGAGTAGGAGAACTCCTTCTCCCAATGGCACACCTCCATACCTCCTCCCTCTGGAACACATCTCTTACCATCTCTTTAGTCTTTACATGAGCAGTATATTGCGTACGCATCTCTAATGTGAGCAACAATCCCATATACTTATTTTGTATTCATCTCTTATAAGAGAGAGATATCTGGTGTGTAAATCTCTAAGGCCCTGTCTTAGTTATATGAGCAGTATCTCGGGCTCGGACACGGCACAGTACAACATGAAGCCCATCTGGTCGATCTGCTCGTCTGTGACTCCGCAGAGCAGGTTGACGCCGGGCTTGAAGTAGCTGGGCAGCGTCCCCTGCTCCAGGTAGCCGATCAGCTCCAGAACGCACTGCTGGAACCTCCCCGCCAGGGCCCCCTCGGACCAGTCTGCCTCTCTGTCGCTGAGGTGGAGGAGGAGGTTGGCCAGCGGGGCGGCGGTGAGGGGCCGGAGGGCAGGGCTGTGGCGGCAGACGGCCTTGAGGGTCTTGAGGAGGCGGCGGCGGAGCCCCCCGTCGCTGGTGTCCAGCTCGGCCAGGCGCCGCGTCTCCCAGGGGTAGAGGGACAGGTGCCAGGCGCTGTCCCAGGGGGCGGTGAGCTCCAGCTGGGCCGTCAGCACCACGTCCTCCTGCCTCAGCACCGGGACCATGGAGATGAAGAGAGGCCCTCCGCTCGGCCCCTGGTCACCCGGCCTGGAGGACACAGGGAGGAAAGGGGAACGTGGCTGCGTGGTTAGCAGATGTAGGAGACAGAACCACACAGTCACTCAATCCTCACTTCATAGTCAGGGTTCCACATTAACGGTTGCCTGATTGCCCGGGGAAAGTAAAACATTCGCCGGGTTTGTTTGCGCGACAGCGACGACGCTGCTGGATCCTGGATCTGTGTGTCGGTGTGCAGGAAGAACAACGGACGGCGCAGGCGCCAGACCAGACTAGATGATGGTGGAGTGAAGATATTATTCTTCCTGCACACCGTCACACAGATCCTGGATCCAGCAGCGTCGTCGCTGTCGCGCAAACAAACCCGGCGAATGTTTTACTTTCCCCGGGCAATCAGGCAACCGTTAATGTGGAACCCTGATAGTGATTGCCCCCCTAGTACACATAATACAGTGTGCTGCTGTTCACACACACACACACACACACACACACACACACACACACCCCCCCCACACACACACACACACACCGTATCTCCAGGCGCAGCTCGGGGCCTCCCAGCACGGGCCTGACCAGACAGTCCAGCGTGCTGCTGAGGGAGGGCCAGTTCATGGTCTCCATCACCCCCTTACTGAACATCTCCACCAGGGCCCGCGGGGACAGGTAGCCCCCCACCAGGAACCTACACACACACGCACGCACGCAGGGTGAAAACATCTAACTAGACAGAAGTAATACAACGATACACGAAGCAACACAGTCCTAAATGGTTCCTTTTTTGGTGTAATTTGATTAGAAATGTTTATTTGAGAAGGGACAGTGCAAGTTAATGAACAAACTCCATGTATCACAATGTGTTACAATGTGTTACAATGTGGTACAATGTGGTACAATGTATTAGGAGGAGCTTGTAAACAAGCCAGATTGTAGCCAAGGCTAGTTTCCATCTGTTGTCCTTTAGAGGATGTTACCTGGAAACATACAACATCTAAACACATACACACATTCCATTAAGACAGCAACGAGAGTAGTACTAACAATAGCAAATGAATCAGAAAATATGATACTAGCAATAGCAAAAGAAATACGGGCCATGTTGCATATTGAGGGAAATGTATGTATGCAACAAGTCACAATAACGCTTTAATACATAATATCTAAAACGTAATATTACAGTAATTAATTCACTGCTCTCCATGAAACACACTGCTCCACTATGAAGGTGTGGTTTGTCCCCAGCCGTTCCTCTCGTTGTGTTTTAAAGGTGCTGAGCGTGGGGCTCTCTGATTTCATGTGGCAGACTATTCCCAAAGCTGCCTCCCTTTACTGACAGAACGGTCCCACCGAAGGTTGTGCGCCTGTAGGGGATGTTTGTGTGTGTGTGTGTGTGTGTGTGTGTGTGTGTGTGTGTGTAGCAGAGGCCTGTACTGTTGGCTAACCGTCTAACATGGTCATCTAATGGGGGCGGTGCTAGGCTGTGCAGGACCTTAAATATGATACAAGCATTTTTTAAATGTATTAGGTTCTCTAGTAGGGCTGCCACGATTAGTCGACTAGTCGCGACGACGTCGATTACCAAAATCGTCGCCGACATATTTGGTAATCGACGTCATTGCATGTTTTTTTGGAGCTGAAATAAGCGATAAGCATTCGTTTTTCTTCCCTGAAGCTGCCACTGGCTAGCGTTCGCCTATCATCCATCCTCACTATGGCTTTTGCCACTTGATTGACGTACAGGTAAGCCAGTCTGAGATCTGATCTTTTCACCTAACACACGGTTCACCACGCATGCGCAGTCAACAGCGCCAACTACAATACCGGCGAGACTAATTAACTAGTTAGCCTTCCAATTTCTACTATTTACTATATAATACTAAAGAAAGGGTATACAAATGAGTGGGGAAGCTGGACCAAGTAAGAAACCAATAACGTACAACTTCCCTCCAGAATGGGAGGAGGACTTTTTTACACAATGTGATATTGGAAGTGCGTCTGTCTGATCTGCACTCTAGTGCGTGTGCAGCAGCAGCTGGGGAGCGGGCCGGTTGCCGCACAGCTCGTGAAAGTTGTTTGAGAGTTTTTCGACATCTAAACCTAAATAACGTTTTATTAACATCTGCCCACACGCACACCCGTTGTAACTGCCATCGTTAATGTAGAAGATGCAACCAGTGCTTGGAAAACTCGCTTTGACATCAATGCTTTTTATCACCGTATTGAGGCTCGCGTTCAAGCGGGCGCTGCTCAGCGGGAGAGTCTATAGACTACCGGAGAACGCCTTAGACCCTTCCCTGGCGCACCTGAACGGACTGTCAGTGGACACGGATCTCTATGCCATTGTACAGCTTGGGTACAAATGTAAATTATTAGTGTTTATATTTGGGAGCCTTGGTAATGTCCACAGACTAGTCGTCAGGCAGCCGCCACATATGGAGGAGACGCTGCTACCTGTACCCATAGACAGATTGTAAAGCTTGAATTATCGAGTGTCCTATGCTGGTGCAACTAATACTGTTTGTGTTCAAGAATTTTATTGTAAAATGTGAACGCAAATAAAGATATTAAATGTGTGTGTGTAAGAGAGAGAGAGAGGGAGGGAGAGAGGGAGGGGGAGAGAGAGGGAGAGAGGGAGGGGGAGAGAGAGGGAGGGAGAGAGGGAGGGAGAGAGGGAGGGGGAGATAGAGGGGGGGGAGAGAGAGGGGGGGGAGAGGGAGAGAGAGAGGGGGGGGAGAGAGAGAGGGAGAGAGAGAGAGAGGGGGGGGGAGAGAGAGGGAGGGAGATCGTGCAAAACAAAGGGTATAGTGCATCTTCTCAGGCATCAAACACGTAAATGTAGTAGAGTGCAAACTGCTGAGTACTACATTTTAAAAATGATGTACTGTGATCAAATTGATGCCTGAGAAGATGCACTATACCCTTTGTTTTGCACTATTACATTACATTACATGCAAGTGATGCCAGAAATAAATATGCTGCTTCATTAAAAGATCTATTTTTGAGTTAACAATCATTTTAATTGACTTTATTTTTAGTTAGCACATGCCTACAACAACAACTAACAACTTCAAGCTAAATTTAGAAGCTGATTTAGAAGATGATAGCTAAATAAGAGCGATTGAGTAATTGTGCGATAAGCTGTAATTTATGATCTGATTAGTCGACTAATCGTTTAAATAATCGGTGACTAATCGACTATGAAAATAATCTTCTCTAGGCTTAGGAACTTGTGTTTTGCCAGGATGTTACAATGAGGGAAGGATGGAGGTTTTTTGTGGAAGACTTTCAGGGCTTTCTGGTCCAGAGACTCTGTGGTTGTGATGGCTGTACCTCCGGCTAGAGACCAGCTACTTAGACAATATTCTATACAGGAGAACACCATGGACACCAGGAACAGCTTAGCCTCTGTCAGGTAGAGAACACCTCTGTCAGGTAGAGAATAGGGGTGTAAATCACCAGCTTCATCACGATACGATATTATATCGATTTGTTTGTATGACGATACAATGTTTGACGATATCACAATGTCAGTCACGATACGATTTCGATTCGATTCGATTCAAGATCGATATGACGATATGATCGATATGACGCGATATCATATGCCAATCTAACACAATTATCCACTCACAAAAACAACTAGAATATTATTTGACCATTTTATTTGTGAGCTCTTCCAGGTATCCAGCATTTAAATAATATTGTATTATACAGTATTCTTCTGTTACAAAAAGAAAAATAGACCCATTCACTAGTCTCACAAACCTACAGTATATTTGTGCAATAATAATAAATAATAATAAAATAATAATAAATAATAAGTGCAAATGCAGTACAGTGCAGTACATCTTATATACATTCTTCTTAACCAAAATAAGTTAAGTATATCCTCCAGTGTTATATAATAAGTATATCCTCCAGTGTTCTTCTTTGGGAGGTTTTTCTTCAAAAAAACTAACTGATCAACATGTTCAGGACAAACACTACGCTCTGAACGCAGGTCAGGATAATTTTTAATATAGGGCCATCCATCACACTTCCTCTAGGAAGCACTGATCTGATATGATGTGTTGATTGGTGAAAGGTAAGGCTATGCTTGGACAGTCATGTTAGATCACTGATTACGGGAGTAATGATTTACCTGTAGATTTTATCAATAGGAATTTTGTTCAGGTTTATCCAATGAAATTGGACAAGCAAACCGGAGTAAAGTAAGTAAGGTCCAACCTGCAGCCTTTGCCCATTCATAAGACAGATGCTTTGTTACAGACCAGAGCATTGACCAATCACAGTCGGCTAGACTAGAGCATTGACCAATCACAGTCGGCCGTGGGCGGGCTTGGCAGTCGCAGCTAAAACCGCTTCGCTGTTCTCCGCCGCAGTCACAAAATGCAGAACACACAGTGTGCAGCGCTCTTTGACTTTGTAATTTGCCGCTGCTAGTCGCGCGCTGCACGGAAATGGTGACAGTCACGCAGAATGTGCCATTTCAAAATAAAGGTGTATCTTTAAGATGACGATATAGATCGATATTTTTACATTGCATCGATGTAATCAGATCGTTAGTCAATGAATCGATGCATCGATGTGAATCGATGTATCGTTACACCCCTAGTAGAGAACACCTCTGTCAGGTAGAGAACAGCCTAGCTGCATCGTCTTTTCGATTATTTCGGATGCACCTGAAATTCTGAAGGTTAAATTTGATTGAGTGTGCGTGTGTACCTGTCCCAGTAGCTCCGACCCCGGGGGAAGTACTCCATGTTGACCCTGCGGACCATCCAGTGCAGCGGGTGTGTGAGCAGCGTGTCCTCCCCGGGGACCAGGCGCCACAGGCTGGCCTCCAGCTGCAGAGGCACCAGCAGACACGCATGGTCCGCACTCACCACCTACACACACACACACACACACACACACACACACACCGTAACCATCACGATAATAACTGGCCATCGCAGCAGATATCCAGACATTTCAGTACTCCCACGTGTGACGTGTGTGTGGTGGTGTGTGGTGTGTGTGTGTGTGTGTGTGTGTGTACCTGCAGGTCGTCCAGCAGCGAGCCCCCCAGGTTCATCTCTCCCAGGGGCATGTCAGGCAGCCGGCTGTGCAGGAAGCCCTGGATGTCGGTGCAGATGTCCAGAGCCAGCGCCTGGGCCTGACGCACCTCCTCTGGGGACAGGGCCACCCGCGCCCTGTAGTACTGCTGCAGACGCTCCTACACACACACACACACACACACACACACACACACACCTCTTACTCTTTCTGTCCCCCGGGGATTTATCGATAAACATTCAAACTAGGTTTAAGACGTGGCATATCTCTACAGGGAGGTCAGGGTTCTACAGGGAGGTCAGGGTTCTACAGGGAGGTCAGGGTTCTACGGGGAGGTCAGTGAGGTCAGGGTTCTACGGGGAGGTCAGGGTTCTACGGGGAGGTCAGTGAGGTCAGGGTTCTACGGGGAGGTCAGTGAGGTCAGGGTTCTACGGGGAGGTCAGGGTTCTACGGGGAGGTCAGTGAGGTCAGGGTTCTACAGGGAGGTCAGGATTCTACAGGGACGTCAGGGTTCTACAGGGACGTCAGGGTTCTACAGGGACGTCAGGGTTCTACAGGGACGTCAGGGTTCTACAGGGACGTCAGGGTTCTACAGGGTTCTACAGGGACGTCAGGGTTCTACAGGGTTCTACAGGGACTACAGGGTTCTACAGGGACGACAGGGTTCTACAGGGAGGGCAGGGTTCTACAGGGAGGGCAGGGTTCTACAGGGAGGGCAGGGTTCTACAGGGAGGGCAGTGAGGGCAGGGTTCTACAGGGAGGTCAGTGAGGGCAGGGATCTACAGGGAGGGCAGGGATCTACAGGGAGGGCAGGGTTCTACAGGGAGGGCAGGGTTCTACAGGGTTCGACAGTACCTGCAGGGTGAGAACACACAGCTGGAGTCTCTTGGGTCTGGACTCAGGCTTTGGCTTCTCCTCCAGATTAGACTTGTGCTGGCACAGGTCAGCTACACACACACACACACACACACACACACACACACACACACACACACACACGCTGAAACACAACCCATGACAGCACCTCACATCTTCAAACGTAATGTATCCCTCATCAGTGCGGTGACAAAAATAGGTGCGCCGTTGGTACCTTTCTGTGCCTTGGTCGCCATGGCGACATGCTTCATGACCACTCCCTCCAGGCCCTTCCTCAGCATTTTAGGGGAGGCGGAGACTAAGCTAAGCTCCTCCCAGCTCTCCGCCATCTTCTGGTCCACCTTCTGGTCCTCTGGGGAGCGGCCTGCACGCTCTATCAGCTGCACACACACACATCACACACACACACACACACATACACACACACATCACACACCACACACACACCACACAAACACACCACACACAAACACACACACACACACACACACACACACACACCACACACACCACACACAGACACACACACACACACACACACACACACACACACACACACACACACGCACGGTCATCATCATCTCTGATGTTGGGGCACCAAATACAACAAATCCAACATGGGCAGGGTTCCACATTAACAGTTGCCCGATTGTGGACGGCGCATGCGCCAGACTAGATGATGGTGGAGTGAAGATATTATTAAAGCGTACGCGCCTGTCCACCTGTCTGTCGATCAGCGCGTACGCTTTAATAATATCTTCACTCCACGATCATCTAGTCTGGTCTGGCGCCTGCGCCGTCGTTCTTCCTGCACACCCATACACAGATCCAGGGAGTCTAGGATCCTGGTCATTCTCCTCAGGAACCAATTCAGTTAAGATAAACAGGAAGAATTTCACCCTAACACACACACACACACACACTTACTTACCCGTTTCACGGCCAGCGTCGCGATGCCCAGCACCGCGGCCCCGCCCACTCCGAGCACCAATCGGGCGTTAGACAGCAGGAAGTCAATCACCACGGCGATGCCGTCCTCGCCCCGCCTCCTGCTCCCCCGGAAGTCCATCACTTCCTGTCTGTTGTTAAGTCTGGAGGAGGAAACAGGAAGACAATATCATTGGCTAAGAGCTGCCTCTACCTTCATCCTGATATCCCTAAAACTCCACTACCGCCACATTGACATGGCAGACACACAGCTGACCCACTGACACAGCTGACCCACTGACAGCATGACAGGTGTTACGGTCGGGTGGTGACCAAGCTGAAAATGTGACATGGGCCTGGTTCCATTTCATCCATTAGCCCCTTCCCCCCTGGCTACTAAGACATTATGGTGTGTACAGATCTAAATGGGTGAAAACACCACCACCAACCCCCCCATCCAGTCCATCAGAACTAATAAGGGCTAGAATATGACCGTGTCCAGATCAGACAGACAGAAACAGCCGCAGCAGATCGCTCTCTGTGTCCCCTAGCCTTGGCTGTATGCCCCCTGGCGGCTGCAGGGCCTGCCAACCAGGCTATTTATGGACGCGACGAGTCATATATTCCTTCTCAAATGGAACAAACCTGCCATGTTGACTGGGTCTCAGAGTAGGACGTGCGGTCAAGCACGTTGACCAGTGTTCAAGCAGAGAGCTGGACAGTTGCTGTGTTCGCAGCAACAACAACAACAACAACAACAACAACCTGTACATCACAAACACAGACAACAACCTTCCCTGTGCACTGTGTGCAGAATAAGTCACATAGCCAAACACATGAGGTGGAAGACAGCTAGCTCCTGGTGGGATGGGCTGCGTGGGGCATCATTGGCTTTGTTGTCGTTTTGTCTTAGCACTGCTGGCTAGTTAGCTAAAATAGCTAACATAGTATATTAGAGGTCGCTTTAACCATACAAACGCCATATTGGTTTTACCACACAGACACCATGCGGTTCGCTGACTATGGCATTCTCTTAAAGTACTGTCCGCTGCCGGCGACAACAAACGGACACGACTCAGAAAGCTCAGTGTGAAGCCCGGGGTCCATGAGAGGCTAGCAGCTAGCTACAGCCCCCAACAACACACTTAGCCACTTAGCTACCAAACTACCTCTGGAAATGTGTCGCTCTTACCAAACTACCCGTCAACGTGTTGCTCTTTGACTCACTTACCAAACTACCACTGACTCCGAGCCATGTAGCAACAAAGAATTAAAAAACGGCTGATATTTAGCAGGAGATGCGGTTAGTCGACCATCTCCTATCTGTCCTGCCAGTCCAGTCCGCTCCCACACAACTCAGGCTGTGATTGACACTCCGGCGCTCCAATAGAAACTTAAGACAGGTCTGGACTGACTTAAGACGTTTTGGTACGTTCAAACAAAAACACGTTCGTATTGAACAAGCTTGCTCACCAAGCATAACTCTGTATGTATCTAATCATCCACAATGACAGTGTTTGTAAAACTGTGAGGCTCGTTTTTTACGAGGGTTGGATGTTGACAGTCCTGTGAGTGAGAGATAAGATAGTTGATCGACCGAGGGGGAGGGGGGGTCAAAAGTCAAAGATGAGCGCTGACGTTAACATAGGATTACAAAACATCGATTTACAACATTTGGGATGCGTCATCATTTGAGTGGACTGGACATGGCCTTTGAAGCAGTGACTCTGTAATAACAGCATGTGTATCTGACCTGTCCCCTCAGTGGGGAGGTCAGGTCAGGTCATGCCATGCCCTAATTCACCTGTCCCTGTCCAAACACTGGTACCATTCATTAACTCATCTCTGAGGTATTGCTGTGGAGGACGGTGAGGTGTGATCCAATACAGCAGTCACAGCTGTATGTGTGTGTGTGTGTGTGTGTGTGCTTCAGGCAGCAATCCAATAACATTATAATAACGAGGGACCAGTCATTAGGAAGAGTTTCTTTTTTTTAAACAGAAATCACTCAAGCTTGTGGAATAGTCCAAACTAGAACAGAATCATCAGTCAATATGAGCACTGGGTAACACAGGCTCCAAACAGACACTCCCCAGGCACCTTTAAACAAGCTTATTGTACATATCAGACTTTAAACAAGCTTATTGTACATATCAAGTTACTATTTCATTTTCCTCTGTACACTCCCTCCCTGCTCATATTCTTTTAAAACCTGTATATCTTAGTTACAAGGACACATCCATACATACATGTCATTTAAATGAACACAAATCAAGAGAAGCTCCTATTGAAAAGAATGAGTATAGCATAGGGTTCTAGAATATGTAACATGTTGGTTGGCCAGTCGGGGAGAGCAGTCAAAGTGCTGGGAGTCAGGTGCTGGACCGTAAGCGTAACCATGGTGACCAGGGGGATGGACCAGCTGATGGAACCGAGGGCCCTGTCGCTTACTGATGAGGTCACTGGGCTCTAGCCTTCCTCTTGTGACTGCCAGCCAGCCAATCATAAAAACAGAACCAAACTAAAAACAGAAATGAAAAAGATGACTGATTGTAACCGTAGAAACACATGCGGGGGGGGGGGCTGAAACTAGGGTAACAGTCTGGCGTCTGTACGGGGAGGTGTACTGATGTTATCTCATCGGGGGGGGGGGGGACAAGACTATGTTAGCCTACACTTTAGCTCGGCAGGCTAGCGCTAGTCCTCTAGTCTCAGACGACGGTACTGGTCACGCCCACGTGACTCAGCCAACCACCTAGGGCTGCCACAAACGATTATTTTCATAGTCGACTAGTCACCGATTATTTTAACGATTAGTCGACTAATCGGATCATAAATTACAGCTTATCGCACATTTACTCAATCGCTCTTATTTAGCTATCATCTTCTAAATCAGCTTCTAAATTTAGCTTGAAGTTGTTAGTTGTTGTTGTAGGCATGTTCTAACTAAAAATAAAGACAATTAAAATGATTGTTCACTCAAAAATAGATATTTTAATGAACTTTGCAGATTTATTTCTGGCATCACTTGCATGTAATGTAATGTAAAGAGTAGTAGAGAGTGCAAACTGCTCAGTAAAATTAGGTAGGCTAGGCACTAGGCAACCAAAAGAATACAAAAACAAAAATAAATACTTGTACAGAGTACAAAAGTTTTGCTTTCCATAGTAGAACGCGCCTTCTTAGCACTGTAACGTTAAGACAACATTTTTAGCTATTTGATAAGTATCGCTTTGATGACAACGTTACAGCACATAACGTAAAATAATGTAAGAAGGCTTTTAACGTACGATATCGTTAGCCAATAACAAGCTCACTAGCTTACCGAGACGAGCCATCGTCTTCCTCGTCATCTGCCACAACGTGCTTCCTTTTGAGATGCTCGCGCATCATAGACGTGCTGCCATGATAAGCGAGTTCAGCTTTGCAAATTGTATTTTTTACATTCTTTTTTTCAACGTTGTGGTTGAAATGCCCCCACACTTTAGACGCACGAGGACGGGAAGACATTTCTCTCTGTTTGTTTTTCCGGGGATGTCACGTGTGCCCCGGATGACCGACACTGCGCATGTACATCAAAGACACTGGGAGACGCTAGCCAGTGGCAGCTTCAGGGAAGAAAAACGAAAACGAAAACGAAAACGATTTTGGTAATCGACGTCGTCACGACTAGTCGACTAATCGTGGCAGCCCTACAACCACCTGCGCTACCCAGAGGACCGGGGGGTCGTCCTTCAGACACAGATCTGAGATCAGCACCACCTCCCCCCGAGTCATGACCTTTACCGTCAGGCTCGAAAACGGCTAAACCGTAGGTTAGCGCTTAAGAACAATTTCATCCTATTCTGGTGCGAGGCTACGGCATGTCGCCGTGTCCTACGGGGGAGGGGGAAGACGGGGGTGGTGGAGGGGGGGCGGTGGGGAGAGGGCCGAGACAAAGGGCTTGGGGGGCAGGGGGGTGATCAGTAGAGTTAGGAAAATATCCCAGAGACACCTCCGACACATATCATTCCTTAAGAACTGAAGGTGTAAGCACCTCCCCCCTGTCCTCAGGCAAGACTCTGATTGGTTGGTTAGGCTGGCAGCCGCCCCGGAAGTGTTCCATCCCGACATGCAGGCTTTCAGGATGACCGAGACGTCACACACACACACACACACACACACACGCACGCACACGCACACACACGCCATCGTCTGTCCCGCTGGGAGCGTGTGTGTCCTCAGTGTCGTCTCATCTTCACCTTGCGTCCAGAGCCCTCACTGTCCTGGCCCCGCCTCCAGTAGTTCTCTGTGCTGTTGCTACGGCGATGGCGGCGAGAGGAGGAACGCCGGTTCTCCTCCTTGTCCATCTCCAGGACACGTGGTCTGCAGCGAGCCAGGACACCAGAGAGAGAGAGAGAGAGACAGAGAGAGAGAGAGAGAGAGAGAGAGAGAGAGAGAGAGAGAGAGAGAGAGAGAGGAAAAGAAAGAAACGTGAACAGACACATTTTTTAAGGAGTTGTGTGTTTGGGAGAATGTGAAAGTGAACAACAAGCCTCTTCCTTTGCAATGTTTGAGTGGCGTGTGTGTGTGTGTGTGTGTGTGTGTGTGTGTACCTGTGAGCAGCGTCTGGGTCTGCTCTGCGGTGAGAGCGTTTGGCCTTCAGGGGGGCCTTCCTCTCTGGAGGGGGGGAAGGGGCGGAGTCCACGCGGGGGGCGTCCGGCCTCGTCCTGTAAACAAACAAAAACACATCAGTTGTCCGCGCGCTAGGGCTGCAACTAACGATTATTTTGGTAGTCGACTAATCTGTCGATTATTTTTTCGATTAGTCGTGTGGCTTTTCGCTGCGCGTAAATGGCGACGCAGAAGCATAAATCCGGCTTAACTAGCTATCTAACCTAACGTTACGCCAAGCTACAGCTGCTCACAGAGCTAGTTGATTGGCTAGCTAGCATTGCTGGCTAGACTACAGACAGCTCACGTTAGTAGGCTACGCTTGGCGCTGTTTATCTTACAGACAGCTCGCTGGTGGACTCAACATAATTGAAATAGCATTCACTTATCAAGCATCATTCATGATCATCCACCATGACTACCTGGTATTTTAATAGTGACCACCCTTCACTTCATCTCGCGTTCTCCTGGCTTCAACATGGAAAACCCCTGCTACGTAACGTTACATACAAGCGCCTCTGTCTGTCACACGCGTGCCACAGGGCAAATAAATTAATAGCACAAACGCTCATAGCATGTACAGCCCTGTCCATGAGACGTTGTTTTCCAACATGTAACAGTAAAGCTAACATAAACATTACGACCCTAACAATATAACGTTAGCCAGTTGGCTAACAACGTTAGCTAAAACTTACCCAGCTGATGGCTCCCGAAAAAAAAAAAAAAAAAACGTATTTGTATTTTTTTATTTCTACGATTAGCCGACACAAAAATTTCGCGTCGACGAGTTTTTATGGTCGACGTCGTCGATTATGTCGACTAATCGTTGCAGCCCTACCGCGCGCACGCACGCACACACACGCACGCACGCACAAACACACGCATGCACGAACACACGCTTATTTTCAGACTTGAGACATAACAGATGCAGTGTTTGGTAAACTCTACTAAGACACTGTGATTGTCAGACTGATGGAGGACATCGTGACTCACTTCCTGAGGATGATGACAGCCCTTCTCTCTTTGATGTCCTGGGGTCGGATACAGTGGGTGATGTCATCAGCCGCGTAACCGCTGCGAGAGGGAGAGAGCGCACACTCCTGAATTACCTTTCACCCCTCGACCTTTCTGTGACCCCACCTGTGTCCACTTCACAGATCTCATCAGGGAATTGGCGATTGGTAGGGACTAGGAGGTACTTTTAACAACAGGCTGCTTTGGTCAATTTGACTAAGGAGTTTGATCTAACAGTGGAGTGAAATACAGGTAGGTAGGTACATATACCTAATCTACACGTAAACAAAACAGCTCCACCAACCTGAGCACCGTGACGCTTCCTCTCCTCACCGGCAAAACGAGCACTGGTTCTGACACGCGGATGGGCTTGAACTGGAACCGGCAGCCGAAGCACAGAGCACTGTCGCTGAAGAAGGACACCGACACGATGGGCCGGGCGAAGATGTGCAGGGGGTCCACGTGGGACACGATGCAGCCTCCGGGTTGGTAGTCGTTAATCACGGCGCTGTTGACGAAGCCCTCCGGTACCACCCCGCCGGCCACCAGCTTGTTAATCACCAGCTCGTGGACCCAGTCTGGCACCTCGTCCACCGCGCCCTTCTGGTACAGACGCTCCTGCCCCGGGCCGCGTTTCTCCAGCTGGGCGCCGTACGTGTAGCCTTCCCCGAAGAAGTACTTGTTCCGCAGGGGCGCGCGGTCCACGGTGTGATCCCGGTAGAGTCCCGCGTCTCCCCTGGCGACCACCTCGTCTATCTTCTCCTCGATGTGCGCGCACTCCTCCGGGGTGAAGAGGCTGGTCTGGTCGATGCCTCTCTTCACCAGCCGGGCCTCCTGCTCCCGGCGAGGCTCTCCAGAGTCGCTCTGCTCCAACTCCTCCTCCTCAGACTCTCGCTGCTTGCGCTTTCGTCCGTTACTTCCGTCAGTCACTTTGGTTCTGTATTCGTCCTTGTTGTCGCCGACTTTGTTTTTGAGCTCGTCTCTGTGCGGCGTCATAGACTTCAGCTTCTCGCGCAGATCTGAGAAACCGCTGGCTGCCATTATGTTCCTATTAACAACTAAACGGATAAGTCAGAACTGGGTTTTACTCCCATATTCCAGACTGTCAGCGCAGAAGGGCGGGGTGACCGTGCCCACGTTAGCCAACTTGTGCAGACGCAGACCTAGACCAGACATAGACCAGACCAGACATAGACCAGACCTAAACCAGACCTAGACCAGACCTAGACCAGACCTAGACCAGACCCAGACCAGACCTAGACCAAAAGTCAAAGTCAAAAGTCAAAAGTCACTTTATTGTCCCATCACTGGGAAATGTGTATTGGGCTTACACCCCACAGCAGCCAACAAAGAGCAACAGACAATACAGAATGATAAAACACAAACAGAAGGCAGCCCTGTTTAAGACAAGAGTGGAAATAAAACGATAAGCAAGATATGTTCACATTCATCTGGTGCAGTTTAAAAGTTTAACAGAAACCGGAATAAAATATTTTTTAAATCTGTTTAATCTAGACCGGGGGACTCTGAACCTCCTCCCAGAGGGCAGTAGTTCATACTCTGCATGTAGGACATGAGAGGGATTCATGAGAATTCTATTAGCCTGTCTGAGAGTAGCCTGTTCAAAAATAGACTGCAGGGATGAGTGGTCTTTCACCCCTATGATCTTCCATGCAGTCTGCATCAGTCGGACCAGTTTGGACCAGACCTAGACCAGACCAGACCCAGACCAGACCCAGCTGGCAGGCTGTCAGGTTCCTGGTGTTGTGGTGTGGCTGTCAAGTTAGCTAGCTTAGCAACCAAACGCACTCGCAAAACAGACAAGGTAGTAGATATTGCCGAACGGGCGGACAGACACCAAAGTATAAGAGTCTGTCGGCAGTTCAGTTCTAGCCAGTTAAATAAATCAATGTAGCCAAACGGCAGATGACCTGCACTCTCCTGATACTTCTTAACTAGCTAGTTAGCTTCATCTTGCGACAGGCTCGATAGCCTAGGTAGCGAGCTACTTACCTAGCGAAATGGTATCGAATACATTGACACGAAACGCAAAAACATTTCGTTTTAAAGGCAAAGTTACAATTTTAGAAAGTCGATACAAATAGTCTTACAGTCGCAGCATTCCAACGTCCACACGAGACATGCGGATAGCTATGGTCGTTTTGCCAATTACATACAAATATGGAGAGAGGGGATGCCCGGTGTAACCTAGCACGACCACTCTCTGACCGGGGCCTGGGATTTTCAAGCCAATGGGAGACCGAGGAATGTTAGCTCTCCACCCTGATTGGAAGGAGCGGGTGACCCTTACATTTTCTAGATGTTCATTGGCTTTGATTTCCAAGAGGCTGAGGATACTTTCGAATATTTTGAACGCATCCTTTCCAAAGATCCTTAACCTATTTGCTATTTGAATCTCTCCTACCTTAATCGCTTCATTGTAAACACTGAAATCACAACACATTTGGACCCAATTCCTTGTTTTATTGTGATAAAAATGTTATTAAAAAACAACCAGACAAATGAAACAACAAAACAATTGTTACAACAACCTCATAGTTGAGGATTTACAAATAGTTTACAATGTTAATAACAAATAAAATAAAAGCAGTTATATTCCCGATAGATTTTATGTTAATGGTATGAAAAGCAAGAGTGGAGAATAATAGTCTGTGTCCTAGTCCGTGCATGCTTGTGCGTGTGTGTGGTGGCTGGGTGAGAGAGAAAAGAAGAGAGAGATTCACACAGCATAGTCAATGTTAGAACATCTGTATCTACTTGTTCATTGTAATGCACTCTCTGGACTCAGTCAGCAGGAACACACACTTTTCGAAACATCTGTCTGCACTATGTATCAAAGGACAAATATAAACGTCTCAGAATATAAACCCTCTTTACAAAAATATTGCTCTGGATTGATTGGACCTCCTACATAACACATTTATACACTGACAGTTCAAACACACGTGACAAGAATAGTGCAAA
>NC_137675.1:35127386-35139886 GCF_963989245.1 Nansenia antarctica | reverse complement strand
GGGGGGGGGGTGCGTGTGATTCAGTCTTGCTGTGGAGGAGGGGGGGGTGCTTGTGATTCAGTCTTGCTGTGGAGGAGGGGGGGGGGGGTGCGTGTATGTCCCAGTCCTCTTAGGGGAGGCTCACTGTCTTGGACTTTGTAAACCCCTGCTCTCCAGGCATTTCCTGTTCTTAGATCATTTCTGGTCAGCGTCAGGTGTGTGTGTATGCGCACGTGTGTGTGTGTCTGTGTGTGTATGTGTGTGTGTGTGTGTGTGTGTAGTGTACATGTGCTGTTCCGTGTGCGTGTGCGTGTAGTGTATCTGTGCTGTGTGTGTGTGTGTGTGTGTGTGTGTTCTTACATGCTGGGGATGAAGATGATGTCCTTGGCTCTGTGTTGCAGCGCCGCCAGCTTCGAGATCTGGTGGAACTGCTGTTCACTGACCTTCCCCCTGGGCAGCACGTTCATCAGTCCCTTACGGTAGTCAGGCAACACCTACACACACACACACACACACACACACACACACCACACACACACACACACACACACACACACACACACACACACACACACACACACACACCACACAGACACCACACACACACACACCACACAGACACACACACACACACACACACACACACACACACACACACACACACACACACACACCACACAGACACACACACACACACACACACACACACACACACACACACACACATCACACACACACACACACACACACACACACACACACACACACACACACACACGCAGTGTTTAGTAGTTAAACCTGGTCTTAATGTATAATGATAAACACCTTTGGTTCCACCTGGTTATAATGCATCATAATCCAGCTAGAGGTTATAATACCTGGTGATAATACCTGGTGGTTATAATACCTGGTTATAATACTTGGTGATAATACCTGGTTATAATACCTGGTTATAATACTTGGTTATAATACCTGGTGATAATACCTGGTTATAATACTTGGTGATAATACCTGGTGATAATACCTGGTTATAATACCTGGTGATAATACCTGGTGATAATACCTGGTGATAATACCTGGTGATAATACCTGGTTATAATACCTGGTGATAATACCTGGTTATAATATATGGTTATACACTACATGGTTATAATACATGGTTATAATACCTGGTTATAATGCATCATAAGAGAGTTAGTGGTTAAAATGTCTGAATATAATGCATCATAAGCCAGTTAGTAACCTAGCTACACCCAGCTACACCTAGCTACACCCAGCTACACCCAGCTACACCTAGCTACACCTAGCTACACCCAGCTTCACCTAGCTACACACAGCTACACCTAGCTACACCCAGCTACACCTAGCTACACCCAGCTACACCTAGCTACACCCAGCTACACCCAGCTACACCTAGCTACACCCAGCTACACCCAGCTACACCCAGCTACACCTAGCTACACCCAGCTACACCCAGCTACACCTAGCTACACCCAGCTACACCCAGCTACACCCAGCTACACCCAGCTACACATAACTACACCTAAGCTACACCTAGCTACACCCAGCTACACCCAGCTACACCTAACTACACCTAACTACACCCAGCTACACCTAGCTACACCCAGCTACACCTAGCTACACCCAGCTACACCCAGCTATACCCAGCTACACCTAACTACACCTAACTACACCCAGCTACACCTAGCTACACCCAGCTACACCCAGCTACACCTAACTACACCCAGCTACACCCAGCTACACCTAGCTACACCCAGCTACACCCAGCTACACCTAGCTACACCCAGCTACACCCAGCTACACCTAGCTACACCTAGCTACACCTAGCTACACCCAGCTACACCTAGCTACACCCAGCTACACCCAGCTACACCCAGCTACACCCAGCTACACCTAGCTACACCCAGCTACACCCAGCTACACCCAGCTACACCCAGCTACACCCAGCTACACCTAACTACACCTAACTACACCCAGCTACACCCAGCTACACCTAACTACACCTAACTACACCCAGCTACACCTAGCTACACCTAGCTACACCCAGCTACACCCAGCTACACCTAACTACACCCAGATACACCTAGCGGCGGAGATATGAGAAATAAATTCCACTTAAATCTGCTGAAAACATATGTATATTAGAGGAATATAATGTGGAAAAAAGTATACTGCTTAGCAGTTTTAACCAGTGAAGTAGTTTACCACGCTGGAGTTACAGTGTTAGCTACCTACTAGCCCTGACTCGTTGCCATAGCAACACAGCTATTAAGTCAAGCTTAGCCAGGGGGGAAGGTGGCTAACTTTCTAACCTCAAAATAAGTCAGTCTTATTTTTTATGCAACAGGCAGTCTTAATTAGACTGGTCTAACCTGAGAATATAAGACTAGTCTAAGGTTTAGACCAGTCTTAATCTATCGTTATGCAACCGGTCCCTGGTTATAATGCATCATAATCCAGTTGGTGGTTATAATACCCTGTTATAATACCTGGTAATAATGCATCATAATCCAGCTAGTGGTTATAATACCCTGTTATAATACCTGGTTATAATGCATCATAATCCAGCTAATGTTTATAATACCTGGTAATAATGCATCATAATCCAGCTAGTTGTTATAATACCTGGTTATAACACCTAGTTATAATGCATCATAAGATAGTTAGTTGTTATAATACCTGGTTATAATACCTGGTTATAATACCTGGTTATAACACCTGGTTATAATACCTGGTTATAATGCATCATACGAGAGTTAGTTGTTATAATACTTGGTTATAATACCTGGTTATAACACCTGGTTATAATACCTGGTTATAATGCATCATAAGAGAGTTAGTTGTTATAATACCTGGTTATAACACCTGGTTATAATACCTGGTTATAATACCTGGTTATAACACCTGGTTATAATACCTGGTTATAATACCTGGTTATAATACCTGGTTATAATACCTGGTTATAATGCATCATAAGAGAGTTAGTTGTTATAATACCTGGTTATAACACCTGGTTATAATACCTGGTTATAATACCTGGTTATAATACCTGGTTATAATGCATGGTGACACAGAGTTCGTTGTCGAACTTGAGGGGCTGGGTCCAGATGACCCTGCGGAACCACAGGCTGTAGTTGGTGTCTGCAGGCTCCGCCTCCGTGGCGATATCCAGGATGTACTCCCGCTTGTTGAGCGGACGGACATTCTGACCTGCGCACACACACACACACACACACACACACACACACACACGCACGCACACACACACTCACACACGCATCCACACGTGCGCACACACACACAAACACATGCACGCACACACACGCGCACACACACCCACACGCGCGCACCCACACGCGCACACACACACACACACACACACACACACACACACACACACACACACACACGCATATGACGATAACGTTGGAGGGTAAACAAGTGTGTGGTGTGTGTGTGTGTGTGTGTGTGTGCGTGTGTGTATGTTGTGTGTGTGTGTGTGTGTGTGTGTGTGTGTGTGTGTGTGTGTGTGTGTGTGTGCGCGCGTGTGTGTGTGTGTGTGCGCTGGTGTCTGACTCCTCCCACCTCTGTTGGTCACCAGGAAGATGGTGTACTCCTCCATGGCCTCCAGCCTGTGCAGAGCCATCTCATAACACAGCTCCTCGATCACCTCCAGGGCCACCTGCCAACCAGGGACACATGTCAGTGTGGGGCGCATGCTGCAGCGTCTGGGCTGCATGCTGCAGACTGTGACAGCTCCCCTACAGGCCAGACGCTGCATGCTCCCCCACACTCAGTGATCCCATATTAGCACTTAATCAGCCATGTGAGTAGAAAGAAATGTTCTATCTTTGCACTCGATCAAATTTCAGGACCCTCCTTTCATGACCTTTCCTAGATATGAGCGTTCTACCACCCCAGTATCCTTACATTTACATTACATACATCAAAATCACATCAGGATAAGCTAGTATGAAGCTATTTTGCCGTTTATCTGTGTAGGAAGCAGGCTAATTTACAAGCGGTCAACTAGTGGTGGTTGTGTGTAAATAGCAGCTTAGCATTGTAAAGAGGGCCTTACAGTACAACATAGGGTTGTTTTCTTACTGTGGTCGACCGGCAGTCAAACAACGACCATGACCGTAGGATGATGATAGGTTTTGATATATAAGCGGTGGCAAAAGCAGGTTTTGGTTACACACACACTTTCCGGGGACACACGCGTATGCACGTGTGCACGCACACGCACTGACACAAACACAAACACTCACTGAACAGGTCTTGATTTTGAGGTGACGCTCGATGCCTCCAGGGAACAGAAACAGCTGTCGCTTAGAGCTCCGCCCAGCCTGGGGACAACCAGGAATGAGGTTAGAGGAGGAGGGGGGAGGAGGAGGAGGGTGGAGGAGCAGGTGGTGGTGGTGGTGGAGGAGGAGGAGGTAGGGAGGTGTAGGAGGCAGAGGAGGTAGGGAGGAGGAGGAGGAGGGAGGAGGTAGGGAGAAGGAGGAGGAGGAAGAGGAGGAGGTAGGGAGGTGTAGGAGGAGGAGGTAGGGAGGAGGAGGTAGGGAGAAGGAGGAGGAGGAGGTAGGGAGGTGTAGGAGGCGGAGGAGGTAGGGAGGTGTAGGAGGAGGAGGTAGGGAGGTGTAGGAGGAGGAGGAGGAGGAGGTAGGGAGAAGGAGGAGGAAGAGGAGGAGGAGGAGGTAGGGAGGAGGAGGAGGTAGGGAGAAGGAGGAGGAGGAGGTAGGGAGGTGTAGGAGGCGGAGGAGGTAGGGAGGTGTAGGAGGAGGAGGAGGTAGGGAGAAGGAGGAGGAAGTGGAGGAGGAGGAGGAGGTAGGGAGGAGGAGAAGGAGGAGGAGGAGGTAGGGAGGAGGAGGAGGAGGAGGAGGAGGGGGAGGGGGAGGAGGAGGAGGAGGATGAGGAGGTAGGGAGGAGGAGGAGGAGGAGTAGAAGGAGGAGGAGGAGGAGAAGTAGAAGGAGGAGGAGAAGGAGGAGGTAGGGAGGAGGAGGAGGAGGAGGGGGAGGGGGAGGAGGAGGTAGGGAGGAGGAGGAGGAGGAGGAGTAGAAGGAGGAGGAGGAGGAGGAGTAGAAGGAGGAGGAGGAGGAGGAGGAGTAGAAGGAGGAGGAGGAGGAGGAGTAGAAGGAGGAGGAGGAGGAGACTGTTCTACAGGCATGGAGGAGGAGGATGAATGAATGAATGAATGAATGGTCTTTATTGTCATTAATACAGTACAGGTACTGTAAGGCGACTATCAAAAACAAACTTTGTCGCCGAGAGGCTAAGTAGGGGAAAAATACCTGCCCGACGCGCTGGCTGTCAATGAATCACTGTTCCGAAAGTACGTTTTGTATATTTATTGTAGATAAAAACAAACGGTGAAACGGTATCACAAAACATTAAAACAGCGTCCCAAGAGAATTAAACAGTGACTTATTACAGCGGTGTCAAAGCGGTCAGCAAAAGTAGGACTTCCCCACTCACCCCCTCTCCATCCATTCACAAATCCAACAGGTGAACAGCTGATTTCACTACTACTACTGACGTAATACTGACGTACCACCAACACCATGTGATTCGAATCCCTGCATGTGACCAACAATCCAACCAAACAACAACAGACAACAATACAACCCATACCTGGCACCTACAGGTACCATACAATGACATTTAGGAGGGGGGGCTCCCCTGGTGCTTGGAAAAATAAAAAAAAAACTAAAAACAAGGAGGGAAAAGAGCTGGTTTACATAAATAAAGGCTATATACACTATCCACTATACTATACTACTATACTATACAAATAAAACACTGTGCTGTACTCTATGCTATGCTATAAATATCCTAACATTTCCTATCTCTGAACCTTACACAAGGGTTGTCATATTGCACATAGTATTATTGCACATAGTCTTATTGCACATTCATTTAAAGTGAAAGTTTGCAGGTTTGAAATGTTCACAGTTGTATTTCAATATTGCACTTGTGATAACAATCTAGTAGCTGCCATCAAATTGTCTAGATTGTCCAGGGCCTAGGACCTAGGTCTTTGCTGTGTTCAGGGCCTGAATGGCCCTAGGGTAGAAGCTGAGCTTCAGTCTATTTGTCCTTGCGGACATGGTCCTGAACCGCCTGCCTGAGGGCAGCCGGACAAAGTGTTCGTTCCCAGGGTGGGATGGGTCCCTGGAGATCTTGGAGGCCTTCCTGAGGCAGCGTGTGTTGTACAGCTCTTCCAGAGAGGGGAGAGGGGCGCCGATGATCTTCTGGGCCGATCTCACGACTCTCTGTAGCGCTTTCCTCTCTGCGGCTGTTTGAGGTGGTATTTCCTGAGGACTCTCAGGAGGTAGAGCCGCTGTTGTGCCTTCTTGATGATGGCTGCTGTGTTGTTCCTCCAGGACAAGTTATCCTGTATGTGCACCCCCAGGAATCGGAGAGTTGAGACTCTCTCCACGCTTCCTCCATCGACGAGCAGGGGCTGGACCTCAGATTTTTTCCTCCTGAAGTCCACGATGATTTCCTGGGTCTTTAGCTGGTTTAGCAGCAGGTTGTTAACCTTGCACAGCTTGCCCAGCTGCTCCACCTCATCCCTGTACGCCGCCTCGTCCCCCCCCGAGATGCAGCCCACCACGGTGGTGTCGTCTGCAAACTTTATGATGGAGTTGCTGGGGTGGACGGGGGTGAAGTCGTAGGTGTAGAGGTTGTAGAGGATGGGGCTCAGCTCGCAGCCCTGGGGGGACCCAGTGCTGAGTCTGAGGGCTGTGGAGGTGTGGGAGCCCACCCGCACTCTCTGGGGGCGGTCAGACAGGAAGTCCTTGATCCATGCGCAGATGGAGTGTGATAGTCCCAGGTCTAGTAGTTTGGTCACTAGCCTGTCTGGAAGGATAGTGTTGAAAGCAGAGCTGAAGTCCACAAAGAGCAGTCTCGCGTAGCTGTTCCCCCTCTCCAGGTGGGATAGAGTGGAGTGGAGAGTCGTCGCGATGGCGTCCTCTGTGGACCTGTGGGCTCTGTAGGCGAACTGGTATGGATCCAGGTTGGGCGGGAGGCATGTGACTATGTGGGCCCGGACCAGTTTCTCGAAGCACTTCATGATGATTGGTGTGAGTGCCACCGGGCGGTAGTCGTTTAGGCAGCTCACCGTGCTTTTCTTCGGGACTGGGATGATTGTTGAGGTTTTCAGGCAGGGTGGGATGGTGGCCTGGGACAGGGACTGGTTGAAGATGTTGGTGAAAACCCCGGCCAGCTGGTCGGCGCAGTCCCTCAGCACCCGTCCCAGGACGCCGTCCGGCCCTGAGGCTTTTCTGGGGTCCACCGCCTTCAGCACGCGTCTCACTTCATGCTCTGTGAGGGTGAGGCTGCTGAGAGCTGGAGAGAGTTATGTTTGTGTTGTGGTTACCTCCGTTCGCCCCTCGTCGAACCGGGCGTAGAAGGAGTTCAGCTCTTCCGCCAGCAGGGGGTCGCCCTCAGCGGCTGTGAGCCTGTTGGCTCTGAAGTTTGTCATGTGCTGAACCCCCTGCCACACCCGCCTGGAGTCGTTGCTCAGGAAGCATTCCTCAATCTTCTCTCTGTGGTCTGTCTTGGCCTCCCGGATGCCGCGGTTTAGGTTAGCCCTGGTGGTGATGTACAGCAGTGTGTCCTTCGCTGAGAAAGCATTGTTCCTCTCCTTGAGCAGTTGTCGGACCTTCTCAGTCATCCATGGCTTCGTGTTGGGGTAGACCCGGACACGTTTGTCCACGGTGGCTGAATTGGTGCAGTTCACTATGTGGTTCAGAACCGACGACGTGAACTGTTCCAGGTCCTCATGCTCATATTCCTGCCATGAGGTGTCATTTAGGCAGATCTGCAGTGGAGCGGACCCTGCTGGCCAGGTTCTGACAGTCTTAGTGGTGATGGGGGCACTTTTCCTCATGGGAGTGTAGGCTGGGATCAGGAGGATGGACACGTGGTCAGACATGCCTAGATGAGCTAGCGGTCTGGCTTTGTAGGCAAGCTTGATGTTGGTGTATACCTTGTCCAGTGTGTTATCTCCTCTTGTTGCACATTTAACATGCTGATAAAACTTGGGTAGTACTACCTTCAGGTCAGCATGATTAAAGTCTCCAGCTATTATGTGTACTGCCTGGGGATCTGTACTCTGTCCACCACTGATGACGTCATGTAGCCGGGCTAATGCTAAGCTAGCACCCGCGCTTGGTGCGATGTATACAGCTGTTATGTACACTGCGTTGAATTCCCTCGGGAGGTATGTGGGTCGGCATTTAACAGTCAAGTATTCCAGGTCTGGGGAGCAGTGGCTACTTACAGTTTTTGTGTTTAAGCACCAGCTGTCCTTCGTAGATATGACCAAGCCGCCCCCGCGAGTTTTCTCGCTAAGCAATGTCCTGTCCGCTCGGTGAAGAGAGCGGCCTTGCAACGAGACAGCAGAGTCAATAATGGAAGCGCTGAGCCAGGTTTCTGTGAGAATAATCACACAGCTATCCCCCACGGTGTTGTTGGTAGCCACCTGCAGTCTCAGTTCGTCCATCTTGTTAGCTAGGGATCTTACGTTAGAGAGGAATATACTCGGCAAAGCTGGCTTGTCCAGGCACTTCCTCAGCTTAGCTAGCAGGCCTCCTCTGCAGCCCCGTCGTTGCTTGCGGTCCCTACGCCGTCGTTTGCGTCTCAGGGTCGGGACTGTGTACCATTTTTCTCCCGGAGGTCGGGCGATATCGTGAGGGATCCTTTGTTGTTTCAGGAACTCCGCTGTTACTGTCTTCTCGTTTTGCGCACCAACTTCTAGTAAGTCTAGTCTGCTGTAGGTACTATTTACACAACAGTTCCCTATAAGTACTGAAATAAAAATGTACATACAAATGTACTTTAAAACGCTAAAAAGCACCAACGTCGGGAGCTCTCCCAGCCTCGCGTGTGAACGAGCCGCCATCTTGAATATTATAATTATTATGAATTGAATAGGAGGAGTAGAAGGAGAAGGAGGAGGAGTAGAAGGAGGAGGAGGAGGAGGAGGAGAAGGAGGAGGAGGAGGAGGAGGAGGAGGAGGAGTAGAAGGAGGAGGAGGAGGAGGAGTAGAAGGAGGAGGAGAAGGAGGAGGAGGAGGAGGAGTAGAAGGAGGAGGAGGAGGAGGAGTAGAAGGAGGAGGAGGAGGAGGAGACTGTTCTACAGGCATGGAGGAGGAGGAGGAGTAGAAGGAGAAGGAGGAGGAGGAGAAGTAGAAGGAGGAGGAGGAGGAGGAGGAGGAGGAGAAGGAGGAGGAGGAGGAGGAGGGAGGATCAGGACTGACCACCATGGCCTTCAGCTCCATGCTGCTGGGGGCGGCGGTGCGTCCTCCATACTGGAACGTCTTCCTCAGGTTCTGCTCACACGCCTTGGCTATCCCTGCCAATCACAACCCAGCCTCATCACAACCTCCTCCAATCACAACCCAGCCTCATCACAACCTCCTCCAATCACAACCCAGCCTCATCACAACCTCCTCCAATCACAACCCAGCCTCAGACACAACCTCCTCCAATCACAACCCAGCCTCAGACACAACCTCCTCCAATCACAACCCAGCCTCATCACAATCTCCTCCAATCACAACCCAGCCTCAGACACAATGTGTATGTGTGTGTGTGTGTGTGTGTGTGTGTGTGTGTGTGGTGTGTGTGTGTGTGTGTGTGTGGTTGTATGTGTGTGTGTGTGTGTGTGTGTGTGTGTGTGTGGTTGTATGTGTGTGTGTGTGTGTGTGTGTGTGTACCCTGGAACATCACCCCCGGGCTCCTGCAGGCGTCCTGGAGGAACTTTAGCAGGAAGGGCTTCAGCACCTCGGAGCAGCGGTGGAAGGCAGTCAGGATGTACAGCAACCTCCATCCCCGCTGGCAACTGTCACTACGGAACACACAGACACACATCTTATACACACACACATACACACACATCTTCTACACGCACACATACACACACATCTTATACACGCACACATACACACACATCTTATACACACAGCATGGTTAGGGGTGGTGGTTCAAGTGTGGTTCTAAGGTGTCTTATGGTTTGGAGGTCGAGGGTTCGAGGGTTCGAGGTTAGGGGGCCATGTTTCAGAGGTAGGGATAATAATAAAAATGAACTTTATTCATATAGCAACTTTTTAAAACAGTGTTACAAAGGGCTTTACAAATGTGCAGATGAAACAGATATGCAAATTAAGACCCAAAATATAAACTAGAAAACAGTCAAACACGACACAGTAGAAAGAATAAGGGCAACATCAATAAAAGGCTAGTCTCAAAACAAAGTGTTTTAGGAAGAGATTTAAAAGAAGGGGAGGCGGGGGGAGGGAGGCGGGGGAGGGGAGGCGGGGGGAGGAAGGTGGGGGAGGGAGGCGGGGGGAGGGGCGGGGCCTACGGTTTGGAGCTGGTGTTGGAGGTGATCTGCTTGAGGACTTGGCAGTACGCTTCATCCTTCATCAGACCAAACTCTCCTATCAGCTGAGGAGAGACACACACACATCACACACCTGCACACACACACATCACACACATGCACACACACACATCACACACCTGCACACACACACATCACACACCTGCTCACACACACACACACATCACACACCTGCACACACACACACATCACATACCTGCACACACACACACACACATCACACACCTGCACACACACACATCACACACCTGCACACACACATCACACACCTGCACACACACACACACACACACACACACACATCACACACCTGCACACACACACACACATCACACACCTGCACACACACACACACACACACACACACACACACACACACACATCACACACCTGCACACACACACACACACACACACACACACACATACACACACACACACACACATCACACACCTGCACACACACACATCACACACCTGCACACACACACATTACACACCTGCACACACACACATCACACACCTGCTCACACACACACATCACACACCTGCACACACACACATCACACACACACATCACACACCTGCACACACACACACACACACACACACACACACACACACACACACATCACACACCTGCACACACACACGTCACACACCTGCACACACACTTGCACACACACCTGCACACAGACAGACAGACACACAGACACACCTGCACACAGACAGACAGACACACAGACACACCTGCACACAGACACACACGCAGACACAGACACACATGCAGACAGACACACACACACGCAGACACACAGCCCCACCTGCACACACACCTGCACACACACATACACACACACATCACACACCTGCACACACACATCACACACCTGCACACACACACACACACATCACACACCTGCACACACACACATCACACACCTGCACACACACACATCACACACCTGCTTACACACACACATCACACACCTGCACACACACATCACACACCTGCACACACACACACACACACATCACACACCTGCACACACACACACACACACACACATCACACACCTGCACACACACACGTCACACACATCACACACCTGCACACACACCTGCACACACACCTGCACACAGACACACAGACACACCTGCACACAGACACACAGACAGACGCAGACACACACGCAGACACAGACACACATGCAGACAGACACACACACACGCAGACACACAGACACACCTGCACACAGACACACAGACAGACGCAGACACACACGCAGACACAGACACACAGACAGACGCAGACACACACGCAGACACAGACACACAGACAGACGCAGACACACACACACGCAGACACACAGACCCACCTGCACACAGACACACAGACAGACGCAGACACACACGCAGACACAGACACACAGACAGACGCAGACACACACGCAGACACAGACACACAGACAGACGCAGACACACACACACGCAGACACACAGACCCACCTGCACACAGACACACAGACACACCTGCACACACACACACACATCACACACCTGCACACACACCTGCACACACACCTGCACACAGACACACAGACACACCTGCACACAGACACACCTGCACACAGACACACCTGCACACACACACATCACACACCTGCACACACACATACACACATCACACACCTGCACACACACACATCACGCACCTGCACACACACACATCACACACCTGCACACACACACATCACACACCTGCACACACACACATCACACACCTGCTCACACACGCACATCACACACCTGCACACACACACATCACACACCTGCACACACACATACACACACACACACACACATCACACACCTGCACACACACACACACACACACACACACACACATCACACACCTGCACACACACACGTCACACACCTGCACACACACACATCACACACCTGCACACACACCTGCACACAGACACACAGACACACCTGCACACAGACACACAGACACACCTGCACACAGACACACAGACAGACGCAGACACACACGCAGACACAGACACACATGAAGACAGACA
>NC_137675.1:35034886-35122386 GCF_963989245.1 Nansenia antarctica | reverse complement strand
ATTGATGGATGTGCCCTTTTTGATGGAGAGCAGTGAGCGGATGACTGGATGTGAGCATGTATTTGACTAATGCCGATAGATTCGCATCTTGCTCTGAAACCGGAGCTGGAGGTGCAGACAGGATTTTACAGCGTTCCTTCAAACTATCGTAATTCATGAACTATATGCCCAATCTAAAAAATTCAAACAGTTTCTGAAAGCAGAGAAGTTTCACTTTTTTAAGTTAAGGCACTTAACGTTACATGTTGTAAGGCTGATCTGTGCACGATAGTGCTGCATTATTATTATTTATTTTTTTTTTTTTTTTTTATTTTATCCCCTTTTTTCACCCAATATAGTATCCAATTGTACCCAACCTAGTATCCAATTATCCCCTGCCTATTGCGTAGGATCCGCCGCACGACCCCGTGGCCGGCAGCCCAGAGGAGAGAGCCAGGCAGACTAGCTGTCTGGCTCCTCAAGCCTGACACCGTTATTCCGGCACCCCGGGGGCGGTGTTAAGCGACGGATCCTTGTCCGGAAATAGTCCTATACCCCCCTTGGGAGCGGCCGCTCAATATGCCGCTCCCTGTGGGCCCCGGCCATATCCGGATCTGGCGAGACCGGGATTCGATCCCAGTCCCCGGTGGGCAGCTTGCACCAGAGACTGATGCTTAGACCGCTGCGCCACCGCGGGGCTGATAGTGCTGCATTTTGACATAATTCTTATCGCATCCCCCCGCTGATCTGTATATGAATGAATGAATGGTCTTTATTGTCATTGATATAGTACAGGTACCAAACAACGAAATTTGGGAGGGGGGGCTCCCCTGGTGCTAGGAAAGAAAACTAAAAACAAGAAGGGAAAAGAGCTGGTTTACATAAATAAAGGCTATGTACACTGTCCACTATACTATACAAATAAACACTGTGCTGTACTCTATGCTATGCTATACCTATTCTAACATTTCCTATCTCTGAACCTTATGTACCCGAGGGTTGTCATATTGCACATAGTGTTATTGCACATTCATTTAAAGTGTCGCAGTTTGCAGGTTTGAAATGCGGGGGGAATCTTATGACACGTAACTCCTCCTACAGTCCCGGGTCGTTCCTGTATAGTGGAGAAGCGTTTCTGAAAGTACGGCACGGCACGGCACGGCTCGGATACAAATGCGGCCCGGTTCGGGTCGGTAGTGGAAAAGCGGCATTCGTACCTCCAGAGTGGGTCTATCTCATGTTAGTGTGTGTGTGTGTGAGTGTGTGTGTGTGTTAGTACCTCCAGGGTGGGTCTATCTCATGTGAGTGTGTGTGTGTTAGTACCTCCAGGGTGGGGTCTATCTCATGTGAGTGTGTGTGTGTGTGTGTGTGTGTGTGTGTGTGTGTGTGTTAGTACCTCCAGGGTGGGTCTATCTCATGTGAATGTGTGTGTGTGTGTGTGTGTGTGTGTTAGTCCCTCCAGGGTGGGGTCTATCTCATGTGAGTGTGTGTGTGTGTGTGTGTGTGTGTAAGTGTGTGTGTGTGTGTGTTAGTACCTCCAGGGTGGGGTCTATCTCATGTGAGTGTGTGTGTGTTAGAACCTCCAGAGTGGGTCTATCTCATGTGTGTGTGTGTGTGTGTGTGTGTGTGTGTGTGTGTGTGAGTACCTCCAGGGTGGGGTCTATCTCATGTGTGTGTGTGTGTGTGTGTGTGTGTGTGTGTGTGTTAGTACCTCCAGGGTGGGTCTATCTCATGTGAGTGTGTGTGTGTGTGTGTGTGTGTGTGTGTGTGTGTTAGTACCTCCAGGGTGGGGTCTATCTCATGTGTGTGTGTGTGTGTGTGTGTGTGAGTGTGTGTGTGTTTGTACCTCCAGGGTGGGTCTATCTCATGTGTGTGTGTGTGTTAGTACCCCCAGGGTGGGGTCTATCTCATGTGTGTGTGTGTGTGTGTGTGTGTGTGTGTTAGTACCTCCAGGGTGGGTCTATCTCATGTGAGTGTGTGTGTGTGTGTGTGTGTGTGTGTGTGTGTGAATGTGTGTGTGTGTGTGTGTGTGTTAGTACCTCCAGGGTGGGGTCTAACTCATGTGTGTGTGTGTGTGAGTGTGTGTGTGTGTGTTAGTACCTCCAGGGTGGGTCTATCTCATGTGAGTGTGTGTGCTAGTGTGTGTGTGTGTGTGTGTGTTAGTACCTCCAGGGTGGGGTCTATCTCATGTGAGTGTGTGTGTGTGTGTGTTAGTACCTCCAGGGTGGGGTCTATCTCATGTGAGTGTGTGTGTGTGTGTTAGTACCTCCAGGGTGGGGTCTATCTCATGTGAGTGTGTGTGTGTGTGTGTGTGTGTGTGTGTGTGTGTGTGTGTTAGTACCTCCAGGGTGGGGTCTATCTCATGTGTGTGTGTGTGTTAGTACCTCCAGGGTGGGGTCTATCTCATGTGTGTGTGTGTGTGTGTGTGTGTGTGTGTGTTAGTACCTCCACGGTGGGGTCTATCTCATGTGTGTGTGTGTGTGTGTGTGTGTGTGTGTGTGTGTTAGTACCTCCAGGGTGGGGTCTATCTCATGTGTGTGTGTGTGTGTGTGTGTGTGTGTGAGTGTGTGTGTGTGTGTGTTAGTACCTCCAGGGTGGGGTCTATCTCATGTGTGTGTGTGTGTGTGTGTGTGTGTGTGTGTGTTAGTACCTCCAGGGTGGGTCTATCTCATGTGAGTGTGTGTGCTAGTGTGTGTGTGTGTGTGTGTGTGTGTGTGTGTGTTAGTACCTCCAGGGTGGGGTCTATCTCATGTGAGTGTGTGTGTGTGTTAGTACCTCCAGGGTGGGGTCTATCTCATGTGTGTGTGTGTGTGTGTGTGTGTGTGTGTGTGAGTACCTCCAGGGTGGGGTCTATCTCATGTGTGTGTGTGTGTGTGTGTGTGTGTGTGTTAGTACCTCCAGGGTGGGGTCTATCCCATGTGTGTGTGTGTGTGTGTGTTAGTACCTCCAGGGTGGGGTCTATCTCATGTGTGTGTGTGTGTGTGTGTTAGTACCTCCAGAGTGGGGTCTATCTCATGTGTGTGTGTGTGTGTGTGTGTGTGAGTACCTCCAGGGTGGGGTCTATCTCATGTGAGTGTGTGTGTGTTAGTACCTCCAGAGTGGGGTCTACCTCATGTGTGTGTGTGTGTGTGTGTGTGTGTGTGAGTACCTCCAGGGTGGGGTCTATCTCATGTGAGTGTGTGTGTGTGTGTGTTAGTACCTCCAGGGTGGGGTCTATCTCATGTGCAGCCATGGTTGACGCCACGGCGATGGCGACGGCCGAGGAGGTGGCCACACGCCCCGCCCCCCCCTTAGGCTCCGCCCCCCGGTCCAGGGGGAGGGACAGGAAGTCGGGGGCGGCGACCGGACGCACGCCGTCCTCTGGGAACGCCCCGGAACGACCGCACACCGCTCCGAACTTCCAACCTGGACCACACACACACACACACACACACACACACACAATCACATATACACAATCATATATACACACACACACACAATCACATATACACAATCATATATACACACACACACACACACACACAATCACATATACACAATCATATATACACACACACACACACACACATACACATACATATACACACACACAAACACATATACACGCACACACACAGACATCTAGACATGTCACCATGCTGAGCTACACAGACAATGGCTGAACGTGTCCGTGTGTCTGTCCACCCACCAAAGTCTGGAGTGTCTCTTTTCAGCTCCTCCAGAAACACCACCCTCTTCCTCACCACAGAGCCGTAGATCTGACCTGCAACACACACACACACACACACACACACACACATGAGTTGACCAGTTCCACATACACACACACCGATCGGTGGCGATGTCATCCCTGTGCGCCGTATATCCTCACCCTTCTCCAGTCCGTCCATCACCTGCAGCCTGATGATGTCACCTTTATGGAAGTTGAGCAGCGAGCGGTCGTCTGTCACAAAATGACGCTCGGCTATGACGTAGTCAGAGTCCTGGGGGAGGGGGGGGGGGGAGATCGGGAGAGAGAGAGAGAGAGAGAGAGAGAGAGAGAGAGAGAGAGAGAGAGAGAGAGAGAGAGAGAGAGAGAGAGAGAGAGAGAGAGAGAGAGAGAGAGAGAGAGAGAGAGAGAGAGAGAGGGCAAAAGTTGTAGCCAGATTTTGGTGGTGCCGGCCTCACTGGTCATGACACATGACACATTTCATGACACATTTCATCACATTTTAAAGCAAGATTAATTAACAGTTTCAAAATAATAAAAGAAGGAAAAAGGCCTTGTGCAAAAGTTTGGAAACCCTGTCAGCTAGTACTTTGTAACTCCTCCTTGGGCAACTATAACAGCTTGCAAACGCTTCCTGTAGCCAGCTACGAGTCTTTACATTCTTGTTTGGGGAATTTTTCCCATTCTTCCTGGCAGAACACCTCTAGTTCATATGTGACACCGTTTCATTAAAAGGTCCTCATGTCGGCAATTGTGAAACCTCGCAATGGAGCCAAACAAGTCTTGTTGTGAAAAAAAATGTTTTCAGGTATTTGTCATTGTCATTGTATAAGCAATTCTATTTTTATGAAGATGGTAGTATTTCGTAAAAGTGGTGTGTTGGTAACAGTGGGCAATCATTTTAAATGTACTGTCTTCTTTTTTTATTACAGCTTTGATGCCCAGATGGGATGGGAAGGAACTACACCGAAGTCCCACTAGATGCTTTATGGACTATAATGATAAATGCATGCACACGGACACAACATTATTATTTTTTACCATTCTATTATTGTATTGCTCAATTGTATCTTGCCTAATTTTTTCCATTGCCATTAATTTTACTCTCTTTTACTTGTAATGGGATGTAATAAACTTTTGGCACACATGGCAATAAAAAATCATGAATCTTGAATTATTATTATTATTATTAATATTTAGCAATTTAAACATGTCAGCCTGCAATTTTGTTTCCTGAGGGTTAGCTGACAACCCCACTGACAGATGACAGGTAGATCATGAGAGGTAGTGTAATGGGGGAGTGGTTGTCTTGAGGGTGTGGTTGTCTTGAGGGAGTGATTAGGGTGGAGTTAACCAGCTATTGTTCCCACCCATTACCTCTATGAAAAAACTCTGAAGTCCTGGAGGTACTTCATGGTTGATTTTGAGGTATGCTTCGGGTCATTGTCTTGCTAGAATACCCAACCTCTCTTCAACTTCAATTTCTGGACTGACCTTCAAACTTTAGCCTCAAGAATGTCTTGATATTTGATGGAATCCATTTAGTCAGGTTCACTATGTTTCAATTTAAACTTTCGTGGGAATTTTTTGGGGATTTGCTAATCTATACATTTTTGGAAAGGGCATTGTATGAGGAATCAGAAAATATATGTTTCCATTTGCACAGATGTCTGAAAGGCGGCCATCTTGGCATTTACAAAATGGCCGCCATAATACACACGTTTTGTAATATCTTGGCTTCTAAATAAGCTAGAACATTGATTTTAACTGCTAAACCTACATTTTCAGGGTCAATGAATCCAATGGTTGGAGTTACAAAGCAATTTTTGGTATTCTTCTTCTTAAAAAAAAAAAGTATATGGGCACAGGCAGCCATTGCTCTGCAGGATCCATAGGCTAATTGGATCCCCTGCAAAATTGGTACTCCAAACATGAGGATGGCATGCTTAAACCAACAACCACAGACGTCCTCCCAGCCCCAAAGTCCATCATTGAGATGGTACAATGCAAATGCAAAACTGACTGTTCTTCTGGCAGATGTTCATGCAGAGCTAAGAACTTAGCCTGTACGACATGTGCAGCAGCCAGTGCCAGAACGATGACGATTCCCAAGCTGTGACGCACGGAAGTGATGATGATGAACTAATCTAACAGCCCAGCTCACATTGGCACGCATTGGACTCGCCATTCACATATCACATCACACATAGCATAAACGCTTATACATAGTCAAGAGACACAACCCGCCTGTCATTACACATAGAGTAAATACACATCCCACAAACAGAACAACCAGCACACCATACACTCCCCACATTCCTCCCATTCATTTATTTTGTTTCATTCCCTATTTTTATCATTAAATATGATATACAGAGCTTATTCTCCATGCCGCACCCGCCTTGAAGTCCTGCCTGAGAGCGTTCCTCACTTCCTGTTTGCGCCAACTCAAGATCCCCAAAATCTGGCGAAGAGCCCTAGTTGTTGCGATCCCTAAACCGAATAAGCCTGAAGGGGACCCTAAGAGTTACCGTCCCATCTCTCTGTTATGCATCCCCTTCAAGATCCTCGAGACGGGGCCGTCTTTATAGACCTGGCGGCTGCCTACGATACCGTATGGCATCGCGGCCTCACCTGCAAGCTGCTCCGCCTGCTGCCGGACAGGCACATGGTCAGAATGATCATGGAGCTCATCCGTAACCGCAGCTTTACCCTTACCACCGGTTGCGGACAGCTAAGCAGGCTTCGACGCCTTAAGAACGGCGTCCCTCAGGGATCGGTCCTGGCCCCCCTCCTCTATAATATCTACACCTATGACCTGCCCAACACACTCTCGCGGAAGTACGCCTACGCAGACGACCTCGCAGTGGTGTACTCTGCTGGAAATTGGCAGTCTGTGGAGGGGATTCTGAGCCAGGACATGCAGACACTAGTGGCATACTTCCGGAAATGGAGATTGAAGCTTAGCGAGGCAAAGACGGTGTCGGCTGCCTTCCACCTTAACAACAGGGAGGCTAAATGTGAGCTTAGAGTATACCTAGATGGAACTCCCCTGCCATGTTCCGCTGAGCCAATCTATCTCGGCGTGACATTGGACAGGACGCTCACGTTTCGCCGGCACCTCGAGTCACTGCGCAAGAAGTTAACAGCTCGTGTGGCGTTGATGAGGCGACTGGTTGGCTCAGGCTGGGGCGCCGGCGCAAAGACCTTGCACACGGCAGCCCTAGCCCTCCTCTATTCAACTAGTGAATACTGCGCCCCAGTATGGTGTCGCAGTGCCCACACCCGCCTCATCGACTCGCCTATAAACGAAGCCTTGCGGTTTGTGACAGGATGCCTGCGTCCTACCCACGTGGACAACCTTCCCATCGTAGCAGGCATCCAGCCCGCAGGCCTCCGCCGCATGGGAGCCACAGCACGTCTCGCCTGCCGGGCCGTGGAGCTTAATAACCATCTGCTCCACGATAGGCTCACTATAACAGCGGAGCCCTCCCGGCGTCTCAAGTCGAGACACCCATTTGTGCCTGCCGCACAGGATCTCAGGCAGCAATGCAGAGATCTTAACATCAGTGCGGCAGGATGGGCGGATTATATGTGGCGCGCGGAGTGGGAGGCAAACACCTCCAAACTCCGCGACCATATCCCAGTCGCCGGCCCTGAGCCCCTCGGGATGGACTTGCCAAGGCTATCCTGGGTGAGGCTCAATCGTCTCCGGACCGGCATCGGGCGTTTCCGCTCATCAATGCACAGATGGGGCTTGGCCCCAAATGCGTCGTGCGAGTGTGGCGCAGAGGACCAAACCGCAGACCATGTTATCCTGGATTGCCCGGTGTACCACCCACCCAACGGGATGCATGTTCTGTCGGTACTAGATGACGAGACGATGACGTGGCTTCTGGAGGGGTGTCCAGAAATATAGCCCGGGTGAGCCCCTCAACCAGGTCTCGGGGTGGTAAAAGGGTAGCCCCTCGGCCCCGAGCATGGTGGAGTGGAGAGGAAAACAACTACCCATACGCCGAAAGAAGATCATTAAATATGCCATTAGGCTAAAGATTTACCTGCCTCTGTATTGCCTTACTGGTTGCTGGCTGTTGCCATAACATCCAAAAATGTATAGATTAGCAAATCCCCCCAAAAAGCCAACAAAAGTTTAAATCATAACATCGAGACTATCTAATGCAGGAGGTTGTCGTGATCATACTGTGGTCTGTGGACTCACGTATGGAAGTTATAGAAAAACGACAATTTCTTAAACTTATAAGTTACACATTTTTATGTGATGATATTAAAAAAAAAAGAATACAAAAAATAGCTTTGTAACTACAACCATTGGATTCCTTGACCCTGAAAATGTAGGTTTAGCAGTTAAAATGTTCTAGCTTATTTAGAAGCCAAGATATTACAAAACGTGTGTATTATGGCGGCCATTTCTTAAATGCCAAGATGGCCGCCTTTCAGACATCTGTGCAAATGGAAACATATATTTTCTGATTCCTCATACAATGCCCTTTCCAAAAATGTATAGATTAGCAAATCCCCCAAAAATTCCCACGAAATTATATAACAAACCTGACTAATTCTTCCTTCCACCTGCACAATATTGCCTGTGCCCCCAGCTGTTACACAACCCCAAAGCATAATGGATCCACCTCCATGCTTAACAGTTGGCAAGGTGTTCTTCTCTCCAAACATACCTTCTTTGGTTGTGGCCAAAAAGTTACATTTTGGTTTTGTCAGTCCAAAGCAGAGTTCCAATAGGCTTCAGGTTTCTCATGGTTTTCTTTTGCATACTTCAGACACTTAGTTTTGTGTTGAGGTCTTAGGAAAGGCTTCTTTCTGGCAACTCTGCCATGTAGGTCTTTGTTGTTTAAGGTACGCTGTATTGCTGTCCTGTGAACAACTAGACCAGTGTCTGCTACTCTTTTTTGCAGCTCTTTTGCAGTGATGTGTGGGTTCTTCTGAGCATTTCTCACCAGATCTCGGGCCATTCTATCTGAAAATGTTCTTGGTCTTCCAGATCTTGCCTTGACTTCAATTGTTTCATTTATTTTCCATTTTCTGATGATGTTTCTGACAGTGGAAATGGGTACTTTGAAACGTTGCAAGAGTTTTTTGTAGCCTTCTCCTTGATGGTGGAAGTGAACTATCTTGATTCTGACACAAGATCCTACAAGATTATCCTGTGGTGTGAGGTGTGTTAAGAGTCAATTTCTCCCGACAATCTGCTCGGAAAATGGCGATTGTAAATATTAAACGTGTTCAACCCCTCCTAAATTTCGTTGTTTGGTACCTGTACTGTAGCAATGACAATAAAGACCATTCATTCATTCTTAATTGCCTCTTGGATATTGATCAACTTTGTATTGAAGAGTATGAAAATAAAACACTGAAGAATAGAGGACGGGTCAAACATAAGATGTTTGAAAAAAAAATAAAAAAAATAATGATGAGGCCACCTCAACACAAGTGGTCACATGATCAACCAACCAAAATGTTAACAAGTTAGGCAAAACTCCTCTAATGGGCTTTAGTTTTTCAGATACCCCTACCTGAGGTAGAACAAAACACAACATGTCCCCTTCACGAAATGGATGGTCGTAAAAAAAGACCTCCACTAGTGTGCCCTTGACTTAGCCCTAAATTACTCCAATGAGACTGTCCCTGTAATCTGTAATTGTACAATTGTAATTGTACAAATGTCTGTTACAATTAATCTCCAAGTGATTGAAAGCAAACCTGAACACTATGGGCCGGTTTCACAGACAAGGCTTAAGCCTAGTCCTGGACTAAATCACACTTTCAATGTAAAATCTCCATTGAAGATGCTTTTTAGTCCAGGATTAGGCTTAAGCCTTGTCTGTGAAACTGGCCCTAAATGCTACAAAGTTAAACATGACACCTTTTTGCACATTTTAAAGCAAGGCTTCTTTTTATTTTCATTTTTCAGAGTTTTTAAATGACAACAAAGGGAAAGGGCCCTGTGCAAAGGTTTGGGAACCCTTTTGGATTATTCTTTGTTACCTTTTGAGAAGATGATTACTAAGGCCCAGACCAAGGTGATTTACTCGTTAGGACTTCAATGATGCCTGGTACACACATAAAGATTTTCTAAATCTTAACAGATTTTTTATCTGAGAGAGACCCCACACATGAAGATAAAAAATCATAGATTGAACAGTTTTGATCGTATTGTGTGTGGTGTGTATTATTATTATATTATTATTATATTCCCAATACAGCACACCACATACATAAAGATCTGTCCCACGACAGTCTAGAGTCTCATCCCCCAAGCCAGAAATCTTGCGTGATCAAACATAATCTAACGTAATACCCTGACTGACCTGTACGAGGCAGCCATGTGCGACAGGGCAGAAGAACGAAAAGAAGAAGACGCAAAGAGTCAGCTCGCTTCTTGATTGGCTTACATTCCATTCCACGTCACAATCCACGGAGTCAGTGACTTGGGAGTTGTCAGTTTTGCCCACACACAATAAGTTATTATCTCCCTCCCTCTTCCTCTTTGTAACCCGCATCTCTCGAACCCTCCCGCCCTCCCCCTCCCCCTCCCTCCCTCCCTCTCACTCGCCCTCCCCTCTCTCTCTCTCCCTCCCACCCTCTCACCCGCCCGTCCCCCTCCCTCCACTCTCCCTCCCTCCATCCCTCTCTCCCTCCCTCTCACCCTCCCTCCTTCTCACCCTCTCTCCCCTCTCCCTCCCTCTCACTCCCTCTCTCCCTCCCTCCCTCTCACCCTCCCTTCCTCTCACCCTCCCTCCCTCCCTCCCTCTTTTTCTCTGGTACCTTCTTGATCTCGGTGATGAAGTAGTCGATGAGAGCTTTGACCTGTGGAGCCTTGGCTGAGAACAGGATCAGCTTCTCATTGGTCAGGTTAAACTCCAGCATGTTGTCAGACGGGATGGTCACGAACAGGATGTCAGCGTATCTATGGAGACGCACACAACGTAACCATGGAGACACACACACACAACACACACACACAATCACTATGAAGATGTAACTATAGTGACACACAGCATGGAGACAATGACGGTGTCATTACAACATAAATAATAAAAATAAAAATATGTCGTATATACAGTATATATATATATATATAATTATTTATACAAACATATACATTTCTTTTGATAATAATAATAATAATAATAATTATTATTATTATATATGAATATAGGCATAATAACAAATAAATGTGGCCAGTCAGACATACAGTAGAATCTTTTTCTTTTTTTTTTACAAGGGTTAAAGGCCCTTGCACACCAATGCGTTTTTAACGTGCGTTTTTTACGTCCGTTAAAAAAATTAATTAGAACTCATGTTGTGTCAACCACGCTTGCACACCAATCCGTAATATTCGTCCATCAAAAAAAAAAACGCAACAGGTTCGATTTTCTGCGTTTTTCGCGTCCGTCAAAAGCGTTTTGAGAGTAGTTTTTTTTAAAACTCTGGCCAACTCTGGCCACCGTACGAATGTACACTGAGGTAAACAGTGAGAGACACCACTGAGGTAAAGTAAAGTGGGACTAGATAAGAGAAAGAGATAGCCAAAATAAGAGAAAGTGATGGCCTCCGAGAAGCTAATCCTACTTGTGTCAGAGCACAAAGCTCTTTATGAAAAACAGAGTCGTGATTACAAAGATTCAGAGTACAAAGACAGAATATGGCAGAGTATTGGAGAGCAGACTGGAATCGGGAATGGTATGTATTGATTACGAAAGATTAGACTAGTGGTCATTATTCGTTTTTCGTTTTTATTTTTTTATTTTTAAATCATGTTCGAAATAAAAGATTCATTCTTTAATTAATTAATTAATTAATTAATTAATTAATTAATTCGTAGACTATTGATTGTGTTCTGGGTAGCTTAGCTAGTTAGGTATGAATGCCATTTAGCAATAAGCTGTCTTGTTTTACTGTATAAAGCAGGGGAAGTGAAGAAAATGTGGTGCAACTTGCGGGACACATACATCCGCAAGAAGAGGGATGACAAATGTAGAAGCAGTCAGGGAGCAAGCGTCAATAAAAAATGTGTATTTTCTTTTGTTATAAAAAATGGAAATACATGGAGGCAATGTCCTTCCTAAAATCGTCCACAACAAAGAGAAGGTAAAGTTAGCCTATCCAGAAATGCACAACAACAATGATGATGATGCTTACAGCAGAGTGCAACTTATTAGCCACACAGTAGGGGAGAGCGAGGTAATGTGGGACATCGGGTAATGTGAGACACCCCCTGTATCTAGGCAACGGAACACATTTGTGGTCATGTGACCATTATGTTTTCAAGCCCCTCCCATTCCCCCATTGCCAGGAAGGAGAAGTTGGTGCTGGTGCTGTGGAAAGTATGTTTTTACACAACAGCTTTTTGCATGTAAAAGTAAATGTTCTTGCTGTGAACTTAATCAACTGTTGTGTCAAAGCAAATTGATTCAGGTAGAAAAACGTATATCATACATGTTGATGAACTTCCAACACATAAAACCATGTGATTGATGCTAATTCAGATTAGCCTGAATTGCTAAGAGATGTTGTTTTTTCTAAAAAGGTGGCTGTGGGGTAAAGTAAGACAAATGCTGTGGTGTAAAGTGAGACACTGTCTCACTTTACCCCACCATGAAGCACAAGTTAAGTTTAGTCTTAAACATATTTCAGTGTAATATTACATAACATATGTTTGATTTTTAATGTCATAAACATTGTAGAAAAGACATCATGCCAAGAAAGTACACCAGGAAGACAACCTGGGGCCAAACAACCCTCGAAGAGATGGAGAGTGCAGCCGCTGAGGTCATGCAAGGAAAGAAGTCCTTAAGAAAAGCTGGAAGGGATAGAAATATTGACAAGACAACCCTACAAAGATTCATAAAGAAACAAGAGAAAGGGGAAGTTAAATCAGTAGCCTGGGATGCAGTAGCTGAGGCAAAGAGAATGTTCACAGATGAGATGGAGGAGGAGCTTGCCAAACACTTGAAACAATAGCTGACCAGTTCCATGGCCTTGCTCCAGTTAAGTGCCGTGAACTGGCATTTGAATACGCAGAGAGAAACAATATCCCTGTCCCTGCCAATTGGACAGAGAAACAATGTGCAGGTAGGCTAGGGTGTGCAAGAGATCAAGTGATTCTGTAGGATAACTTAGGCCAACTGATCTTGCCACAAAGCTAAATCTTATAATAATGAATTCTCTACTCTTTAGGAGAAGATTGGTTTGGCAGCTTCTTAGCACGTCGTGCAGATGATCCACCTTCTGCAGTTGAACCACCTGCTGCAGATGATCCACTTGCTGATGCTAATCCATCCACTCCGCGTGGTCCTCATGGATGTGCCTCGCCAGCTGACTCAGATGTGCCACGTGTTCCCAGCCGACCTGGATATGTGTCTCCTCGTGAAATCCTACCACTTCCCAAATGTCCCCCCAGAGCACAAATAAAAAGAAAGTGTGTGAAGACAGCCATCCTAACTGATACTCCAGAGAAGCAGACAATAGAAAAGGCTTATGAAGAGAGACAAAAGAAACTGGCAGGGAAAAAGCAAAATAGCAAAGAAAAGGGAAAACCGAAAAAGAAAGCACCCAAAAAGAAAATCATAGATAGCAGCTCTGAGGAGAGTGATATCGCAGTCCCACTTGATGAGGAGTTTGACGAAGAGAGCTCTGAGGATGAAAGAAGTGATCCTGGAAACACAGATCTGAACGTGGGTGACTTTGTCCTAGTTAACTTTGCAACCAAACGCAGGAGTGTCCGTTACGTTGGCATGGTTGAGAAAGTTGAGGATGACGAAATACTTACACAATTCCTCAGAAGAATCCAGGGAAACAAGAAAGAGTGGGAGAGACCCACGTTTGCTTTAAAAGAAAATGATGTGGCACATGTTCCTAAAGGTGATGTGGTAAAGAAGCTGCCTCAACCTAATAGGCCTGGAGGAACCACACGGAGAGAGCAACTCCTCACCTTTCCCTGTAACCTTCAGGGCTGGAATGTAGAGTAGGCCTTGTTTAAGAGTATGAGGCTGATGTTCTAATCCAGGTGGGTCTAGCCTGTGTCCTGAGTCCCAGGCTGTTCTAGCTGTTTCTGATGGTCCTATGTTCTGACCCCCAGACTGTGTACTAGCTGGTTCTGATTATGGGTCCATGTTCTGACCCCCAGAGTGTATTAGCTGGTTCTGATTGTCCTTTGCTCTGACCCCCATACACTAGCTGGCTCTAAAGGTCCTGTGTTCTGACCTCCACACTGTGAATATTCTGTTCCCACTGCGCGTAACCAGGGCGCAACTTCAACAGATAGCGAACACACACTGACACATCAATGAATCCTCAGACGCTGGAGTAAAGTTTAGTTCTTTACTAAATCCTCAGAAACATGAGTGGTCGTTTGGTTATTTTTTTAAAAAGCAAAGCCTTTTCCAGGGCAAGAATGTAAACAAAGAGATTCTCCGGAGCTTTTTCTCTCAGCTAGCTGCTGCTACGAGCTATCACGTCTGAACAGTGTGCTCACGTCATGTGACTAATGTTCGTCATGTGACTAATGTTCCATAAACCGATATACACTGAATAAAGGCAGTAACGAATGTAATGTCATAAAATGAAAACCTAAGAAACCATGACACTCCCCGTCTGGTATGGAGGAAATACCACTATGAACTAACTCAGGGATACTCAGTCCTTTGGCGACATGAGAAGCACTGTCTCAGATATTGGTCTCAAGAACGTTTTAGCCGTCCCATGTTTGGTGATCTTCACTTCGATTCTTCTGATCTTCCCGTCCTTGTCAGGGAATGTCTGGCTGACTAGTCCTAAGGGCCAGTCGTTGCGCTTAGCTTGAGCATCTTTGAGAAGGACCAAATCCCCTACTTTGAGGTTCGGACGTTCCTCTTGCCACTTGCTGCGACTCTGTAGTGTCGTGAGGTATTCATGTCTCCATCGGCTCCAGAAAGTATTTGCAAGGTGCTGAACCTGTTTCCACTGCTGTCTGTGGAGGTCCGTATCACTGAAATTTCCCGGAGGAGGAAGTGGAGTGCAGATCTTCTGCGTAAGAAGCATAGCTGGTGTTAGAAGAAAAGGAGAGTCTGAATCCATTGAGATGGGGGTGAGAGGTCTGGTGTTGATTATGGCTGTAACCTCTGCCATCAGGGTGGAGAGAACTTCATGAGTCAGGCGAGAAGGGCAAGCCTTGAGCAGCATGGAGTCAAGTATGCGCCTTGATATCCCTATCATCTTTTCCCAGGAGCCTCCCATGTGGGATGAATGAGGTGGGTTGAAGACCCATGAGCAGCCCTCTTCTCCCAGGTACTTTCGAATGCTAGGCATGTTGAGGTCGGTCAGCAGAATGTTCAGCTCTCGGCATGCGCCTGTGAAATTTGTTCCACAATCTGATCTAATCTGTTTGGCAGGTCCTCTTAGACTAAAGAACCTGCGTAGCGCATTGATAAAGCATGATGTGTCCATTGACTCAATCAATTCGATGTGGACAGCGCGCGTACTTAGACATGTGAAAAGAACAGCCCATCTTTTACTGTTTGCCTGTCCTCCTCTTGTGCGTCTTGTGCTTACATGCCAGGGGCCGAAGACGTGTCCAGTCCCACGTAGGTGAATGGGGGTTCAGTACTCAGGCGATCAACAGGTAGGTCGGCCATCATCTGTTCCGTCACTCTGCCTCTGAGCTTCTTGCAGGTTACACAGTCGTGAAGGATGCCTTTGATCAGTCGTCTTGCTCCCATGATCCAGTACCCTGCAGTGCGGACAGCGCCTTCGGTAAAGACTCGGCCTTGGTGCATCACCCTTTGGTGATGGTGTTCCACAAGTAGCTTTGCGATGTGTTTCCGTCCCGGAATAACAAGAGGGTGTTTTTCCTTGTAGGCGAGATCTGAATGTCTGAGCCGTCCCCCTATTCTCAGGAGGCCTTCTTCGTCGCAATAGGGATTGAGTTTCTTCAGAGGACTACTTCTTGAGATGTCCTTTCCACTTGCTATGCACGCAAGTTCGTCCCTGTAAGCCTCTCCTTGCACGCATTTGATGATGATGAGTTCAGCTTTTGTCAGTTCTTCAGCTGTGCGAGGCTGCTTGCAGTGATGCCATGAACTGCAAGTTTGATCCTGATCTTTGCTGGTAGCCTTACAGGATTCCACGATGTGGATGAGTGAACTTGTTGCTCTCACAAGTCGCTTCCATGAGGAAAAACGCTCGAATCTGTGAGATCCAAGGTGTGTTCTGTCGTTGGGCAGGTTGGTGATGTGTGCCCGCACCTCTATGTCTGAGTCCGGGTTGATGAGGTCAAAGACTTCAGGTGATGATGGTTCCTCTACTTGTAGCAGAAACGTTGGTCCTCTAAGCCAGGTTGTCTCACCTAGCATAGCTGCAGGCACAGAACGTGTGCCAAGGTCAGCTGGGTTATGGCTTGTGGAGATGTAGTGCCACTGGGTTGGTTCAGAAGACCGCCGTATACGCTGCACTCTGTTGCTCACATATACATAGAACCTTCTTGTCTGGTTGCTGATGTATCCTAGGACAACTCGGCTATCTGTATAGAACTTTACAGCATCCAGAGCTATATCTAGCTCGCTTGTGACTAGCTCAGCGACTTCCACACCCAACACGGCAGCTCCCAACTCCAATCTTGGGATAGTGTGAGCCGACTGTGGAGTTAACTTAGCTTTTCCAAGGACAAATCCTACTTGACATTTTTGCTCAACATCAATTACTTGGAGATAGGCGACTGCTGCAATAGCCTTCACTGAAGCGTCTGAGAACACGTGTAGCTCCTTTCTTATGGCTGTTGAGATTGTAGAAGCAGAATAGGTTCTTGGGATCTCCAACTGCCTGAGGTCTTGAAGAGAGTTTCTCCAAGCGTTCCACTCATCTTCCCTTTCTGGAGGAAGAGGAGAGTCCCAGTCGGAGGCTTCGTTTGTGAGCTCTCGTAACAGGATCTTTCCCTGTATGGTAACTGGTGCAACGAATCCAAGTGGATCGAAGAGGCCGTTGACAGTAGCTAGAACACCCCTACGTGTGAAGGGCTTTGTGGATTCTGCTACTTGAAACGTGAAGACATCTTTCTTCAGATCCCAACTCACTCCAAGGCTCCGTTGAATAGGAGTGGGATCGACATCCAAGTTTAGGTCTTTGAGTCCCTTTGCTCGGTCCTCAGCAGAGAATGCTTCCATAACCTCCTGAATGTTGGAAGCAACTTTTAAAGCAACAGGAGAGGGACTGTTCCCGAATACGTGAACCTTCATGCAGTACTCACATATGTCGTTCCTAGGATCGTTGTCCTCGTACCACAGAAAGCGGAGAAAGTTCCTGTGGTCTTCTTTCACAACGAAGCTGTGAAACATTTGTTCTATGTCCACAGTGACAGCGATCGGTTCTCGTCTGAATCGCACCAGTACTCCTAAGAGGCTGTTATTTAAGTCCGGACCAGAAAGGAGAACATCGTTCAGTGACACACCTTTCCATTTTGCACTGGAATCGAAGACGACTCGAATCTGGCCTGGCTTCTGAGGGTGATAAACCCTGAAGATAGGTAAGTACCAACATTCTTGTCCGTTCTCCAATGTAGGAGCCAGCTCAGCATGATCACGGTCGAAGATGTTCTGCATGAACGCGATGAAGTGCCTCTTCATCTCGGGCCTTTTCTCCAGTGTGTTTTGAAGAGAGGTAAGTCGTGTGAGGGCCTGGCCTCGGCTGTGAGGGAGTTGCTGACGGGGTGTTCTGAATGGCAATGGTGCCACCCAGCTGTTGCAGTCATCCATATACATTTCTTTGTCCATGACCTTTAAGAACAGTCTGTCTTCAATAGAGAGTCCAATCTTGTTGTCATCCCCGGACGTGTTGAAGATGGTGCTCCCTAAGTTGCATTCCCGGATACTGTGGGTGCCTTGCGCTGGGGCAATCTGATGTGCTGGCTTCGGAACATATTGCTCCTTCACCTGGATCCTGTTCGGACATGGGCTGAAGAATGAAGGGCGTTGGTTCTCAAGCACATTGGTGCGGTAGCTTTGGATGTCTGAAGGCTTGTGGGCTGCCTCTAGGCAGACTTCTCCTATGATGACTAGGGTTGGGTACCGAAAATCGGTACCGGTAGGTACCGGTTACTTTACATTCGGTATGTACCCGTACCGAATCGCAAAGGAGATTTCGGTACCTCATTTCGGTACTTTTCTATCTCGCCCCCTGGTGTCCGGTGTCAACTGGTGACTCGTGACGTCACATCGCCTGTTAAATTTCCACTCAGTGAAAGCAGCGAGTACGGAAGGATAACGAGAAGGTTGCTAATAGCAACTTCCGCTAGCGGGTTGGCATAACGCGACGCTCGACTTATGGGTGCGTTCCGTAAACTCGTTCTGGAATTCTGATCACCACTCGTGGAATGCCTTCTGTCCAATCAAATGACTTGCTCCCCTTATGACGTCGGGCCCAGTGAATCGCAAAGGAGATTTCGGTACCTCATTTCGGTACTTTTCTATCTCGCCCCCTGGTGTCCGGTGTCAACTGGTGACTCGTGACGTCACATCGCCTGTTAAATTTCCACTCAGTGAAAGCAGCGAGTACGGAAGGATAACGAGAAGGTTGCTAATAGCAACTTCCGCTAGCGGGTTGGCATAACGCGACGCTCGACTTATGGGTGCGTTCCGTAAACTCGTTCTGGAATTCTGATCACCACTCGTGGAATGCCTTCTGTCCAATCAAATGACTTGCTCCCCTTATGACGTCGGGCCCAGTGAATCGCAAAGGAGATTTCGGTACCTCATTTCTGTACTTTTCTATCTCGCCCCCTGGTGTCCGGTGTCAACTGGTGACTCGTGACGTCACATCGCCTGTTAAATTTCCACTCAGTGAAAGCAGCGAGTACGGAAGGATAACGAGAAGGTTGCTAATAGCAACTTCCGCTAGCGGGTTGGCATAACGCGACGCTCGACTTATGGGTGCGTTCCGTAAACTCGTTCTGGAATTCTGATCACCACTCGTGGAATGCCTTCTGTCCAATCAAATGACTTGCTCCCCTTATGACGTCGGGCCCAGTGTGCGCTGCGACGCTCTCAGAGCGAGTTTACGAACGCAAGCCTTTGATTGGACAGTGCACTCCAGGATTCGACGCGTCTGTTGATGACGTAGTGCGGATGTGTGGCTGCACATGATCGGGGATCTCCTGATATTCGGTACTGTGTCAGATCATGTATATATCATGTAGATATGTCCTTATCCTACTACTGTGTCTGAAAAATCAATCGTCATGTCATCATGGACCAGAGAGGGGGAGGGGAGTAGTAGTAGCTGAGCGGCAACAGAGTTTGGATTTTGACGAGGTGGAGCGGAGGGCTCCAGTTCATCAGAGTTATTTTTCCTCTTGGTCTTCTTGGTTCTGGGGGCTATGCAGGCCTCTTCACTAGATCCCTTTTCTAAGAATATTCTGATGTCCTTGAGGGGCTGCCGAACAAGTGTGTACTCGTATTCGACATCAGTACCAACGATAGGCACCCCCAGCTTAATGGAGTCCCCAAGGCTCAGGAGTTTTATTTTCATTTATTTTAATTTGAGTGTATATTTAACTAATATATATTGTGCCTCAGCAATAAAAAAAGTGAAAAGCTGTTTAATGTTGTCGACCGTGTTATTATATATATATATATATATATATGTCATTTAAAAAAATCAAAAGTACCGAATTAAGTACCGTTTTGGTACCGGTACCGTTTTTAAAGTATCGGTTAGGTACCGGTACCGGATAAAACCCAAACGGTACCCAACCCTAATGATGACCCATCCCAGGTCGAGTCGTTGTGCGTAGGGGGCGTCATGTGGACCGTTCCGTTGCTCCCGCACTTTATGAACTCTAAGGATGTCTCGGCCTAGCAAGAGAAGGATCTGTGCTTTAGAATCCAAAGGTGGTATACCATATGCTATGGGCTTGAGGTGGGAATGATGCAACGCTGCTTCTGGCGTAGGTATCTCAGCTCTTTCGGTGGGAATGTTGTTACACTCTATTAGTGTAGGTAGTGTCACTGTTGTAGCTCCATCCACAGATTCCACCACAAAGCCTGTGGCTCTCCTTCCTGTCATCTGAGTTGTACCTGCACATGTACGAAGTGTGAATGCTGAATCTGACCCCTTGATGTGGAACATATCAAAGAATTCAGACCGTGCAAGCGACCTGTTGCTTTGGTCATCCAGCACAACGTATGCTCTGGTTGCTCTCTCTGGGTGTGCTTCTGGGAATATATTCACCAGGCAAATCTTCGAGCAGGATCTGCCGCTTTGACCCTCTCCACAGACTTCTGTGCAATTTGAGGTGACTGCAGATTGGTCTGATCCTCCTTCTCCCTCCCCGCCATCCTCAGATGGGGCTGAAGGCGGAGGTCCTGGATGAAGAGCCGTGGTGTGGCTGTTACTCTCACATTCCATGCACTTGATGGCTGTGGTGCAGTTCTTGGCTAGATGAGTAGTTGTGGAACAACATCTGAAGCAGACACCGTTGTCTTTGAGGAAGGCCTTGCGCTCCTCGAGGGGCTTGCTTCTGAAACCTCTGCAGCGTGTTAGGGGGTGTGGCTTCTTATGGAGAGGGCATAGTTTTTTTATGTCCACTGCTGTTCGGCCTGAACCGTCTCGTGTGTCTTTCTCGTGAGAGACATCTGTCTTATGTGCAGAGACCATGCTCTTACTTTGTCTCTTGAATGGCTGCTCTGACTTCATCTGGGCTGTGTTACTCATCGATAGCCTGAAGCTTGGGTCATTGCGAGCTCGTGCCTCTTTGGTGATGAACTCGCAGAGGAATGTGAATGGGGGAAAAACTACCTGTCGCTCAGCTTTGTATCTGGAACCCTGTGATATCCATTTCTCTTGGATGTTGTAGGGCAACTTTTCTACGATGGGCAAAATGCCGTGTGAAGTGTCCAGATAGCTCAAACCAGGCAGGTAACCTTCGAACATGGCTGCTTCCAACTCTTGGAGAAGGTCACTTAGCTCTCTCAGCTTCACAGGATCTTTATTGCTGATCTTTGGGAAGTTCTCCAGCCTGTCGAAGAGGGACTTTTCAATTACCTCTGGAGACCCGAAGCACTCTTCTAAGCGTTCCCAAGCTTTGCATAGACCTTGAGATGAATGACCTACATGTACTGCTCTTATTCGTTTCACGTGCTTTGCAGATTCACTCCCTAACCACTTAATCATGAGGTCCATCTCTTCATTAGCACTGAGTAGTAATCCGTCAATGGCGTTCTTGAAGGACGACTTCCAAGCCCAGTAATTTTCTGGGTGATCATCGAACTTGGTGAGACCGGAGGTTACGAGGTCTCTGCGTGCTAGGTACCGAGCCACATCACTGATGTCGGTTGTGTCACCGCTTCCTGTTGGTTTGTATGGTGAACCCTTGGGCTGCTCTGATGTGGGCTGCCCTGATGTCTTTGGCCTACTAGGTCGCAGTGATGGAGAGCTGTGCTCATGCTTCACGGTGGAGGAGTGCTGTCTCTCGTATGAAACAGTCAGACGCTGTCTGGGTGGTGAGGAGGATCTCAGCCTATGGACTATCGGTTCCAGATTGGCTATAGAGTCCTTAACATCTTCGGCAGATAGTGGTAGCTGTGACTGTTGTTCTACGTACTGGCGTGTGCAGTCAACAGTGGCATGAATGACAGCTTCGATACCGTTGTTTTCTTCCTCCTCTGCTGCTTCAAGAACATTAGCTTCAGCGATGGCTTCTGCCACTTGAATGAATGAATGAATGAATGGACTTTATTGTCATTGCTACAGTACAGGTACCAAACAACGAAATTTAGGAGGGGTGGCTCCCCTGGTGTTAGGAAAGGGAGAAAAAAAAAACACTTTTAAAAAAAATCACAAGAAGGGAAGGAGCTGGTTTACATAAATAAAGGCTATGTACACAATCCACTGTACTACCGTACAGATAGACGACTAGGGTTGTCATATTGCACAATAGTATTGTTTCACGTTATTTAAAGTGTCACAGTTTGCAGGCTTGAAATGTACATGTTTGTGCCTCAGCACTACACCTGATTTTTTCAGTCCAGCAGCTGCCATACAATCCGTCCAGACTGTCCAGGGCCCAGAACTTAGGTCTTTGCTGTGTTCAGGGCCTGGACGGCCCTGTGGTAGAAGCTGTTCTTCAGTCTGTTAGTCTTAGCGGCCAGGGTCCTGAACCGCCTTTTCGAGGGCAGCCTGGTAAAGTGTACGTACCCAGGGTGGGTCGGGTCCCTGGAGATCTTGGAGGCCTTCCTGAGACAGCGTGTGTTGTACAGCTCTTCCAGAGAGGGGAGGGGGGCGCCGGTGATCTTCTGTGCTGTTCTCACGACTCTCTGTAGCGCATTTCTCTCCGCTGTTGTGCAGCTGGAGAACCAGTTGCAGATGCCGTAGGTGAGGATGCTCTCCACTGCGCCGCGGTAAAAGGTCACCAGTATCTCCTGCTTGCTGTGTTCCTTCCTGAGGCATCTCAGGGTGTATAGCCGCTGTTGTGCCCTCTTGATGGTGCCTTTTGTGTTGTCCTTCCAGGTCAGGTCATCCCGCATGTGCGTCCCCAGGAATCGGATGGTTGAGACTCTCTCCACGCTCTCTCCGTCGATGAGCAGGGGCTGGATCTCGGACTTTTTCCTCCTGAAGTCTACGATGATTTCCTGGGTCTTTGACTTGTTCAGCAGCAGGTTGTTAACCTTGCACAGCTTGCTCAGTTGCTCTACCTCATCCCTGTACGCCGCCTCGTCCCCCCCCGAGATACATCCCACCACGGTGGTGTCGTCTGCAAACTTTACGATGGAGTTGCTGGGGTGGACGGGGGTGAAGTCGTAGGTGTAGAGGTTGTAGAGGATGGGGCTTAGCACGCAGCCCTGGGGGGACCCAGTGCTGAGGCTGAGGGCTGTGGAGGTGTGGGGGCCCACCCGCACCCTCTGGGGGCGGTCGGTCAGGAAGTCCTTGATCCACGCACATATAGAGTGTGATAGACCCAGGTCTAGTAGTTTGGTCACTAGCCTGTCTGGAAGGATGGTGTTGAAGGCAGAGCTGAAGTCCACGAAGAGCAGTCTCGCGTAGCTGTTTCCCCTCTCCAGGTGGGATAAAGTGGTGTGGAGAGTCGTCGCGATGGCGTCCTCTGTGGACCTGTGGGCTCTGTAGGCGAACTGGTATGGATCCAGGTTGGGCGGGAGGCGTGTGAGTATGTGGGCCCGGACTAGTTTCTCGAAGCACTTCATGATGATTGGTGTGAGTGCCACCGGGCGGTAGTCGTTTAGGCAGCTCACCGTGCTTTTCTTCGGGACTGGGATGATAGTTGAGGTTTTCAGGCAGGGTGGGACGGTGGCCTGGGACAGGGACTGGTTAAAGATGTTGGTGAAAACCCCGGCCAGCTGGTCGGCGCAGTCTCTCAGCACCCGTCCCAGGACGCCATCCGGCCCCGAGGCTTTCCTGGGGTCCACCGCCTTCAGTACTCGTCTCACTTCATGCTCTGTGAGGGTGAGGCTGCTGAGAGCTGGAGAGAGTGGTGTTTGTGTTGCGGTTACCTCCGTTCGCCCCTCGTCGAACCGGGCGTAGAAGGTGTTCAGCTTTCCCGCCAGCAGGGGGTCGGCCTCTGCGGCTGTGAGCCTGTTGGCTCTGAAGTTTGTCATCTGCTGAACCCCCTGCCACATCCGCCTGGAGTCGTTGCTCAGGAGGCATTCCTCAATCTTCTCTCTGTGGTCTGCCTTGGCCGCTTTGATTCCGCGCTTTAGGTTGGCCCTGGTGGAGCTGTACAGCGGTGTGCTCTTCCCTGCGAAGAAGGCGTTGTCCCTCTCGTTGATCAGTTTTTGGACCTTCCCAGTCATCCATGGCTTCGTGTTGGGGTAGACCCGGACCCGTTTGTCCTTAGTGACTGAGTTGGTGCAGTTCACTATGTGGTTCAGAACCGACGACGTGTACTGTTCCAGGTCCTCATGCTCATATTCCTGCCATAGGGTGTCATTTAGGCAGATCTGCAGTGGAGCGGACCCTTCTGGCCAGGTTCTGACAGTCTTAGTGGTGATGGGAGCACTTTTCCCCATGGTAGTGTATGCAGGGATCAGGAGGATTGACACATGGTCAGACATGCCTAGATGAGCTAGCGGACTAGCCTTGTAAGCACGTTTGATGTTGGTGTATACCTTGTCCAGTGTTTTTTCTCCTCTTGTTGCACATTTCACATGCGGATAGAACTTGGGTAGTACTGCCTTCAGGTCGACATGATTGAAATCTCCTGCTATGATGTGAATAGCCTGTGGATCAGTGCTTTGTTGGCCACTGATGACGTCATATAGCCGCGCCAATGCTAGGCTGCCGTCCGCGCTAGGCGCTATGTACACACATGTTATGAATACCGCGTTGAACTCCCTCGGGAGATATGTGGGTCGGCATTTAACAGTCAAGTATTCCAGGTCTGGGGAGCAGTGGCTACTTACAGTTTTCGTGTTTAAGCACCAGCTATCCTTCGTCGATATTATGATCCCTCCACTTCTTTCTCATGCAGTAAGTTCTTTAATTTTGCTTCCATTTGGGCTTTTTCGATCATAATCTCTGATTCCATTTTTGCATAGCCATGCATTTTGCATTGACAGCTGCCCTACTGGCTGTTGATTTAAAAGACCTAGATGTGCTAGAGGCCACTGACCTTGTCTCAGCATTGCTCAACTCTTCCATCATGAATATTGCTGTGTGCTTGGCGTGAGCAAGGATGATGGGGAGCAGTGCTTGCGCTGAAGATCTCTCTCCTTGAGTCGATCCGCCCGCTGAGTGGTTGCTTTTTTACTATTCTGTTCCCACTGCGCGTAACCAGGGCGCAACTTCAACAGATAGCGAACACACACTGACACATCAATGAATCCTCAGACGCTGGAGTAAAGTTTAGTTCTTTACTAAATCCTCAGAAACATGAGTGGTCGTTTGGTTATTTTTTTAAAAAGCAAAGCCTTTTCCAGGGCAAGAATGTAAACAAAGAGATTCTCCGGAGCTTTTTCTCTCAGCTAGCTGCTGCTACGAGCTATCACGTCTGAACAGTGTGCTCACGTCATGTGGCTAATGTTCGTCATGTGACTAATGTTCCATAAACCGATATACACTGAATAAAGGCAGTAACGAATGTAATGTCATAAAATGTCCACTAGATGTCTCTAAAATGAAAACCTAAGAAACCATGACACTGTTTAGCAAAACACTAAACCTGCTTGCATCTCAGTCGGAGGGGATCATGTTGGAATACGGCTTACTCCACCGGCACAACCTGCCGTTGCTTCGTAGAGAGGAGCCGGGGGGAGCGGTTACTTCTCTCCCGCTTGCCGTGACGCCTGGCTGCTGCTCTCTACGAAGCAACGGCAGGTTGTGCCGGTGGAGTAAGCCGTATTCCAACATGATCCCCTCCGACTGAGATGCAAGCACTTTTAGTGTTTTGCTAAACAGCTGATCAGCTTCCATCAGTTCAAGCCATGCCTGACGAGTAAAAGTTCCCTTTTTGCTCAAAGCAATAAAAAAAAAAAGTTAATTAAATAAAACATTTACAATTATATTATGTTGTATTTGATTTACTGTTTAGGTACTTTGGGTTACTTTCAAGTATTTTTAAAAATGTGCTTAATTGACCAATCCCCATGATTCTGTTACTAGTCCAACATTAGTTTTGGAATGTGTGGTTGTCAATCTAGCTGTCAGGATTCTAATTGTTACAACATGTGTTGTTATGGTAGTTTTAAAGTGGAAAAAGTAAGTGGATCAGCTTACCCCCAACTGGTTCACTTTACCCCCTTGATTTCTCTGGTCGGTCTCAGTTTACCCCTAAGATGAGGTAAAGTGAGACACAAGACCACTTTTTAAAAAACAATCATATTTTCATTGCCCTTTGTCCTGAAGACATTCTGAGCATTTCCATAGCGAGAAAACATCCTGAATTAATGGGAAATGTGTAAATTTTACTGATTTACTCATTTTAGCTTGGCTAGAGGGGAGCAAATGTAAAAAATGTCCCACATTACCTCGCTCTCCCCTATGGTTTCATAACGCAGATAACGCCTTCTTTCAACAGATCAGACAGTAATGTTCAATTTGATGAGGAGGATGAAACAGAGGATGAGGAGGACACACAGACAGAGAGGGAGAGCTCCAGTGTAGGGATGGAGACAGAGCAGACCAGCTCAGCCTCTTCAGGTATAACACGTTGAGACATTTTTTTAAAAATCATTTGCACCTACCACTGGTGTGTATAACTCAAAATTAGTTAAATTTAGAGGAGAGGTAGGGTCACACTCAAAGAAGGGGAAAAAAGTCATTAAGTTCTCTGCATTTGGTTTAATACATCGTTTTGCATGCATGTGCTTCATCCTCTGTGCATGCAAAACTATGGATTAAATCAAGTACTGAGAACTTTCAGATTTTTTCTTCTTTGAGTGTGACCCTACCTCTCCTCTAAATATATCCCCTCCAGGTAGCCAGGGTGCCAAACGGGTGCAGAGGCAGGCAGAGTGTGGCGATGGGCTAGACCGGTACCTCCGTTGGAGAGAAGAGAGGGACGAGAGGAAAGAAAAGGTGGATCATGTGTCCTCCTTTCTCAGCAGCTTGGCCCCCACCATGAGACAACTCCCCCCAGAGAAGCTCTCGTATCTTAAAATTAAGATGCAGGAGCTGGTCCATGATGCTGCCTTTGGGGGGGGCTTCTTGGGGGGGGCTTCTGAGTTGGGGGGGGAGTCTGAATATGTAACATATCATATAATATGTGATTTTTTTTATGGCCTCTTCTGAGTATTACATATTACATAATTAGTTTCCTGTGTTTATGTTATTTTTACTGTGTATAATTGTGTTAGTAGTAGTACTATTAGTAGTAGTAGTAGTAGTAGTAGTAGTAGTAGTAGTAGTAGTAGTAGTAGTAGTAGTAGTAGTAGTAGTAGTAGCAATAGTAGCAGTAGTAGTAGTAGTATAGTTGTATTTTATGTAATCAGGGCGCCATTGGAAAAGAGAGAAATTAAAAATATACTTAATTAATGCAAAATAAACAAACAAAGTCATCTGGTCTTTTGTTCTTTTACTTAAGTTAAGTGTAGTAGTATTTACAAAATATAACAGTAACAAGTAACAGTAACAATAGCCAATGTAGCTAATAACAAAGTGTTCAATTTTCAATTTGTAACAAAGTCTTTCTCTACGGGAGTCCACGACGCACACGGTTGAATTGGCCTCCTAGTTGGCCAGCAGGTGAGAGTCTACACATGGTATGATTACAGATATCACAATGCAGGAGATGCACACCACACTTTGTTAAAAGAAATAAAGATTTATTGTACTTTTCTACTGATAATACATTCTACTGATGTGGTCTACCATTTGGTTTTAGTTATATTGCTCTCAGTTGTTTGTCCCTTTTGCTAAACCAAGCATTTAGAATGTAGAGTGCATATAGCGAAAGTTCGCAACGTTAAAAAACGCAACGGACTCCGCAACGGACAGGTGTGCAAGGTCTCTGTGCGTAACGTTTTTTTCGGATGACGGATAAAAAATTACGCATGCGAAAACGCATGCATTGGTGTGCAAAGACCTTAGGGTTAGTACAAGTTTTTTTAATATAATGCTAATAATTATTATATGACACGGTTTCATTAAAAGGTCCACATCTCGGTAATTGTGAAACCTCGCAATCGAGCCAAACAAGTCTTGTTGTGAAAAAATTTGTTTTCCGGTTTTTGGCATAGGACGACAAACGAAGCGATGAAGAACCCACTCGATATCATATCCAACAGTTTTACATTCACTAAATACCTACATTTAGTTAGCAAAGTCGGGTGGGGGGTATTAGTGTGGCAGTGTGTGTAGCCACGCCCACCCCAGCTGTATGTAAAGGAGCCATGTGGGTGTGGATCAGTTGACAAGTTTACAAGATGGAGGCTGAAGCTCTCGCTAATGCTATCAACAGAATTTCAAAAGCAGGCAGAAATATCGACAGTGGGCAATTAATGAACTCCTTCATATTGGACTATACATAATGGGAACTCCGAACGGGAACTCCGAACTCCGAATCTGACGATGACAGATGACAACGGAATGTCAGACATTGATCTCCACATCAGTTCACTATTCTTGGGACAGTCGTCTGCAGACAGACCTTCTGCTGTGTTCTTGGGTACGTTTTAGTGAGTTAATGTGTTGTTTACTAGGATTTTGTGTTGTTCACTTAGGATAGCCAAACAGTTATTTGTTGTTTTGTGAGTAAGGTAGATAACACCTTTGTTAGCCTCAGTTATCAAACCACTGAAACTGTGCTCACCACAATCATGCCACCCCTCTACTACCCCAACTAGCCTAATAGGAGATGGTGCGAGGAAGAAATAGGTTGTCAAAGATAAAACATAATGAATAAATACATTTGTTGCAGACCTACTAAACATGCAACATAGTGTAATATGTTTCATGCACCATGTTAGTGTGTTTGTGTGTACCAGCTAGCCAAACAAGTGTTAGCTTGTTAGCTAGCTAGCTAGCTTTGTTAGAGATATAATAGATTATAAAAAAAGTAAATGCTTTTGTAATGAACGATAATGTTGTGTGGAATCAAAAATAATGACTAATTCATTGATATGTAGATTTGCTGTAGAATAATAGGCCTACTGTGAATTTAAATGATTTCACTAGCCTACTTCAGTACAAGTACAGTACACTGAGTCTATGGAAAACCTACACTAGAGAAGTGTCCACACCTCTGACCTGAAATTTGTGTTACAGAATGACGAGGTGAGAGGTTCTGAGAGATGACACCTTGATGAGAGTCACCAGCACTTCAGGTATTTGTCATTGTCATTGTACAAGCAATTCTATTTTATGAAGATAGTAGTAGGCTATTTCGTTAAAAGTGGTGTTGGTAACAGTGGGCAATCATTTTAAATGTACTGTCTTCTTTTTTTATTACAGCTTTGATGCCCAGAAGGGATGGGAAGGAACTACACCGAAGTCCCACTAGATGCTTTATGGACTATAATGATAAATACATGCACACGGACACAACATTATTATTTTTTACCATTCTATTATTGTATTGCTCAATTGTATCTTGCCTAATTTTTTCCATTGCCATGATTTTTACTCTCTTGTACTTGTAATGGGATGTAATAAACTTTTGGCACACATGGCAATACAAAATCATGAATCTTGAATTATTATTATTATTATTATTTTTATTATTATTATTTAGCAATTTAAACATGTCAGCCCTGTAAGTTTGCTTCCTGAGGGTTAGCTGACAACCCCACTGACAGATGACAGGTGGATAATGACAGGTAGTGTAATGGGGGAGTGGTTGTCTTAAGGGAGTGGTTGGGGTGGAGTTAACCAGCTATTGTTCCCACCCATTACCTCTGTGAAAAAGGTCAGTGAAGACTTTGAGGCTGGATATCTCAGCTCAGTGATTTGGAGGGTATCAACATTCAAATATCCATGACTTCTTGAACTTGTTTCAGATTTCAATGTATGACACATCATTTGAAAGTTTACAATCTACCCTTTCATAATCTGGAAAAAAATGAAAAATGATGTTGCCAGACTTGCAGACTTTTTAACTAGACCCAGTCACATATTCCATACGTGTATAATAATAATAGTATATATAGATATAGTGTATATTCCATACATATATTCCATAATAATAGTATATATAGATATAGTGTATATGTACATACGTGTATAATAATACTAGTATATATAGATATAGTGTATATGTACATACATGTATAATAATAATAGTATATGTACATACGTGTATAATAATAATAGTATATGTACATACGTGTTTAATAATAATAGTATATATAGATATAGTGTATATGTACATACATGTATAATAATAATAGTATATATGTACATCCGTGTATAATAATAATAATAATAATAGTATATATATATATAGATATAGTGTATATGTACATACGTGTATAATAATAATATTATATATAGATATAGTGTATATGTACATATGTGTATCATAATAATAATAATAGTATATATGTACATACGTGTATAATAATAATAGTATATATAGATATAGTGTATATGTACATACGCGTATAATAATAATAGTATATATAGATATAGTGTATATGTACATATGTGTATAATAATAATAATAGTATATAATGTACATATGTGTATAATAATAGTATATATAGATATAGTGTATATGTACATACGTGTATAATAATAATAATAATAGTATATATAGATATAGTGTATATGTGTATAATAATAATAGTGTATAATAATAATAGTATATAGATATATGGACATACGTGTATGGGCGCAGCACTCTGAAGTAGTCAGCAGCAGCACTGCTCTTCACCGTCTTCAGCAGCTTGATGCCGCTGTGAGACACAGCCAGCACCTGTACCCCTGTACCTACGCTACCCTACACACACACACACACACACACACACACACACACACACACACACACACACAGAGTTTGGTTAGCCATGCGCAAACAGAGCTGTATTCAACACACACATTATATAGACATACACACATTACACATACATACATATACACACAAACACACACACACATGCATGCACGCACACACACACACACACGCACACACACACACACACACACACACACACACACACACACACACACACACACACTGCACACACACTGCACACACACGCACACACGCACACACAAATGCATGAACACACACACACACACACGCACACACACACACACACACACACACACACACACACACACACACACACACACAGTTTGGTTAGCCATGCGCAAACAGAGCTGTATTCAACACACACATTATATAGACATACCGTACACACATTACACATACATACATATACATACAAACACACACGCATGTGCGCACGCACGCACACACACACACTGCACACACACGCACTCACGCACACACAAATGCATGAACACACATACACACACACACACACACACACACACACACACACACACACACACACACAGGTGATGGTGCCTGACTCACAGAGGCAGGAAACAGGCGAGAGAAGTATATCTCCCAGGTTTCCCTGGCTGCCGTGACGATGGTCTTCTTAACACCCTCATCCTGATTGTCCAGGTTCTGCTCGATCATGTATTTAGCTGTCTCACACACACACACACACACACACACACACACACACACACACACACACACACACACACAATGTTGGTGACCATAATTCTTTTTTTTGTGATCAAGTTTTTTAAATTGCTTTTAACAACACATAACAATGACAATACAGAACAAGAAAGGAAGGGAGGGAAAAAAGAAAGAAAACAAAAAAGAAAAGGGGTAGTGTAGCAGACAAGTCACAGCCAATGCGTAATACTTAAATCGAAATCAGAGTCATCATTGAGCAAACATAAACATGGATTAGGAACATAGTCAATCTTAAATAACTTGGGCATTACAGAATTGACATGGTTCCAAAAATTGGCCACGACTGGACACTCCCAGAATGGAGAAATGAACCCGGTGTGGGGGTAGGGCAGAATTGATAGTAGTAGTTGGGTTGTAGTTTCATTAAGTATCTTCTATATGGTGTAGCATAGGCCCTGTGGATGACTTTAAAATGAATTAGCTGATGAGCTAAGTTTTGGAGGTTGAATTGAGATTAGACCATATTGTGTCCCAGTTTGGGTGGAAATCCAATTCACCAAGCTCTCGGCTCCATAAAGCCTCAACCGCAAGTGTTTTTTAAATTGCGTCCACTAGATTGCGATATATTCTGGATACACAGCCACGAGAGGTTGGGGTGTGTTCAATCCAGGCTATCATGGGGTGAGTTAGAAGTGGGGAGCGCCAAGGCACTCCATAGGCCTTGAGTGAGGACCTCAGCTGTAGATAGACAAAATATGATGACACTGGAAGGACAAACTTAGTTTGGAGGTGCTGAAATGAAACTAGGCCATCATTGTCATACAAGTCTCTGAGAGTATTTACACCCCGAGAGCTCCATGTTTGCTGGGTGAATGGTCGGTTACCCGACATCAAGTTTAGGTTATTCCATAGAGGAGTGGAGGAACAGAATCGCAAGGAACCTCCCATGATTTTCTCAGACGCTTTCCACACCTTAAGGGCGTTATCTATAATGCAACCAAATCTATGACTGAGAGTCCTACGTCCAGTGCCTGAGAAAAGTAAATCCTCTAATCTGACTGGACTGACCAGGCCTGCCTCTATTGACCTCCAAGGTACTTTGGAATTTGGATTCACCCAGGTACGTAAGGCTTGAGTCTGGAAAGCTAAATAATACATCTTAAAATCTGGAATTGCCATCCCACCCGACAATAATGGGTTGTTGCAAAGTTGTAAGACGGATTCTCGGGCGTTTGCCAGCCCATATGAACCTTGAGACCAACGAATTAATATCATCAAAGTATTTGGGTGGTGGGGGTAATGGTAACATGGAAAACAGGAAGTTGATCCTTGGCAAAACATTCATCTTGATTATCGTGGCTCTGCCCTGAAGAGATATTTTGAGGCTATCCAATCTTTGAATATCAGTTTTGATTTTGTTCAAGGTTACATCAAAGTTGTCTTTAATTATCCGCGGTATGGTTGGGTATATAGTGATGCCAAGGTAAGTAAATTTATCTTTCACTGGAATATGTCTAGGGAGACAGGAGGTTCTTGCTGAAGGAATAAGGGGCATTAGAATTGACTTCGTCCAGTTAATCTTATAGCCTGACAATCTACCGAAATCTTCAAACATTTCTAACACATGGGGGGCAGAAGTATCAATATTATCTAGAAATAATAGAATGTCATCAGCATATAATGAGATGTGGTGGCTATGATCTAGAATTGAAATAGGGGAAATGCAAGTACTCTGTCTGATGGCCTGGGCTAAGGGCTCAAGAGAGAGACAGAACAGGAATGGTGACAATGGGCAGCCCTGCCTAGCTGAGCGCTCCAGTTGGATTGGAGGGGAAATAACATTACCTGTGAGAACAGAAGCGGTTGGTGCATTATACAAAGTCTTAATCATAGCAATGAAATTAACCCCAAAGCCAAGATGGTCTAAAACAGCCCACATGTAGTTCCATTCAAGCCGATCGAAAGCCTTCTCAGAGTCAAGCGAAAATACTGCACAAGGGCTGAGAGAGCTATCGGTTAAATTGATGATATGAAGCAGTCTGCGCATATTGTCAGATGCAAGGCGTCCCTTCATGAACCCTGTCTGGTCTTCACTGATAAAGGCGTCTGTTACAGCGTCCAATCGTATAGCCATAACCTTAGCATACAGTTTCTGGTCACACGAGATCAGGGAGATAGGCCTGTAGCTCAGTGGAGGCTGGTGACTTCCAGAATTGAGGAGGCCAATTTTTTTCCCCCTTGCTCGCTTCACTCGCGATGGAATGTTCCCTGTTCTTCTTATCTGTCTTTGTTAAAAATTATTAATTTGTGTTTGGCGGTACTGAAGGGATTGGGACACTCTCAGGATGGTGGATGAAGCAGCTTTTATTGCCTGCACAATGGGTCATCAAATAAACAAAACAATTGGCATGAATCTCTGGTCCGCCTGCAGCAGCTATTGTCCCTTCTGCTAAGGCTCACAACATTCACCACAACATACTACATACAATCAATGACATGTCAAAAGCACTCAAACACTATGTCAATCAGACACACAACATACAATTCAGAACAATACTTCATCCATTTCTAATATTTATCCTGCAGAACAGCACTCATACACGCGTGTGGCGGAAAAAGGTACTACACGTGGAATGCAACATGACGTTACTGACTAGCCATGCCCTAGCTCGCGAATGCTAGCAACACCACGAGTGGACTCTTACAAAATGCACCAAAACATAGAACTCAAACAATGTAATAACTTACCTGCACAATGGGTCATGGTCCGCCTGCAGCAGCTATTGTCCCTTCTGCTCAGGCTCACAACATTCACCACAACATACTACATACAATTATTAATTATTAATATTAAAAATAAAACTGTTCAATAAATCCTAAATGTTGTCTACCTATTCGATGTATAAATCGCGCCAGAAGCTCGCCGACTTCCGAGGTCATTTTAAGCAAAAGTATTTGGCCAAATGAGCTATTATTTTCAGGGATAATAGCCATGGGTGTTCTAGCGTGTCCTGCACTGAAGTGACTGGCGAATTCTCAAAATGGCTTCATGTGATTCATTGGACGAACAAAATGTCAATCTTTCAGCCCTGGACTCAATGCATGGTGAGGCCAGGCCTCCTGTGCCCACCCATTTTCAGTGATTTGGCCAATCACATATTGCCATGAAAAAATTTGCATTACATTGACTTCTATGAGAAACCACTTTCCGACAGGAGGCCTGGACTTTCCGACAGGAGGCCTGGCCTCCTTCAATAGAAACGGATAGGGATTCTGGCCTGTAGGTGCTTTACAATTGCAATATTGGGTTTTAGCCATGGAAAAATTCAGATTTATGAACAAAACGGAAATAATATTAATATAATATAATATGTTAAATAAATAAATAAATAAAAGAAATATAATTATTGCTTTTTTAAATCTCTCTCTCTTCTCTCAAATTATTGGGGAGGCCAGGCCTCCTCCACCTCTATGGAGGAGCCTCCACTGCTGTAGCTAGAGCACTCCAAAGAGTCTCTCCCCTTTTTTAACAAAAGAGAGATAAGGGCAACTTTTTGATCTCTGTGAAAATCACCTCTAGATATAGCATCATTAAAGGAGTCCATAATAAGAGGACCTATCAAATCCCAAAGTACTAAATACAGTTCTGGTGGAAGACCATCTAAGCCCAGCGATTTTCCTTTCTGTAAAGATTGAAGGGCATTGTGTAGCTCCTTTAAATCAAGAGGGCAGTCAAGAACCTCCCTTTCAGTCTGTGATATCTTAGGTAAATTGAGGCCATGAAGGAACGCCTTGCAGCAAGATGTATCATAATCTATGTCAGATTGGTACAGGTTGGAGTAAAATGTTTGAAATATACTATTCACAGCTTGGGGAGCAGTATGAACAGTGCCCGCAGAATCTCTAATAGCATTTATAGAGGCTTTGCTTTCATTCTCCTTCAGTCTCAGTGCCAATAAGCGGCTGGGCCTTTCAGCATCAAAATAATATCTCTGTCTCGTTCTATGAAAGATAAATTCAGCCTTTGAGAGAGATGTAGCATTATATTCTCCTTTGAGACAAGCGAGCCGTGTGGCTTGATCTTCTGTAAAATTTAGTTTTTGTAAATGTTCTACTGTTTTAATTTCCTTCTCTAGCTCATTAAAACGCTTGTTACGTGCTTTAGAGAGAGTGGAGGAGAACGAAATACAAAGGCCCCTGAGAAAACATTTGGTTGTTTCCCACAACATTTGAGGATTGTCACAATGTGCTCTGTTTATAGCAAGAAATACTTCAAGTTCAGCTTTGAGAAAGATCGAAAACTCAGGGTTTGTCAACAAAGTGGTGTTAAACCGCCACCTAGTGGCCTTGTCAGTATTAGCAGAGAGCTGAATCTTGCATGCCACAGGTGAGTGATCAGACAACAGTATTGGCAGAATATCAATTGGGGACATGGAGGGAATGAGGGATGGGCTTACAAAAATAAAATCAATTCTGGAAAAAGATTTATGTCTGTTAGAATAAAATGTATAATTTCTGGCCTTATTATTCTGAATTCTCCACACATCAACAACGTTTAAATCCATTATAAATGAATTTAGAAATGCAGCTGATTGTGAGCTTACATTAACTGGAGAGGACCTGTCTAATGAGGGATCGAGAACAGAATTGAAGTCACCACCTACTATTAAATGATAGCCTACAGAGTTTTCTAACAATGTGTTACTGATATCTGGTAGAAATTCTGCGTCGACTTCCTTAGGGGCATAAATGGAGGCTAGCATCAATTTAACCTGGTTTATTCTCGTCTTTATGTAAACAAATCGGCCCTGTTTGTCACTTCTTATCTGATCAAGAGTCAAATGCAACCTCCTGTCAACCAAGACGAGCACACCCCGGGTCTTATTTTGAGCACAAGAGTGCGCAATAACTTTAAAATATTTGTTCTGAAAACGTGTAACGTCACATTCCTTAAGATGTGATTCCTGTATTAGAGCTATGGAGACTTTCTTACGGTGGAGGAATTCTAGAATCCGCGTTCTCTTTATAGCCGAGTTAAGCCCGTTCACATTCCAGCACATAACAGTTAGGTCAGACGCCATAGGATTCTAATGAGCAAATACAGAAAATCAGAATGAAATGATAGTTCTGGTCATGACTACTTAGTATTTCTATCAGTACAGTAAAAGTCCAATCCGTTACGCGACTTGTCCGTTGGGAGGGGGAGGGAGAAAAATAAATGAAAAGAAAAATACAATGTACAAAAAAGTTAGCAAACCGCGAAGGTAACCTACAGGCTTGCCAAAACATAAACATTCTCTGAGACGTGACTCAGTCTATTGCAACGCTGTAGCCCACAAATCGGCTCAATACACCACCTGCTAGTTATAACAATGAGTCTTTATCGAACTTAAAGAATCATATCATCCCCTCAAAAAAAGGTAGCCTAGACATGACATTAAATAATGAAAACAACGGGATATCAGCAGGCCATCATAATGGTGAAAAATGATAGTTTGAGATAGGGGAACATACGTAACAACCATACCTCGTTAGACCCAGCGTTAGTCAAAGTAAACATCCATTTTCATAAGCAATTGCATACCCTGGGGGAAAAGAAAGTAAAATAGTCCTTTCTATCGTTGAAATCTAAAGCAGTCCCCATGGCAGTGTCGTGGCTGATTAGGTGGTCAGTTCCATCCCGTCACCATCCTCGATCCCCGGATCATTTACAGCGGTAGAGTCCCCTCGGTCGGGCCGCCTGGCAGGCGTGGATCGCACGGTTCCTGTAGACAGCTTCGTTGTTGGGTCGCGCCGCACAGCACCGGCGTGGGATTCGGATTGGTGTGGCTGAAGTGGTGACTTCAAGGATCGGATGAAGTCCTCTGCTCTGGACAGACAGTCGAAGGACATCTTTTTGCCATCATGCTCCATTTTGAGAGTAGCGGGGTAGATTAGGAAAGGCTGCAGACCCATGGCATGCGCATCCTTGATGACCGTGTTGAACCCCTTCCTCTTGGTTGTAGTTGGGGTATTGTAGTCTGGGAAGAACAGGAGGGTGGATTTGTCTTGTTTCACTGGATATGCCTTCCTAGCTTCTTTTAGGATGGTGGTCCTGTCCTGCCATCTCAATAGACGGAAGATGAGGGTACGGGGGCGATTGCTGTTTTGCTCGCGGCCGTTATATATGCGGTGAGCACGGTCGATCTCGATGACTCGGCCAGCCAAGGAGGGAATCCACTTCACCAGGTTAGCTTTGAGGTAGCCTGCAGCATCAGAGCCCTCCAACGATTCTGGTAAGCTTACCAGACGTAGATTATTTCGCCGAGCCCTATCTTCCATGTCAGCTGTTTTCTCTGTGAGTTGTTCCACCTGCTTTCGGAGTTCAGCAATGCTATGTCTGTCCTCGCGCACAGCCAACTGAACGGAGTCGATGCGGCTCTGGGTCTTTTGTGCTAGCTTAGCTTGGTGCTCGATATCCGTTTTCATACCTCGGACATACTCGTTGGTCTTTTCGATGTCGATTTTGATTGAGCAAAGCTGAGGGGTTAGGATGGAATCCACAGCATCTTTGATGGCTGAGGTAATAGCTGTGTTCAGGATGGACTGCTGTTCTTGCAGCGCTAGCCTGATACCGTCAGCAATGGCGGCGTCGAGGTCTTCTTTAGAGATGGATGTATCTTTAAATTAGTTAGTATTAGTGTAATTAAGTGTATTATTAGTGTAATTAAGTGGCAAAGTGAGCAGACAAGAAGACTACGTGTGCATTGTCAACGAGCGGTCACGTGACTCGGTGACCATAATTCTGAAGAGGAAAAGCATTGGCATCTTCAATCCATCCCAGTGCTTTCTGGGTAACGTAGTTGACTCACCAAACAGTGTCTTCATCTTCAGCCTCTCATCCCTGGTGATACGAACACACTCCTCTGACAGAGTATCATTCACTATCTAGAGGGGGAGGAGAGGAGAGGAGGCGAGGGGAGATGAGGGGAGGGGAGGGGAGGAGAGGGGAGGGGATGGGAGGGGAGGGGAGGGGAGGAGAGAGTAGGAGGGGAGAGGAGGAGAGAGTAGCAGGGGAGAGGAGGCGAGGGGAGGGGAGAGGAGAGGAGAGGAGAGGAGAGGAGAGGCAACATATTAAAACTAGACTGTGGACAATTCCTGTGGAAATTGTGAAGTGTGCTATGTGCTTGCCCCCCCACTGGCCACTCCACTGCACCCCCCGGCGAAGACCGCGTTTCTCTAGCTCACCCAGGGGCCGAGCTAACTAGCACTAGCTTACTAGCATTAGCTAACTAGCTAACTCCCCTGCACCCCCCGGCGAAGATCGCCTTTCTCTAGCTCACCCAGAGGCCGAGTTGTGGGATTGGTGTGTGTGTGTGTGTGTGTGTGTTTGTGTGTGTCTGGGTCACCCCCCTGCGACCCCCTGCGACGTCCCAGAGGGGCCGAGTTGTCGTTTGTGTGTGTGTGTGTGTGTGTGTGTGAGTGTGTGTGTGTGTGTGAGTGTGTGTGTGGGTCACCACCCTGCCCCCCCCGGCGAAGACCCCGTGTCTCTATGTCCCCCAGGGGCCGAGTTGTCATTTGTGTGTGTGTGTGTGTGTGTGTGTGTGTGTGTGTGCGCGTGTGTGTGTGTGTGTGTGCGCGTGTGTGTATGTGTGAGTGAGTGTGTCTGTTTGCTGGTCCACTCTCTCTACCACCCGGCCGCACCTGTTTTGAGTCCTATCAACACATCTGTTGACAGTGGCAAATTCGTTGTCATAGCAACTCACTCTAGCCTGACCTCTGCTTGTCTTTGGCTAGCTCTGAAACAAACAGCTGAAACGTAAAAACTATTAATGTTGGGCTTATATGTTGATATTTTGAGTGACAGTAAGAGTTGCTCTACGTTTCCATGTAACATTTTTGAATATAGACATACAATTGTAGCCGTGGGAGCAGTGTGCAAAATGTGTACAAAAAGTTCAAAAACGTTTTCTGCTCACTCTGTTCTCAAAGTTCCGCCATTGAATTTCAATGGCGATTTCTCTCCACAAAAAGTCTGTGTCTGTGTGTGTGTGTGTGTGTGTGAGTGTGTGTATGTGTGTGTGTGTTTTGGTCACCACCCTGCCCCCCCCGGCGAAACCCGCGTGTCTTTACGTCACCCAGAGGCCGAGCTGTGGCGTTTTCAATATTGCCCAATTCATTGTCTATGGGATTTTTTGTCCGCTAAAGGGGGCATTGTGGGTAAACCGTATGCTGTAACCTTCCACCGGACAATAGCAATGCGAGTTGGAACGAGCCGCACGTTTTGACACCTCTCATGTTTACCTAGTGCCAAAACTGTGGGAGAAGAAGCCGGTGCAAATTTTGCTATAATAATAATAAGTTATATGTACAAGAACAATAAGTGCTGCTTGCTACTGCAAGCACACTTAATCATCTAAGGGGAGATCTCAGGACCTCTAGGGTCGTCCCCAGCCTACCTGTTTGAATATGAGGTCCAGCACCAGTGGATGGTTGAAACTATCTTTGGGGTAGAAAACCTGAAATCAGAACAAAAAAAGTTATAAACAATGACTAATAAAAAGTATACATTTATAAATGTATAATGTATAATGACAATAATCTACATGTCTGTGTGTGTGTGTGTGTGTGTGTGTGTGTGTGTGTGTGTGTGTACCTCTTTCCTCAGGTACAGCTTCCAGGGGACGTTGGTGTAGGTGTAGTGTTCTTCTGTGGTGCTTCTGTGTAACTGGGTCTGGATCGTCTCCGACTCCACTGGGAGATCCCTCAACACTACAGGGAGCACAGCTGTCACTCACAGAGCTGTCACTCACAGAGCTGTCACTCACCACAGAGCTGTCACTCACCACAGAGCTGTCACTCACCACAGAGCTGTCACTCACAGAGCTGTCACTCACCACAGAGCTGTCACTCACCACACAGCTGTCACTCACCACAGAGCTGTCACTCACCACAGAGCTGTCACTCACCACAGAGCTGTCACTCACACACCCACACCACCAACACCCGGCCATGGAATTTGTACGAGTGAGTGTAAGCTGGTGTGTTAGGTGTATGTGTGTGCGTGCGTATGTGTGTGTATGAGGTATGTGTTTATGGTCTGTGTGTGTATGTGTGTGTGTGTGTGTGTGTTAGGTGTGTGTGTACCTGGTGTGTTTGGTGTGTTTGGTGTGTGTGTGTGTGTGTGTGTGTGTGTGTGTGTGTGTGTGTGTGTGAATTATCCCCCGGCGAAGCTACTGTAAAGCAGCCAACTGAAGTCCTCATTAGCATCATTAGCAACAGATAGGCCAGAGCCTTGGTCTTGCATGACTGAACAACGCAGAGATAAGAGGTCGAAGACACCGATCAAAACGTACGGAACAAGACAGGCCCGTGGAGCAGCGAGCTGGCATGACTCCCAAGGCCTGAGATAAGAACACCAGAGTCACGCCAAGATTTCCCAGGCCTGGGAATTACGTGACTCCCCGCCCCCCCCGGTGACTCCCCAGCCCGCAGACACAAGCTCAAGGACATCCCCTCCTTCTTCTACTTCTCTGTGTGATATGCAGCGGATAAAACAGACCTCACCTCCAAAAGATACTTTGTTGATTGGAGACTCGACGATCAGAAATGTAAGAGGTAAAAAATTACATATCCACTGTCTTCCTAGCTTAACGGTCTCATAAATAACAAAAGATTTGGAACTTTGGAGTCTAAGCTGTGCTGCACAGTCGCCAGGGCAAAACTAATCATTAGCCAAATCGTTGAACCCCCACTAAATAATAATAATAATAATAATAATAATAATAATACATTAGACTTATATAGTGCTTTTCTAGACACTCAAAGACGCTTTACAAACTGAAAGGATTGAGTAGTAAAAATAAATAAAAGAAAGTATAGGGGCCTAATTAAGGTAGTGCTGGGGACACATGGGAAGGGGAGGGGGAGAGGGTTAACTGGTGAAGGCGAGCTTGAAGAGGTGGGTTTTGAGGGCCTACTGTATTTAAATGTTGGGAGGGTGTTGGCCTGTCTGATGTGGTTGGGGAGGGCGTTCCAGAGGGATGGGGCTGCGGCTGAAAAGGCCCTTGTAACGGATCCCCGTATATGAAATGGCTTGAAACTTACTGCTGTAATTTACTTGTTTATTTCCTTCTTCTTTCATTCATTTAACCGTGAAAGTCCACATATAATAATTAAACAAACTAATAAATTGCACCGTAAGAACTTATGGCCTCATACGGGTCCATTAAACTTTCTTCCGTTACCTTATTCTTTTTTGATCAGAGCTAATAATAAACATGTCGCGAGCTTCATCACTACGGAAACCGAATCAAAACAAAACACATACACATTTCGCCTAAAGCTCTTCGAAATAAAAGTCACCGATATCCTATTCAAAACAACATATGAATCACATAACAAAACAGTCTTGCAATAAGTAAGCTAGAAATTTACAAATGTACGGCAGGTTAATTAACATAAAATAATAACTTTTCATGGGGTTATTTACACTCCCACCAAATTATAATGTTTTACAAAATGGAGACCTTTTAAAACATATAATTTTCACTTACAATAATAACCATTCAGGTGTATAGGCTATACTGTACATAAAACTACACCGCGTTCCAAATTATTATGCAAATTATATTTTTCTCAGATTTTCCTAAATAGTCGATGCAAATGACAATCAGTATAATTTTCAAGTCATCAACCGTTAGAGTATAATTCAAATTTTATTGAACAAACCTCCCAATGATAACAGTATTTCTTTTTTAAATAAAAAACTCAAAATGCACTGTTCCAAATTATTATGCACAACAGAGTTTCAAAACATTTTATAGGTTGTAAAGAACTAAAAATGGTAATTTGATGAATTTAGGGTTAGGAGGTCATATTAGGAGGTCATATTTACTGAAATCAAAAGCTATTTCAAACAAAAACATCTTAACAGGTCAAGTTACATGTTAACATAGGACCCCTTCTTTGATATCACCTTCACAATTCTTGCATCCATTGAACTTGTGAGTTTTTGGACAGTTTCTGCTTGAATTTCTTTGCAGGATGCCAGAATAGCCTCCCAGAGCTGCTGTTTTGATGTGAACTGCTTCCCACCCTCATATATATTTTGCTTGAGGATGCTCCAAAGGTTCTCAATAGGGTTGAGGTCAGGGGAAGATGGGGGCCACACCATGAGTTTCTCTCCTTTTATGCCTATAGCAGGAATGACACAGAGGTATTCTTTGCAGCATGACATGGTGCATTGTCATGCATGAAGATGATTTTGCTACGGAAGGCACGGTTCTTCTTTTTGTACCACGGAAGAAAGTGGTCAGTCAGAAACTCTACATACTTTGCAGAGGTCATTTTCACACCTTCAGGGACCTTAAAAGGGCCTACCAGCTCTCTCCCCATGATTCCGGCCCAAAACATGACTCCGCCACCTCCTTGCTGACGTCGCAGCCTTGTTGGGACATGGTGGCCATCCACCAACCATCCACTACTCCATCCATCTGGACCATCCAGGGTTGCACGGCACTCATCAGTAAACAAGACTGTTTGGAAATTAGTCTTCATGTATTTCTGAGCCCACTGCAACCGTTTCTGCTTGTGAGCATTGTTTAGGGGTGGCCGAATAGTAGGTTTACGCACAACTGCAAAGCTCTGGAGGATCCTACACCTTGAGGTTCGCGGGACTCCAGAGGCACCAGTGGCTTCAAATACCTGTTTGCTGCTTTGTAATGGCATTTTAGTGGCTGCTCTCCTAATCCGATGAATTTGTCTGGCAGAAATCTTCCTCTTTATGCCTTTATCTGCACGAACCCGTCTGTGCTCTGATTCAGCCACAAATCTCTTCACAGTACGATGATCACGCTTAAGTTTTCGTGAAATATGTAATGTTTTCATACCTTGTCCAAGGTATTGCATTTGACGCTTTTCGGCAGCAGAGAGATCCTTTTTCTTTCCCATATTGCTTGAAACCTGTGGCCTGCTTAATAATGTGGAAAGTCCTCCTTAAGTAGTTTTCTTTTGATTGGGCTCACCTGGCAAACTAATTATCACAGGTGTCTGAGATTGATTTCAATGATCCAAAGAGCCCTGAGACACAATACCATCCATGAGTTTAATTGAAAACAAAAAAATATATTTTTATGACACTTAAATGCAATTTGCATAATGATTTGGAACGAGATGTAAATCACATTTCACAACTGCATAGTGCACTGCTTAAGTAGCTTCTAGCAATAGAACTAATTTCTGGATGGGGCGCTCCAATATCGAAGGCTTGCTGATACGTTCTCCTTTGTGGTTCAGTCCTTTCTCTCCAAGGAAGATTTTGACCCGTCTCACAAGTCCATCTTTGCTTTGGTTGACTTCTGAGACTCTCCCAAGTCTCCATTGGTTTCGTGGTGTGTCATCAGTGTCCATGACTATATCACCGACCTGTAGGTTCCTTTTAGTGCTATGCCAACGCTGTCTTGTTGTGATTCTGTGGAGGTACTCCTTTTTCCATCTACTCCAAAACTGTTCTGTCAAGTATTGCACCTGACGCCATCTCTTTCGTCCATACAGATCCTCTCTTTCAAATCTTCCGGGTGGAGGCAGGGCTGTGGTGGATTTCATAGTGATGAGGTGGTTAGGTGTGAGCGGCTCCAAACTATTTGGACTGTTCAGAGTATCGACGGTGAGTGGACGGCTGTTTACAATAGCCATGGTCTCATAAAACAAGGTGCGCAATGACGCATCATTGAGCCTGCCAGGAGAGAGTAGCAGGGTGGCGCTGAGGACGCTTCTCATGGTTCTTATTTGCCGTTCCCACACACCCCCTGCATGGCTGGCATGAGGTGCATTCATCACAAAGTCACACTGCTTTTCTGTGAGAAATGTTTTCAGTCTGTCCGTGTCCAACTCTTTCAATGCAGCATTCAGTTCATTCTTTGCACCCATGAAATTAGTGCCTTGGTCACATTTAATTTGTCGCACAGCACCTCTTAAAGCAATGAAACATCTCAGTCCATTAATGTATGTGTCTGTGGACAAATCATCTAACATTTCGATGTGTATGGCTCTGGAGCAGAAGCAGGTCAATAGCAATCCATACCTTTTCTCTTGTTTTCTCCCTTGCTTTGTCAAAAAGGGACCAAAACAGTCCATCCCACAGTATGTGAACGGTGCTGTGGGTTCGGTTCGTTCAACAGGCAGGTCACTCATCCTTTGGCTTTCAACAGGCCTTCTCAGCCTTCGACATGTTACACAGTGATGGATGTAGGTTGCAACAGCTCTGCTCAGTCCACAGATCCAATAGCCATTAGACCTAATGTCATTGATGGTGAAGCCTTTACCCTGATGTTTCACTTTTTCATGATGATGGGCGATGATCAACTTCGTTATGTGATATCTCTGAGGAATGACTGTTGGGTGTTTGAATGTCTTCTGGAGAGATGAGCGGCTAAGCCTACCTCCCACCTTGAGTACACCCTCTGCATCCAGGAAACAGTCAAGGTGATGCAGCTTGCTGTGTCTTGGTAGCTGATGTCCTTTGCTTAGTAGCTTTATCTCTTCTTCGTATGCTTGGCCTTGTATGTCCTTGATGATGAGTAGCTCTGCACTTCGTCTTTCATCCACTGTTGAGAGGTCACTTGATTTTATCTTCCTAGCACGCCGTAGGAGACGCGCCACTGCCTTGGTGGCCTGGGACCAGGATGAAAACGTATTCAGTCTGTCTGCAAGACTGACATGTTCTGCGGTGTGTGTCTGGAAGGTCTGAGCCCTTTTAACTTCTGGGTCCCCGACAGGCAGCTCTGAAGGCACCTCTGTTGGCATGTTTATCTCCCTTTTCCACAGAAAGCTGGGGCCAGTGAACCAATCAGAAGAGAGCAGCTCATCTACTGTTGTCCCCTTCGATGCGTAGTCTGCTGGGTTTTCATCAGTTGATACATGAAACCATTGCTTAGGGTCTGAGTCATGACGGATTTTCTGCACTCTGTTTGCTACAAAGGTGTGAAAGCGACGAGCTTCATTATTAATGTAGCCCAAGACAACCTTCGAGTCTGTCCAAAATAACTCTTCTACATTACAGTAACCTAATTCTTCTTTGAGCATATTGCTCACTGTGACAGAGACAACTGCTGCGGTAAGTTCTAACCTTGGTGTGGTTGTGACCTTCAGCTGCGAGACGCGCGCTTTCCCCATGAGAAGAGCACAGTGGATGTCTCCTCTTTCATTCTTCAGTCTCAGGTAGGTGCATTGACCATAGCCCTTGGTGCTGGCTTCTGAGAAGTGATGTAGTTCCGTTTTGATCACGTTTCCAAAGTCAGCTGGCTGGTAGCAGCTTTTCTATGTTGACGAGGTCCTCTTGCCATTTCTCCCACCGTGGATTCAGTGTCTCTGGAATTGGGTCATCCCATCCTGTTCCGTGATGGCACATTTCCTGGAGAATTCTCTTTCCGTTGAGGACGTATGGAGCTATGAAGCCCAGCGGGTCGTATACAGAGGCGACAGATGATAGGATGCCGCGCCGTGTTGCTGTCTGGTCCTTTGGTGTAACCTTGAAGGTGAAACAGTCTTTCTCAACGTTTCAGTGTATTCCCAACGCTCTCTCTAGGGCTGTGTCGTTGAACGTGAGATTCTTTGCTTTGGTGTCTGTAGCGTGTTCTGTTGAGGGAATGCTCTGGAGAACAGCACAGTTGTTCGACACACATTTGTGAAGGCGTAGACGTCTCTCTGCACACAACTCACGAGCCTCCTTTGCTATTTGAATAGCCTTTTCCACAGACTCAACACTAGCGATGCCATCGTCTACATAGAAGTCTCTGGCGATGAACTGTGACCCTAGAGGGTGTGTGAGATGGTGTTCTTTGGCAAGCTGCTTTAATCCATAGTTTGCACACCCCGGTGAGGATACGGCTCCAAACAGATGGACCTTCATCCGGTATTCATGGGGAGAGGTGCTGAGGTCGCCATTCTCCCACCACAGGAAGCGTAGGTAGTCACGGTCCTCCTCTGAGACATGAAACTGGTGGAACATTTTCTCTATGTCACACATCAGTGCAATGCGATGCTGCCGGAAACGAATGAGTACACCTGTCAGATTGTTTATCATGTCTGGGCCTGGGAGAAGGTGTTCGTTGAGGCTACTACCCTTGTACTTTGCCGAGCAGTCAAACACTACTCTCAGCTTCCCAGGCTTTTTGGGGTGATAAATACCATGGTGAGGTATATACCATTGTTCTCCATTTGTACCTTCAGCACGTACGTCACCCCTGTCTATTATGTCCTTCATGTAGTTGGTGTAGTCGTTCTTGTAGCTTTCATTTGCATTGAGCTTCCTTTTCAGGTGAGAGAGCCTCACAGCAGCAAGTTGCTTGTTGTCATGTAAGCATGGTCTCTCTCTGAAGGGTAGTGGCATTTCGTAGTGTCCGTGTTCGTTTGTCTTTATGTTTTCCTTTAATTTGTCCAGACAGATCAAATCCTCTTGAGAGACTGTTTTGTCATTTCCTTGAGTGTCTCTGAAATCTGTTTCGAGGATTCTGATTGCATCCATTGGAGTCATTTCAGGCAGCTCCTTCAAGGTGACTCTGTGACAGTGACCGGTTGACAATTGTGAGTGAGGTGTTGAACAGCCAACGATACTCCACCCTAAGTCTGTGAGAATGGCAAAGGGTTCCTCATCTGTTCCTGTTATGATCCGTCTGGGTACAAGACTTCTTGGACAATTGTAACCTATCAGGAGCCCCACTTCACAACTGAGGAGAGGGGGTACTTCGTTTGCAATTGCTGTGAGATGATGGACAAAATCATGTCACGTCTTAAACCATCCACCTGTGCCCTTGATGTCCTGCCAACAAGCTTTTTTAAAAGCATATTTAGCTGGTAGAAAGGTGAACTAATACAAATATTCAGCACCTCCATTTCATCAGTAGTTTTCCCTAAAACCCTGAAAACTGCAGTTATCAAGCCTCTACTAAAAAAGACCGGCATAGACATTTTCTACTGAATAACTACAGACCCATATCAAACCTCTCCAGTATAGGAAAAATAATTGAAACAGCTGCCCACAAACTACATGGCAATTATTTGACCCTGAATGATCTCTTTGATGGCTTTCAATCAGGCTTTCGCCACCTACATTGCACTGAAACGGCTCTTGTCAAGGTCCTTAACACTGCAAGCGCGACGTTTTTTCACCTACTTTTAGCGCGACGAGGTGTCGAATCACACGACCACTCTTCACAATGGGGGAGTGTGTATTGACGCACAAAGATCGCTGGATGGCGATGTCACACAAGAAGAGAAAATGACAAGATCACTACCTCTAAAAATGCATAAAGTTCCTATGCGCAGAGAAGCAGAGAAGCGGGGAAATTATTAGCGCAATCTGATATGAAGCTTGAGTCAGCTGAAAACGAACTATGGAACAAATGTAAATATAAATGATATATATGGAGAGGAGATTGATTGAGACTGCGGGAGCTTTACTAACGAATGAAAGTTGATTATCATTATTAAAAAAGAATAGTAATACATATTGCAATATTGTGTTATCATAATTATGAGCTTCACAGTGATAAAGTCTGTTTATTTGTCGTGAACTTCGCCGGTAACGTCAGCCTGTCAGCCCCTGCAACTGCTCACAGGGGTTGTTATATGTGATTATATGGAATGGCTGAATATGTTCATTCTTTTTATTTTGATAACATTATATAATTGTATTTGGTATAATGAATAAACTTGAAACTTGAATGATCTCACAGGAGTGCGTACCTGCACGGAGCGTTCATGTGACGCAACCTGTTATAAATAGTTTCACCTATATTAGTGAAAAGAGCTGAAAGAAAATACATGATAAATAATTCTGAATGTTATTGGTTTTAATATTTCACAATCTGCCAGAATAAGCACACTCCCTCGCACGCCCAGCCCATCATTTTTGATGCCGCTAATGTGTGTAATGACAAGTGTGACAATGTTGAAAGACATGATGTCATAATCAAAATATAAAACCTGATTGGATAAAATAAGATTCTGTTGTGATTGTGTTGACATTGTTGTGATGTTAAAATAAATCTTGGTATGTAATGTGTAAAGAGGAGAGGAGATTGATCGGGACTGCCGGAGTTTTCATTACTAACGAATGATGGTTGATTATTATTATACAAAAATAATAGTAATAAATATTGCAATATTGTGTTATTATAATTATGAGCTTCACAGAGATGAACAAGCTTGTCGTGTTTATTTGTCGTGAACTTCACGCCGGCCGTAACATCAGCCTGTCAGCCCCGGCGACTGCTGTAAGCTTGTAAGCTTTGAAACCCGCTTGGCTCCCTTCTGCCCCTAAACCTGCGTGTTTCCATTCATGATGATGTGATTCTGTAAATTCATAAATATATCCTATTGCATTATTTGAAAATTGACAGCGCTGTAAATAGTGTCATTCAATGCACAACGCACGTCATTTCACACGATTTCGATTGACTTTCTGCGGCAGCGAAATACATTATCAATATCTTATTATCAATTATCAATATACTGGTGGCCTGACGTGGTCCAGTGGTCTAGCACCGTGGTCGTGCACACATATGTGACAGGGTTTCATTAAAAGGTCCGCATCTCGGCAATTGTGAAAGCTTGCAATCGAGCCAAACAAGTCTTGTTGTGAAAAAAAATGTTTTCCGGTTTTTGGCATAGGACGACAAATGAAGAACCCACTCGATATCATATCCAACAGTTTTACATTCACTAAATACCTACATTTAGTTAGCAAAGTCGGGTGGGGGGTATTAGTGTGGCAGTGTGTGTAGCACTAGCCACACGCCCACCCCAGCTGCGTGTGATCTGTTTGTTGACAAAATGGAGGCTGAAGCTCTCGCTAACGCTATCAACAGAATTACTAAAGCAGGCAGAAATATCGACAGTGGACAATCAATGAACTCCTTCATATTGGACTATACATAACGGGAACTCCGAACTCCGAATCTGACGATGACGAAGAAGACAACGGAATTTCAGACTGATCTCCACATCAGTTCATGGAGCAGTCGTCTACAGACAGACCGTCTGCTGTGTTCTTGGGTAAGTTTTAGTGAGTTACATGTGTTGTTTACTAGGATTTTGTGTTCTTTACTTAGGATAGCCAAACAGTTATGTGTTGTTTTGTGAGTAAGGTAGATACCGCCTTTGTTAGCATCATATCAAACCACTGAAACTGCTCACCACGATTATGTCACCCCTCTCCAAAACAAATAGGAGATGGTGGGAGGAAGAAATAGGTTGTCAAAGATAAAACATAATGAATAAATACATTTGTTGCAGACCTACTAAACATGCAACATACTGTAATATGTTTCATGCACCATTTTAGTGTGTTTGTGTGTACCAGCTAGCCAAACAAGTGTTAGCTTGTTAGCTAGCTAGCTAGCTTTGTTAGAGATATAATAGATTATAGAAAAAGTAAATGCTTTTGTAATGAACGCTAATGTTGTGTGGAATCACAAATAAGGATTAAATTATTGATATGTAGATTTGCTGTAGAATAATACTGTGGATTGAAATGATTTCACTAGCCTACTCCTTACAGTACAACAACAGTACACTGAGAGTCTATGGAAAACCTACACTAGCAGTGTGTCCTCTGACCTGACATCTTTGTTACAGAATGACGAGGTGAGAGGTTCTGAGAGATGACACCTTGATGAGTCACCAGCACTTCAGGTATTTGTCATTGTCATTGTATAAGCAATTCTATTTTATGAACATAGTAGTATTTTGTAAAAGTGGTGTGTTGGTAACAGTGGGCAATCATTTTAAATGTACTGTCTTCTTTTTTTATTAGGCTACAGCTTTGATGCCCGGATGGGAAGGAACTACACCAAGTCCCACTAGATACTTAATGGACTATAATGATAAATGCATACACACGGACACAACCTTATTATTTTTTACCATTCTATTATTGTATTGCTCAATTGTATCTTGCCTAATTTTTTCCATTGCCATGAATTTTACTCTCTTGTACTTGTAATGGGACGTAATAAACTTTTGGCACACATGGCAATAAAATGATGATGAATCAAATCTGAAGGGATTGGGAGACATACTGTACAGTTTATCATTTTCATAACTGTCTGTACATATACATATCTTATGTATCACTATTTCTATATATAGCCTATATATAAACACATTATGTTACAAATATCAGTCTTATCCACTGTATCTAATTCAGCACTGAAGCCTGAAGGTTGAGCACAGTGTGTGTCCCCTTGCTACCTTTGCTAATATAAAAGAGAAGTGCAGCCTTGGAGAAATAGATGGCAGCCGAATACCAAGGCAAATACACAGACACACACAGAAATACTGCAAAATCGCTTTATACTAACTCGATTTTGAAAATGTAAAGATGCTGGGTGGTAGAACGCACATATCTAGGAAAAGTCATGAAAGGAGGGTCCTGAAATTTGATCGAGTGTAAAGGTAGAATTTTTTTTGTACTCACTGAGATCAAATGACACCTCACGGCTGCCCTAGTGTTAATGACATTTGTGTAAACACTGACTCCGGAAAAATCTCAGTTTTAGTACTACTAGACCTTAGCGCTGCCTTTGACACTGTAGACCACGACATTCTAATAGATAGACTAAAACCCTGGGTAGGATTTTCAGGCACTGACTTAAACTGGTTTAGATCCTACCTGAAGAAGAAGCTATTATGTCTCCATTGGCAACTATGTGTCCAACCAAAATCAAAATGACATGTGGGGTTCCGCAAGGATCAATCCTTGGCCCCCTCCTATTCAATCTTGACATGCTTCCATTGGGACACATCATAAAAAAGATGCACCTGACAAAAGATCGAAAGTCAGTGCAAAACTTGATTCTCTCTCTCTTCAAACAAAAAAACTGGTCAGAATTATTGGTGTAATTCTGGAGTCCGATCTAAACTTCAATAGCCACATGAACTCGGTAACTAAATCAGCCTACTATCACCTGAAAAACATAACAAGAATGAGAGGTTTCATGTCCAAACAAGACCTTGAAAAACTCATCCATGCATTTGTTTTGAGTAGACTTGATTACTGTAATGGTCTTAAATCTAAAAACCTTCATGTTTTACAGTAGTTATGATTAAACACAAACACTTCTATCAATGTCTTTTATCCATAAACTATTGTCTTATTGAATGTCTTATCTATTTACTTACTTATATTTGCTTTTGGTGTGTGTGTGTGTGTGTGTGTGTGTGTGTGTGTGTGTATGTGTGTGTACCTGGTGGTGGTAGTGGTACAGGATGTTGTGGGGCTTTCTTCTTGCTGCTTTTGGAGGGTTTAAACCCTGCCTCCTTCAGGGCGGCGGCTGAGGGGCTGGGGCCGACCGGCCGTTTGGGCTGGAGAGACAAGAGAGACAGGAGAGACAGACAGGTGAGACAGACAGGAGAGACAGGAGAGACAGACAGGAGAGACAGACAGGAGAGACAGACAGGAGAAACAAGAGAGACAGGAGAGACAGGAGAGACAGACAGGAGAGACGGACAGGAGAGACAATAGAGACAGACAGGAGAGAGAGACAGGAGAGACAGGAGAGACAGACAGGAGGGACAGGAGAGACAGACAGGAGAGACAGACAGGAGAGACTGACAGGAGAGAGAGACAGGAGAGACAGACAGAAGAGACAGACAGGATGGACAGGAGAGACAGACAGAAGAGACAGGAGAGACAGACAGGAGAGACAGACAGGAGAGACGGACAGAAGAGACAGACAGGAGAGACAGACAGGAGAGAAAGGAGAGAGGAGAGAGAAGAGACAGAGAGTAGAGACAGACAGGAGAGACAGGAAAGACAGACAGGAGAGACGGACAGGAGAGACAGGAGAGAGGATAGAGAAGAGACAGACAGTAGAGACAGGAGAGACAGACAGGAGACAGGAAAGACAGACAGGAGAGACTGACAGGAGAGACAGACAGGAGAGACCGGAGAGACAGACAGGAGAGACAGGAGACAGACAGGAGAGACAGGAGAGACAGGAGAGACAAAAGAGAGAGACAAGAGAGACAGACAGGATGGACAAGAGAGACAGGAGAGACAGACAGGAGAGACAGACAGGAGAGACATGAGCGACAGGAGAGACAGACAGGAGAGTCAAGAGAGACAGACAGGAGAAACAGGAGAGACAGACAGGAGGGACAGACAGGAGAGACAGACAGGAGAGACAGACAGGAGAGACAGGAGAGACAGACAGGAGAGACAAGACAGGAGAGACAAGAGAGACAGACAGGAGAGACAAGAGAGACAGACAGGAGGGACAGGAGAGACAGAAGAGACAGGAGAGACAGACAGGAGAGACAAGAGAGACAGACAGGAGAGACAGACAGGACAGTCAGACAGGAGAGAGAAGAGACAGACAGGAGAGACAGGAGACAGACAGGAGAGACAGACAGGAGAGACATGAGAGACAGACAGGAGAGACAGGAGAGACAGACAGGAGAGACAAGAGAGACAGACAGGAGAGACAAGAGAGACAGACAGGAGGGACAGACAGGAGAGACAGGAGAGACAGACAGGAGAGACAAGAGAGACAGACAGGAGAGACAGACAGGAGAGACAAGAGAGACAGACAGGAGGGACAGACAGGAGAGACAGGAGAGACAGACAGGAGAGACAGACAGGAGAGACAAGAGAGACAGACAGGAGAGACAGACAGGAGAGACAGACAGGAGAGACAGACAGGAGAGACATACAGGAGGGACAGACAGGAGAGACAGGAGAGACAGGAGAGACAGACAGGAGAGACAGACAGGAGAGTCGATAGGAGAGACAGACATTCCTGCAACGAATGATGGATTGCTGATTCACATGCTTAGTATTCAAATGTATTGATTGTAAGTCGCTTTGGAATAAGGCGTCTGCTAAATGCCAAAAATGTAAAAAATGTAAAGAGGAGAGACAGACAGGAGAGACAGGAGAGACAGACAGGAGGGACAGGAGAGACAGGAGAGACAGACAGGAGAGACAGACAGTAGAGAGAGGAGAGACAGACAGGAGAGACAAGAGAGACAGACAGCAGAGACAGACAGGAGAGACAGGAGAGACAGACAGGAGAGACAGGAGAGACAGGAGAGACAGACAGGAGAGAGGAGAGAGAAGAGACAGACAGGAGGGACAGGAGAGACAGGAGAGACAGACAGGAGAGACAGACAGTAGAGAGAGGAGAGACAGACAGGAGAGACAAGAGAGACAGACAGCAGAGACAGACAGGAGAGACAGGAGAGACAGACAGGAGAGGCATGAGAGACAGGAGAGACAGACAGGAGAGACAGACCGGAGGGACAGACAGGAGAGACAGGAGAGACAGACAGGAGAGACAAGAGAGACAGACAGGAGAGACAAGAGAGACAAGAAAGACAGACAGGAGGGACAGACAGGAGAGATAGACAGGAGTCAGACAGGAGAGACAGGAGAGACAGACAGGAGAGACAGGAGAGACAGACAGGAGAGACAGACAGGAGGGACAGGAGAGACAGACAGGAGAGACAGACAGGAGAGACAGGAGAGAGAAGAGACAGACAGTAGAGACAGGAAAGACAGACAGGAGAGACAGGAAAAACAGACAGGAGAGACTGACAGGAGAGACAGACAGGAGAGAACGGAGAGACAGACAGGAGAGACAGGAGACAGACAGGAGAGACAGGATAGACAAAAGAGAGAGACAAGAGAGACAGACAGGAGAGACAGACAGGAGAGACGGACAGGAGAGACAGGAGAGAGGAGAGAGAAGAGACAGGAGAGACTGACAGGAGAGACAGACAGGAGAGACCGGAGAGACAGACAGGAGAGACAGGAGAGACAAAAGAGAGAGACAAGAGAGACAGACAGAATGGACAAGAGAGACAAGAGAGACAGGAGAGACAGACAGGAGAGACAGGAGAGACAAGAGAGACTGACAGGAGAGACAGGAGGGACAGACAGGAGAGACAGACAGGAGAGTCAGGAGAGACAAGAGAGACAGACAGGAGAGACAAGAGAGACAGACAGGAGGGACAGACAGGAGAGACAGGAGAGACAGACAGGAGAGACAAGAGAGACAGATAGGAGAGACAGGAGAGACAGACAGGAGAGACAAGAGAGACAGCCCAGCTAGCGGGGAATGTTCCCCTAACATTGGCTAACATTCCCTACAAGTTCTGCTAATGTTTTAAAGAAAACGTTTTCATCTAATGTTCAAAGAGCATTTTAAGGATGTTTACCATTTCAAATAATGTTCCTATAACGTTAAATGTTAACAAAGTAAGAACGTTTTAGGTGCAACATTCTGAGGATGTTTTGGGGACATTGTTTAGGTAACAGATTATAGAATGTTCTTTTATAAAATGTTCCCACAATGTTACACGATAACAAAGGAAGGACATTTTCAAAGCAACATTTGGATAATGTTTTCAGGATGTTATTGATGCCTCAGATCACAAAACGTTTTTTCTAGAATGTTCCTGTAATGTGATATGTAAACAAAGGAAGAACGTTTTACCTGCAACATTCCAAGGATGTTTTGGGGACATTGTTTAGGTAACAGATTATAGAATGTTCTTTTATAAAATGTTCCCACAATGTTACACGATAACAAAGGAAGAACAGTCCCAGCTAGGAATTTTTTGTTCTAAAAATGTTCAAAGAATGTTACCTAGAATGTTCTCGTAATGTTTTCAGCAGGAAGTTCCCAGAATGTTCTAGGATAACGTTCTCTAAAAACATTTTTTAAATGTTGTGTGATAACCTTCTTAAAATGTTAAGTGACAACATTGCTAGAACATTATGCCCTAATGTTCTTGAAAACGTTTTTAGCGGGAAGTTTTCTTTAAGTTCCCAGAATGTTCTAGGATAATGTTCTCTAAAAACATTTTTTAAATGTTGTGTGATAACCTTCTTAAAATGTTAAGTGACAACATTGCTAGAACATTATGCCCTAATGTTCTTGAAAACGTTTTCAGCGGGAAGTTTTCTTTTAGTTCCCAGAATGTTCTAGGATAATGTTCTCTAAAAACATTTTTAAAATGTTGTATGATAACCTTCTTAAAATGTTAAGTGACAACATTGCTAGAACATTATGCCCTAATGTTCTTGAAAATGTTTTCAGCGGGAAGTTTTCTTTAAGTTCCCAGAATGTTTTAGGATAATGTTCTCAAAAAACATTCTACAAATGTTTGGTAATAACCTTCTTAAAATGTGAGTTGACAATATTGCTAGAACATTACACCTTATGTTCTCAAAACATTTTCAGCTTAAGTTTTTTGTTTGTTCCCAGAATGTTTTAGGATAACGTGCTCTAAAAACCATTCTAAAAACGTTTGCTTATAACCTTCTTAAATTTTTTACTGAAAACCCTGTTAAAACATTATGCCCAAACATTCTTAAAATGTTTTTGGGATGTTATTAAAAATTCAAGTTTCAGACTTGCACCAATAACCGAGGAGGCTGAGGACGTGGCAGACCAATCAAACGAATCCGATTAGATTTCAGACCAATCAAACGAATCTTAGATTTCACGCCTGACTGAGATGTTCAGTGGTCGGGCACAGGTAGACGGTTTTAGTTGAAGACAGCACAAGGGAACGGGACACTGTGGATTAAACGGTAAGGTTACAATAACTGTTTTTAATTGATTAACGTTACTTTGTATGGATACATTTACTTTCTTGACCACAAACTAACCGTTAATGCGAATAACGTGGAGCGTGTGTGTTGTCAGAAATTGCTAGGAAGCTGTGCGCAAAATTAACTTTTATCCACCGTCCAAATCGACAAATTGGTGAACGTTCAGATTTTACCAGCCACTCAATAGATTAACGTCATTGTTGTTGGTTTTTTGGCTGGTGAGTGAAGCAAATCTACCAGCCCAAAAGTTTGGGACAGGTTTGGGAGCTAGCTAGCTAGCTAGCAAGCTATAGCAATCTAGCTAGCACAATTACTAGCATTCTACATGTCTATTTTACATGGATATTACTTGGTTATTTACAGTAATTACTGCATAATTAACGGCCTGTAATTTAAAGGGCTACCAAAAAGACTTCTGATGAATCAGAAACTATTCTGATTTTAAATACTATTTTTGTTATAATGCAGGTGGATAATACAGGTGGACAATCCATGACTGAGGACAGTGATACAGGTGGACCATCTGTGACTGAGGACAGAGTTCAGAGTAAGGATGTGTCCAGGGATGATGTTTAAGAATGTGTCCAGGTGCAGCAGCAGCACTTGAGGGGAGCAGAAGCCCCACACTGTTCGAGGACTAAATCAAGCAATCAACACTTTGGGAATGCCTGTCTGTCATGAGGATATGTACTGTCAGAGATATGTACTGTTGCAGTGATGATAGGTTCTGACTTCCATGTTTTCAGTATGTACAGTATATGATGTTTTGCTTTAAAAAAAAAAAATGTATGTTCTCAAATGAAGCTGTGGCTGCCTCTCCCTTCCCTGTCTCACCTCTGTTGTTAATGTTAATAAATAATGATACATTATGTTGAAAGACTTGAATATTGATGTTATCAAACTTTTACATGTGTTAATACGTTTAGCTAAAAACATTTTAAGAATGTTTGGGCATAATGTTTTAACAGGGTTTTCAGTAAACATTTTAAGAAGGTTATAAGCAAACGTTTTTAGAATGGTTTTTAGAGCACGTTTGTTACGAGGGGGGTCAGCGAGGATGCCTCCCCGATGCCTCTGCTGGTTGAAGAGCAGCATCACTCCAGCCCTGGACTAATTACGTGATTATTGTCACCTGTGAGTGTTTGTATGTGTATTTAGGTGTGTCCCATTTCCCTGTTCCCTTGTCAGTTGTTCGTACTTGTTAGCGTCTTGTGAACCCTCGTCTTTCCCTTAAGAATATTGTGCATGATACTTGTCCCTGTCCTTTCGGTCCTGGAGGACTTTACCTTACCTGTCGCTACTTCCAGGTATTATTGACTATTATGTGTGTTTTGATTTGTTTGTGTTTAAGTGAAGTTTGCTTTTAGTAAACGGAGCCTTGTTTGCTCATCTTTTGTTTTCGCTACTCGCAAGTGTTTTGTTTTTGTTATTAGTTATCGACTCGCTACGCAGAGCCTTGCTTGCTCTCCTTTATTTTTCTGTGGTTCTGTATCACGGTCCTATGGATATTCAGTGTATTCATCTCAGTAAAGAGAACTTTATTTTATTCATGTCTCGACCTCAATTCCTCTGAGTCGCACCGCACCGCACATGGGTCCAACACCACTCTACATTTAGAACATTATTCCAAAACGTAACACACGTTATCCTAAAACATTCTGGGAACAAACAAAAAACTTAAGCTGAAAATGTTTTGAGAACATAAGGTGTAATGTTCTAGCAATATCGTCAACTCACATTTTAAGGTTATTACTGAACATTATCCTAAAACGATCTGGGAACTTGCCACTGAAAACGTTTTCAAGAACATTAGGGCATAATGTTCTAGCAATGTTGTCACTTAACATTTTAAGAAGGTTATCACAACATTTAAAAAATGTTTTTAGAGAACGTTATCCTAGAACATTCTGGGAACTTCCCACTGAAAACGTTTTCAAGAACATTAGGGCATAATGTTCTAGCAATGTTGTCACTTAACATTTTAAGACGGTTATCACAACATTTAAAAAATGTTTTTAGAGAACATTATCCTAGAACATTCTGGGAACTTCCCACTGAAAACGTTTTCAAGAACATTAGGGCATAATGTTCTAGCAATGTTGTCACTTAACATTTTAAGAAGGTTATCACACAACATTTAAAAAATGTTTTTAGAGAATGTTATCCTAGAACATTCTGAGAACTTAAAGAAAACTTCCCGCTGAAAACATTATGAGAACGTTCTAGGTAACATTCTTTGAACATTTTTAGAACCAAAAATTGCTAGCTGGGAGACAGGAGGGACAGACAGGAGAGACAGGAGAGACAAGAGAGACAGACAAGAGAGACAGACAGGAGAGACAGACAGGAGAGACAAGAGAGACAGACAGGAGAGACAGGCAGGAGAGACAGGAGAGACAGACAGGAGAGACAGACAGCAGAGACAGACAGGAGAGACAGACAGGAGAGACAGGAGAGACAGACAGGAGAGACAAGAGAGACAGACAGGAGAGACAAGAGAGACAGACAGACAGGAGAGACAGACAGGAGAGACTAAACGTTAGCGCTAAGCTAAAGGTTGTGTTGAAGCTAAATGTGCTGGTATGACTGACATGAGAGAATGAGAGAAACAAGAGTTCATATGAGTACATGGCGGTGGAGGTGGGCAGTGTGTGTGTGTGTGTGTGCGTGTGTGTGTGTGTGTGTACCTGTGGTTGCGGTGGGTTCTCCATCTGAGGTTTGAGGATTTGTAAGGCTTCATCACGAGGGTTCTGCTTCTTCAGAAACTTCCCCTCTGGCCTCCTACTCTCTCACACACACACACACACACACACACACACACACACACATAAATACAAGTGCATTAAGGACATAAACACTCTCAGTGCAGTCAGTTCATTGGGAGTCATTCATTTACGTTTGTGACTGTACAGCAACCATCGTACACATACGATATTAACACAGAGGATGTTTCAAATGTGGGTTAACAGATACGATAGCATTACTGTAAAACTGTATCTACTCTAAGGGTACAAAAAGCAACGCCGTCTCCATATTGAGCGGCTACTGATAACAGCAGATATGGAGCAACACCTTGCTAACTGTTGAGTCTTTCTCTGGGAGATGTGGGCCATCTGAAGGCCCCTAACCACCAGCCTGTGAACATGACCCAGGTTGCCAGAAATGAAAACTAAAAGATTACATTTGTAGCCTAGTTGTGAGATGCTCAGCTTGAGCTGCTAGAATGAACTACTCTCATTAACCACCACAACATCAGGGGTGTTGGCTGAGATGCTACATGCACACACACACACACACACACACACACACACACACACACACACACACACACACACACACACACACACATTGTTAGAGCAAAATATCAATAAAGGCAGCCTGTTTCGTTTCAAGATGTATAAGAAAAGATATTTAATATTCTTCTGCAGAAGGAGGAAGTTTACAGGTTCGTCAGACGCATCTGAAGATTCAAAGTTCCTCGTAAAGTCCAGATCATTCATTACATCTCAGTATTTATGCTCTCAGGTACCCTCAGGTAAGAGGTCCGCCCTCGGGTGAGGTCTAGACCAATCATGAGCAATGGGTGTGGATTTGTACATTGAGGAAGATGATGGGGGATGAAGGTTAAGGGGGAATCGACCCCCACTTTCTCCTAGAGACACAAAGATGTAAAAGGAACAAAGGCCACAAACTGGTTTAGTCTGGTCCTAGAGTACTGGGTCTGGGGAAACACAAAGGTCCAAAACTGCTCTAGATGGCTTAGTCCATCTCGGTAGAAAAGAGAGCAATCAGGTCTTTGTAATCATTTAAATGTGTCTGTTGTCTAGCCAATGTCAAGCTTCAAGTAGAGAAACTGGTTTCATTGTGTGCTTACAACAGGAAATCAGTTTCTATAGCTTTGCCCTAGATATCCAAAGTTTGAATCTTAAATGTAGAAAAATGTCTTATTACATATAATAATTTTCTCTCACAACATACACAGCCATCATCATCATCCTCATCCTCATCATCATGACCAATGATAAAATGTCACTTCTTCTCTGTGAGTGTGTGAGCTCTGACCTCTTCCCGGGGGGCAGGGGGTCTGGCGGGGGGGCGGGGGAGTCATAGTGTCTGATGATGTCTCTGATGTTCTGACTGGGCACGATGTGTTCCTGGGACGACACCGACGACTTCACCACCTCACCAGTAGGGGGCGGCGGACTGGTCACCACAGGAGCTGGGGGACGGAACACACACACACACACACACACACACACACACACACACATTTTAAATGCTTTATTTATGCCCACATAAATAAAAAGTGCATTAAGGACATAAACACTCTCAGTGCAGTCAGTTCATTGGGAGTCATTCAGTTACATTTGTGACTGTACAGCAACCATCGTACACAAACAATATTAACACAGAGGATGTTTCAAATGTTAACAGATACAATAGCATTACTGTAAAACAGTATCTACTCTAAGGGTACAAAAAGCAACGCCGTCTCCATATTGAGCGGCTACTGATAATAGCAGATATAGAGCAATACCTTGCTAACTGTTTAGCCTTTCTCTTGGAGATGTGGGCCATCTGAAGGCCCCTAACCACCAGCCTGTGAACATGACCCAGGCTGCCAAAAATGAAAACTAAAAGTTGACACTTGTAGCCTAGTTGTGAGATGTTCAGCTTGAGCTGCTAGAATGAACACCTCTCTACTACTCTCATTAACAACCACAACATCAGGGGTTGTTGGCTGAGATGTTACGGAACACCTCTGAATCATTATCACACAGGCCAAACATGCTGGCCTTAACAGTACAGTGCTTGTACAGTGATGCAGAGGACCCAAAGGTAGAGCCGATATCTTTTGATATCAAGTCCACAATCCTGCCGTGCCTACATATGTAAAGCCCTTTGTAAGCATGGCAACCATTTAGGATGAACAACATGGTTTCAGTGATCTGTACATGGCCATGGTGTATACAGTGATCTGGACATGGCCATGGTGTATACAGTGATCTGTACATGGCCATGGTGTATACAGTGATCTGTACATGGCCATGGTGTATACAGTGATCTGTACATGGCCATGGTGTGTGATCTGTACATGGCCATGGTGTATACAGTGATCTGTAAATGGCCATAGTGTATACAGTGAGGGCTATGACTGTCAGGAAGCCAGATGGAAAGATTCAGCTTAGTTGGTAAAACCTGCAGTCTAGCTTTTAGAGTGAAGATGATAATACTCTCATCCAGAGCTACGCTCTTAAACACACTGCATGTGAGACGGAGGGGTCAGCAGCAGGGAGACAGGCAGGCAGGGAGACAGGCAGCAGGGAGACAGGCAGGCAGCAGGGAGACAGGCAGCAGGGAGACAGGCAGGCAGGGAGACAGGCAGCAGGGAGACAGGCAGCAGGGAGACAGGCAGCTTGGAGACAGGCAGCAGGGAGACAGGCAGGCAGCAGGGAGACAGGCAGGCAGCAGGGAGACAGGCAGGCAGCAGGGAGACAGGCAGGCGGCAGGGAGACAGGCAGGCAGCAGGGAGACAGGCAGACGGCAGGGAGACAGGCAGGCAGCAGGGAGACAGGCAAGCAGGGAGACAGGCAGGCAGGGAGACAGGCAGCAGGGAGACAGGCAGCAGGGAGACAGGCAGGCAGCAGGGAGACAGGCAGGCAGCAGGGAGACAGGCAAGCAGGGAGACAGGCAGGCAGGGAGACAGGCAGCAGGGAGACAGGCAGCAGGGAGACAGGCAGGCAGCAGGGAGACAGGCAGGCAGCAGGGAGACAGGCAGGCAGCAGGGAGACAGGCAGCAGGGAGACAGGCAGGCAGCAGGGAGACAGGCAGACAGCAGGGAGACAGGCAGCAGGGAGACAGGCAGGCAGCAGGGAGACAGGCAGGCAGCAGGGAGACAGGCAGGCAGCAGGGAGACAGGCAGCAGGGAGACAGGCAGGCTGCAGGGAGACAGGCAAGCTTCCCTTGTAGTTTCAGCTCAGTTGAGTATTGATGTTGACTTTGCTGCTGCGCCGACATGAGAGGACCACGGGCGTTGGTAGGGTTAGGGTTAGGTGGGGCGTTGGCAGGGTTAGGGTTAGGTGGGGGCGTTGGTAGGTGGGAGTTCAGGCTCTGTTCCACAGATGTTGATGGTTGCCCTCACAGACACGTTAGGGTCAGAGATGATGTCATCAGAGACATACACAGTCTCTGAGTTTGGCCCCGCCCACTCCAGGGCCACGTTGGACCAGCCGCATAGGTCATTCAAGTCTGGCCAGTCAGACCACACCCCGAATCCTGTGGAGCGACTGTCCAGCTTCCCGCTGGGTTTCCTCCTGTAGCCCAGGAAGCTTGGGTCCGACCCCCGCGCCAGGGGGACCTTGCGCCTCTGCAGGTCCAGGAACAGAGAGGCTCTGGCCTGCTCTCTGACTTGCTGGTCGTCACTGTTCAGCATGTTGAGAAGATGGCTGAGCCTTGTGACAATGTAGGTCCATTCAAATTTTGGGAACACCTAGCCCGCCCCCCTGCTTGGTGTGAAATAAGATATCCCGTGTGGTATGGGTGTTTAGTTCAGTCCCATTGTCTCACCATGCGTACGGTCTTATTATTCATTTCACAAAGAAACTTGTGAGGAATATGTACATTGGGGAACAAGTTCTGAACCTTAACCAGTGCTATCTGTCTGACTGCTTCTAGTTTCATGATGAGTGGCAGGGGCGATGCATTAATTAAATCTAAACTGGTGGAATAATCAGAGATCATTTCATCGACTTGCTGTTTCCATTCACCTGCCACATTAAATTGATGTAATTTTAATTAAATAATTAATAATAATTTAATAATAATTTTGCCATTTAGCAGACGCTTTTAATCCAAAGCGATTTACAATTACGAATTACAGGGACATTCCCCCTGGAGTAACTGAGGGCTAAGTGCCTTACTCAAGGGCACACTAGTAGTGGTGTGGCTTCAGGCGGGATTTGAACTCACAACCTTCCGATCACAAGTCCAACTCACTATCCACTAGACCACCACTACCCCTACTGTCCCAGATAAGTATATGCCTCATGACGTGAATAGACTCTCAGTGGCTTGTTATTAACTGTTAACAAGGGAATGGTGTCTGATTTAGCCTGATACCAGCGGTTTCCCCCTCTCCGCCTCTCATAAAAAACTGGACATTTGGAATCTTTGACCTCTAATCCAGACCGCTCCAAAAAGAAGTCAGTTCTGGAGAGCATGGTGTTAATGACATCATGTTCACGCAGGTAGCAAACCACACACTGATCCACACGTATGCACCGGCTGGACAACATAGAACACACACACACACACACACACACACACACACACACACTGTGTGTCTGCAGACGTACCGTACTTCCTCGCTGGCTTGTCCTTGTTGATGGGGACGGCTGGAGCCTTCTTGCGGGGCACACTGTCTCTACCTAGCTTGGCCTGATGGGAGACACACACACACAGTTGATTATGTTACAGGACATGGAGCAGGGATACATAGCGGTAGTTCCAGGTCACACCCAGGTAGACCAAGGCAGACCTAGGCAGACCCAGGTAGACCCATGCAGACCCAGGTAGACCCAGGCAGACCCAGGTAGACCCAGGTAGATCCAGGTAGATCCAGGCAGAACCAGGCAGACCCAGGCAGACCCAGGTAGACCCAGGTAGACTCAGGTAGATCCAGGTAGATCCAGGTAGACCCAGGTAGACTCAGGTAGATCCAGGTAGATCCAGGTAGACCCAGGTAGACCCAGGTAGACCCAGGTAGACCCAGGTAGACCTAGGCAGACCCAGGTAGACCCATGCAGACCCAGGTAGACCCAGGCAGACCCAGGTAGACCCAGGTAGATCCAGGTAGATCCAGGCAGAACCAGGCAGACCCAGGCAGACCCAGGTAGACCCAGGTAGACTCAGGTAGATCCAGGTAGATCCAGGTAGACCCAGGTAGACCCAGGCAGACCTAGGTAGACCCAGGTAGACCCAGGTAGACCCAGGTAGATCCAGGTAGACCCAGGTAGACCCAGGCAGACCCAGGTAGACCCAGGTAGATCCAGGTAGACCCAGGTAGACCCAGGTAGACCCAGGTAGATCCAGGTAGACCCAGGCAGAACCAGGCAGATCCAGGTAGATCCAGGTAGACCCAGGCAGAACCAGGCAGGTCCAGGTAGATCCAGGTAGACCCAGGCAGAACCAGGCAGATCCAGGTAGACCCAGGTAGACCCAGGTAGACCCAGGTAGACCCAGGCAGAACCAGGTAGACCCAGGCAGACCCAGGTAGACCCAGGCAGACCGAGGCAGAACCAGGTAGACCCAGGTAGACCCAAGCAGAACCAGGTAGACCCAGGTAGACCCAGGCAGAACCAGGTAGACCCAGGTAGACCCAGGTAGACCCAGGCAGAACCAGGTAGACCCAGGTAGACCCAGGTAGACCCAGGTAGACCCAGGCAGAACCAGGTAGACCCAGGTAGACCCAGGTAGACCCAGGCAGAACCAGGTAGACCCAGGTAGACCCAGGCAGACCGAGGCAGAACCAGGTAGACCCAGGTAGACCCAGGCAGAACCAGGTAGACCCAGGCAGAACCAGGTAGACCCAGGTAGACCCATGTAGACCCAGGTAGATCCAGGTAGACCCAGGCAGAACCAGGCAGATCCAGGTAGATCCAGGTAGACCCAGGCAGAACCAGGCAGATCCACGTAGATCCAGGTAGACCCAGGCAGAACCAGGCAGATCCAGGTAGACCCAGGTAGACCCAGGCAGAACCAGGTAGACCCAGGTAGACCCAGGTAGACCCAGGTAGACCCAGGCAGAACCAGGTAGACCCAGGTAGACCCAGGTAGACCCACGCAGAACCAGGTAGACCCAGGTAGACCCAGGCAGAACCAGGTAGACCCAGGTAGACCCAGGTAGACCCAGGTAGACCCAGGCAGACCCAGGCAGAACCAGGTAGACCCAGGTAGACCCAGGCAGAACCAGGTAGACCCAGGCAGAACCAGGTAGACCCAGGTAGACCCAGGCAGAACCAGGTAGACCCAGGTAGACCCAGGCAGAACCAGGCAGATCCAGGTAGACCCAGGTAGACCCAGGCAGAACCAGGTAGACCCAGGCAGAACCAGGTAGACCCAGGTAGACCCAGGCAGAACCAGGTAGACCCAGGTAGACCCAGGCAGACCCAGGCAGATCCAGGTAGACCCAGGTAGACCCAGGCAGAACCAGGTAGACCCAGGTAGACCCAGGTAGACCCAGGCAGAACCAGGTAGACCCAGGTAGACCCAGGTAGACCCAGGCAGAACCAGGTAGACCCAGGTAGACCCAGGCAGAACCAGGTAGACCCAGGTAGACCCAGGTAGACCCAGGCAGACCCAGGCAGAACCAGGTAGACCCAGGTAGACCCAGGCAGAACCAGGTAGACCCAGGCAGAACCAGGTAGACCCAGGTAGACCCAGGCAGAACCAGGTAGACCCAGGTAGACCCAGGCAGAACCAGGTAGACCCAGGTAGACCCAGGCAGACCCAGGCAGATCCAGGTAGTGCCCTTCCATGCTGTGCCCTTCCATAGTTTCTCCGTTCAGCTAGGAGAATTCTTCTTCTCTGAGGCCCCTCTCACCTGTGGGGTTCCTCAAGGGTCGATACTGGGCCCCCTTCTATTTCTCCTTTACATGCTGCCCCTAGGCTCTATCCTGGCAAACCATGGCGTGTCCTTCCACTGTATGCTGCCGACGTCCAGGTCTATCTGCAACTAAAATCTAGAGGAAAGGCTCAGCCATTGCTCAACTGCCTGACTGACATCAAAGCATGGTTGAGTGCAAAGTTCCTCAATCTAAATGAGAGCAAGACCGAGATAATTGTATTTGACAACACTTCTCTAGGCCCTTCTGTCGATGCCCTAGATCCCCTTTGCTCAAACATCTGCTCCTCAGTCAGAAATCTTGGAGTGATTTTTGACAGTGACTTAAAATTCACCAAGCAGGTCTGCTCTGTGGTCAAAAATAGCATTTTTCAATTCAGACTCCTCGCTAAAACAAGGGCCTACCTTCTGCAGAAGGACCTAGAGAAGGTGATCCATGCCTTCATAACAACCCGGCAGGATTACTGCAACTCCCTGTATGTTGGCATCGACCAGTCTCTGCTCCGCCGACTGCAGCTAGTCCAAAATGCGGCTGCTCGACTCCTCACTGGCATGAAGAAGCGTGACCACATAACACCAATCCTGGCCTCACTCCACTGGCTCTCCGTCCGCTTCCGTATTGATTATAAATTACTTTTGTTTGTTTCACTAAACGGGCAGGCACCTCCGTACTTGGCTGATCTCCTGCGCCACCATACCCCATCCACAGCCCTAAGGTCAGCTGACCAGCTGCAGCAGGAGGTCCCTAGAACCAGACTAAAAACCAGAGGGGATAGAGCCTTCGCAAAGGCAGCCCCTAGGCTCTGGAATAGCCTCTGCCTCCACGTCAGATCTGCCCAGAGCGTTGAGGCTTTTAAAACATTAGCCAAGACATACCTCTTCTCCCTGGCCTTTGACCTGAGGTGAGCCTGCCTCCTGACAACTGCACTTTTCTGCACTTTTATTTCTGCACCTGTTCTATTCTGTATTGTACCTTGTTTTTGTTTTTGTTTATTTTTATGAGTTGTTTTCTTTTACTAGCGTTTTATCTGTTAAGCACTTTGGGCGGCTATTTTGTGGTTGTAAATGTGCTATAGAAATAAACATGACTTGACTTCATGGACAAGTCACACCCAGGCAGGGGAAGACTAACCTCGGGGTAGATGTTGGCGCGAGGCAGGGGCGTCAGACTCTTGGCAGGCTTGTGCTGCACCTCTGGGCTGGAGTGTTGATAGCCTTGGCGGGGCGGGGGCTGGCTCTGGGGCTGTGCCAGGGGCTGGGCCAGGGGGTAGGCGTACGGGCTGGGGGGGTTGGAGGCAGCATACGGGCTGGGCGGTATGTTAGCATAGGGACTGGGGGGTATGTTAGCGTAGGGGCTAGGAGGAACGGGGGTGTAGGGGCTAGGGGGGAAGCTAGCCGCATTAGCGTACGGGCTGGGGGGGTGGTGGTGGAGGAGGGGGCTCATGGGGGGGCTGGTGATGGGGGTGGTCGGGGGGCTGGTGACGGGGCTGGTCACTAAGGCCATGGCCTGCATGGTCATCTGCTGGGCCTGGGGGGGAGGGGAGGGGAGGGGAGAGGAGGGGAGGGGAGGGGAGGGGAGGGTGGGGGAGAGGAGAGGAGGGGAGGGTGGGGGAGAGGAGGGGAGGGGAGGGGAGGGGAGGGGAGGGGAGGGGAGAGGAGGGGAGGGGAGAGGAGGGGAGGGTGGGGGAGAGGAGAGGAGGGGAGGGTGGGGGAGAGGAGGGGAGGGGAGGGTAGGGGAGGGGAGGGGAGGGGAGAGGAGGGGAGGGTGGGGGAGAGGAGGGGAGACATAGTGTTGACTTTTATGTTGACATAAAAGTCAACATAATATACTACATACATACTACACTACATATAATAGTAGTATACACAAAAAATGGTCACACCACATGACAGGACAAGACAGGACTCATACCAATATAATGGCCTGCTGGTTCATAATGGCTTGTTGCTGCTGGGCCGCCAGATCGAGCTGAGGAGCTGAGAGAGAGAGAGAGAGAGAGAGAGAGAGAGAGAGAGAGAGAGAGTCAGTATCATACAGCTAACCAAGCTCTGACAGTTATGTGTGGGGGGGGGGGGGGTGTTTGTTTCCATGGCGATACACACCTGGTGCTACAGGCATGACTGGTGGTGACATCATCCCCCCGGGCACCATGGGTAGAACCCTCACCCCTGTGGAGAGAGACCGTTAACCACATGAGACCCACCACACAACTCACATGAGACCCACACACACAACTCAGGAACTACAAAAAAAGGCTGTCTCACTCAACAGCGACTGTAATGCTGAATGTTAGCGCTAAGCTAATGGTTGTGTTGAAGCTAAATGTTAGCGCAAAGGTAGCGGTTGTGGGTGCCCCGCGGTGGTGTAGCGGTCTAAGCACTAACCACTAGTGCAAGCTGCCCACCGGGGACTGGGATCGAATCCCAGCTCGCCAGATCCGGATATGGCCGAGGCACACACAGGGAGCGGCATATTGAGCGGCCGCTCCCGAGGGCGGTATAGGAATAGTTCCGGACAAGGATCGGTCGCGCAACACCGCCCCCGGGGTGCCGGAATAACGGTGCTGGGCTCGAGGAGCCAGTCAGCTAGTCTGCCTGGCGATCTCCTCTGGGGCTGCCGGCCACGGGGTCGTGCGGCGGATCCTACGCAATAGGCAGGGGATAATTGGATGCTAGGTTGGGTTCAATTGGCTACCAAATTGGGTGAAAAAAAAATAAAAATAGCGGTTGTGTTGAAGCTAAGCTTTAGCGCTAAGCTAACCGTTGTGTTGAAGCTAGACGTTAGTGCTAAACTAACGGTTGTGTTGAAGCTAAACGTTAGCGCTAAGCTAACCGTTGTGCTGAAGCTAACGGTTAGCGCTAAGCTGGTATGACTGACCTCCAGCCGGAGGCGGGGGGGCGTAGGGGCTGCCTCCATACTGCCCTCCGACACCCCCACCTCCACGCATCCTGGTAGACAGACCAGATGGACGCTCCAGGTCCTGTAAGGGAGAGAGAGAGGGGGGGGGAGTGGGGGATGAGAGAGACCAGACAGAGATAAAGACAGACAGACAGATACAGAGAGAGAGAGGGAGAGGGAGAGAGAGAGAGAGAGAGAGAGAGAGGGAGAGAGAGAGAGAGAGAGAGGGATAGAGAGAGGGGGGGCGGGATGAGAGACAGACAGAGAGAGAGAGAGAGTGTTAACATGCACATACCAAACTCATTCTAGGAGACATTGAGTTAGACAGTGTAGAAACATCCTGTTGAATCTCTACTAGACCTTGCAGAATCTAATCAATAGTTAATAACTGGGGACGACACATCGAACTTCAGGTCTTCACTCGAGCACGCTTTATTACAGAATGAACTCGCCTGAGGGGCGTGGCAACAGGCACGCGGGAAGGTATTTTGACTGGGGGTGCTGAGGTGCTGTCTATATACGCTACAGGGAAAAAAATTGCCAGGGAAAAAATTATAACGATTTCTCTCCCTCCCTCCCTCCCTCCCTCTCGCTGATTGCTCGTTCGCTCACACGCACACAGTGGCATAACGACGGGCCCCAATGCACGGGCAATAATAGTTAAAGCACGCACGCACCCGCACACTACAAAGACGTAACGTTAAATATTTTACCAACAATGTGTTGGAATTTACAGTAATTTCCACTCAGCTCACAGTGTCCCACAATGTCCACAAACATGATGTTGACCATTATTACAGACAGCACTCCATGTCGATTGTTATTGCCTCTTAACGGAAGCCCTTCGCTGCCGAAGAATCGGATGGATCTGAATATCAGTTCTAATACGTTTCTGGCCGTCTGTTGCTCTTTCTCAACAACGTCCGACAGTAGAGCATTAATGGGAGTGTTGTTAAGCTCAGCATCTTCTTCCAACTCCACTTCAATTGTTCTGGCTGATTTAGCATTTTTGCTAAAGAACTCAGAGATTCCCTAGCAAGATATGACCATGTGATCACTAACATTAAAACTAACAAACACATTTTTACATTTATTACAAAAAACAAATTTATTTTTATTCCCAAAAGCAACAATAGTTATTATATTGTTTTAAATTATTGTTTGAATAATATTTTTATTTTTTTAATTCAGGCAGGAGGAGCTCCTTCTGCCTGCCGCTAGGGGGTGCTGCAGCACCCTCAGCACCCCCCTTCCCGCGTCCCTGCGTGGCAATCATAGACATGACATCCCCCCTTTTCTTGGCATTAAACTCTTACTAACCAACAAACACAGCTGATGATTATACTAACCTTAATGTAGCTAAATTGCATTCTAAATCATATTTCAGTAATTATCTAAATGTCCTTTGACACTTCTTAATGGTCAGCTGGTATAACATCAGGTAACATTTTTTTTCTTATTATTATAAATCACTGTATTTTCCAAATTAGAAATCAAAACATTGTACAACTCTTTTTTTAAAAAAATTTTAACACATTGAGAATCCTCTTCACTTCAAAACATAGTCAGACAGTCTACTGGGTGTTCGCTTGATCCTTTGCGGCCTGTCTGGCACGCCTGTCTGTATTTGTGTGTCATAGTTATGTTCGGCTTGTGGACTCTGATTATCAGTGGCGTGTGTGTGTTCTTCTGTTGCCTCTCTGATTTCTGTGTCCTCAGTTTCCTGTGTGTCCTCCTCTTCTTGGAATGTCCCTTGTTTCAGTCCTTTTCCTTCGTATCTCTTAACAAAGGTGGTGTTCCTCGAATACCGTGCTCCTGTTGGCGATTCCACTACCACTTTGTTTCCGGCCCTACTGATGATCTTGTGTGGTGTCGCGTTGAATGTCGTAGAGAACTTGTCAGTTTTGTCCTGTTTCAGGAGAACAGTGTCACCGACACTGACCTCTGACTGCTGTGCTCCTCTGCGTGTATCAGCATACAGCTTACTCTTTGCCTTCTGCTCAGCGTCACGGTCACACACTTCCTGATCTGTGTTCACTTCAATCAGTTCCGGTAGCTTTCCTCTCATCTTTCGGTTGAAAAGCAGTTCGGCAGGGCTTTTACTTGTGGAGGGATGGATGATGCTCCTGTAGATTGTCACATATTTTCTCAGTTCCTTTTTCCAATCCAGTCCCTCTGATTGAGCAATCCGAATCCTCTTCATCAGTGACGCGTTCTGACGCTCAACTTCTCCGTTGGCCTGAGCGTACTTCGGTGTGGTTTTGATGTGTGTGATGCCGTTTTCCTCACAGTACAGTCTAAATTGTTCAGATCTGAACTGGGGTCCATTGTCAGTCTTGATTGTGACTGGCAGTCCATGTCGACTGAATATTGACTCCAGACTGTCTATGACCTTTTCTGATGTGGTTGTGGTCATGACGTCATATTCATAATACCGGCTGAAATAGTCTACTACCACTAAAATGGAGTGGTTGGACGGGAGTGGCACCAGTAGGTCAATGGCGACATCCCGCCAGGGTCCATCAGGTAGCGGTGTGGGTCTCAGCGGTTCAGGTGGGTCAGGTCTAGCCACTATCTGACATCCGTGGCAGGCTTTACAGTGTCTCTCAGCTGCCCTATCCATGCCAGGCCACCACACTTTAGTCCTGAGATGCTGCTTTGTTCCCACTATACCCAGATGTCCTTCGTGGGCTAGTGCAAGTGCCCGCGTCCGCAAGGCCTGTGGCAACACTATGCGTGTGCCTCTCAGAACAAGGTATCCTACTGTGCATAGCTCGCCTGCAACGACAGCATATGGTTTGCACTTTTCAAAGTGTCCAGTCGCTATGGCTTCGCGTACCTCCTGAAGCTCAGGGTCAGCGGCGGATGCCTCCTCCACTTCTCGGGTGGTGAGTGCTCTCGGTGTTGCGTTCACCGCCACAAACCTCACATACTCATCAGCTCCATGCTTGTGCTTGGCCTGTTTCACACTGCTTGACAGGAGTCTTGATAGCGAATCAGCGATGTTGCTCTTCCCTGCTATGTGGACAATTTTTAATTCGTAGGGCTGTAGCCTAAGAACCCATCGTTCTATCCGCGCACAGGGTTTGGAACGGGGACCATAGATCACTTCTAGTGGTTTGTGATCTGTGACTAGATCAAACTGTCTCCCATACAGGTATGGATGAAGTCTCTCGCAGGCCCAAACTAGACCTAGTGCCTCTCGCTCTGTCTGCGAGTATCTCCGTTCACAGTCTGTCAGGCTGCGGCTCACGTAGCACACAGGAACGTTGATTCCTTTCTGGTTCTGCACCAGGACTGCACCTAATCCTACAGGGCTTGCATCAGCTATTACCTGCGTCGGCGCGTCCTTGTCGAAATAAGCAAGGGTGGTCGCTCTGGCGAGCACTGTTTTAAGAGCACTGAATGCTTGCTTCTGGTCTGGCCCGAATATGAATGGCGTGTCCTTCCTTGTCAGGCGTCTCAGTGGCTCTGACATTGTAGCAAACTGAGGGATAAATCTGCTGCTGTATCCGACCAGCCCCAGGAAACTACGCACCTCCGTGTCGCTCTCTGGCTCCCGTGCTTCTGTCACAGCTCGCACCCTCTCTTCTGTTGGACCAATGCCCTTCTCTGACAACAGAATTCCCATGAAAATTAGTCTGTCCATGTTGAACTGACACTTCTCTGGATTTAGTGTCAATCCTGCTTCTCTGAGTCTCGCCATAACGGCGTGCAGTCGTTTGTCGTGCATGGCTTGGTCACGTGCATGTATGATCACGTCATCGGATATGTTTTCAACCCCTTCAATTCCAGCCAAGGTATTGGCTATCTCGTGCTGGTATTGCTCGCTAGCAGATGACACACCGAACAACAGTCTTTTGTACCTGTACACGCCGTTGTGCACAGCGAACGTGGTGATCTCACGCGATTCAGGAGTCAGTTCGAGTTGATGGTAGCCCCACTTCAAGTCTAACTTGCTGAAGACCACCACTACCCCTACTAGACCACCACTACCCCTACTAGACCACCACTACCCCTACTAGACCACCACTACCCCTCTACTAGACCACCACGAATCTGCCTACAGGGGTGAGATCGAGGGGCTGCAGAGATGGTGCAGCTTAAACAATCTGGAGCTAAATGCTCTAAAAACAGTGGAGATGGTGGTGGACTTCCGAAGGAAAGCAGCCCTGCCCCCTCCCATCACGCTGGGAGGTACCCCGGTGGCCTCCGTGGAGTCATGCCGCTTTCTAGGCATGACCATCTCCCGGGACCTAAAGTGGGAGCAGAACACCGAGGTCCTCACAAAGAAGGCCCAGAAGAGGATGTTCTTCCTCCGGCAGCTGAGGAAACTCAGGCTGCCGAGGTCCATGATGGTCCAGTTCTACACGGCCATCATAGAATCCATCCTCACCCACTCCATCATCACCTGGTTCCCTGCTGCAACGACCAAGGACAAGGCCAAGTTGCAGCGGGTGCGACGTTCAGCAGAGAGGGTGATCGGCTGTCCCTTGCCCTCCCTCAACTCCCTGCATGACACCAGGGCTCTGAGGAGGGCAAGGAAGATCATGGCTGACCCCTTCCACCCCGGCCACGGCCTCCTCACCCTGCTTCCCTCTGGAAGAAGGTTGCGGCTGCCTAAGGCACTTAAGGCCCGCCACAGGCTCAGCTTCTACCCCTCAGCCGCCAGGCTGTTAAATGACTCTGGCTTCCCCCCCCCCCCCGCCCCCAAGTCTGCCCAGGACTGAACTGGACTCTGTAAAAAAAAACTCTGCACTGCACTTTACTTTATACCGCACTATCCAATGCACTGTTGTATGTCCTGTGTTGTTGTTGTGTTGTCCTGTTTTTTGATATGTGAAAAAAGTATAAACGCACTTGCTGTGGTGACGAAGCAAATTCCTATATGTGTAACGCATAGTGGCAATAAACGTTATCTCAATCAATCAATCAATCTCAATCTCAAAACCACTACCCCCACTAGACCACCACTACCCCCACTAGACCACCACTACCTCTACTAGACCACCACTACCCCTACTAGACCACCACTACCCCTACTAGACCACCACTACCCCTACTAGACCACCACCACCCCCACTAGACCAACACTACCCCTACTAGACCACCACTACCCCTACTAGACCACCACTACCTCTACTAGACCACCACTACCCCTACTAGAACCTTATATACTTTTATATCACATATCTCTGAAACACTGATTGATCACTATCAAATTGTTTTTCTCTCTCTCTGCAAATAACACCACTTTTCTCTTTCATGGCCTGCCGGCGCTGCCTGGAGCTTAGCTACCAGGTTGAGGAGATGAAGGGATGAATCTCGAATCTACACCAGATCAAACAAGGGGAGTCGTATCTTAATTCACTTTTTGACACATTACATAATGATAAAACAATAATTACAGACATAGAAAGCACACAAACCACAACATCAACATCAAAGCCTCCACCTGTAAGCCCAATCCCAGGTGTAACTCACACTGTCCCTACATCACCAGGGACTTGGACCACCGTCAGGAAGAGGAGTCGTACCAACGACTCCTCTGGCGCCAACCCCCATGAGGCCCTCCTGCTGCGGAACAGCTTCGAGGCGCTGCAGAGCCACCAGTCCACACCGAAGCCGAAGAGAGCCAGGGCCTGCACCCCCACCCCCAGAGACCACACGCCTGGCCCCGCCCCCGCCCCTAGAGACCACACGCCTGGCCCCGCCCCCGCCCCTAGAGACCACACGCCTGGCCCCACCCCCGCCCCAGAGACCACACGCCTGGCCCCGCCCCCGCCCCAGAGACCACACGCCCCCCCTCTCTCTCTCCCCCTCTCCCACCCTGGGCCCCCTACAGGTCCATCACGCCACCAGCAGAGGAGACTACAGTTCGTGTCTCCTCCCCCCCCCGCACCCGCTCTTCTCCCCCCCCCCCCCCCCCCTCTGTGCTTGTAATAGGCTCGTCCATGGTCCGCCATGTTGCAGTCCCGAAGGCCATAACCCACTGCATCCCAGGTGCCAAGGTGAGGGACGTCGCCGCGGTAGTCCCGATGCTGGTGAAGGATGCCCCCCCCCCAGGTCACCTCCGTCATCGTCCACGTGGGTGCCAACGACATCGGACGGGAGAGGTCGGAGGAGCTGAAGGTCGACTTCCGAGCCCTCATCGCCACCGTCAAGGGCACAGGTAAGACCTGCATCATCTCGGGCCCCTTCCCGAGTCCCAGGTATGGCGACACCAAATACAGTAGAATTCGAAGTCTTCACCTTTGGCTACAGGGATACTGCTGTCGTACGCAAACCCCATTTATAGACAATTTCACCACGTTCTTTAACCGTAATGAGCTGTTTGCGAGAGATAGGTTTCACCCAAACAGGTATGGTGCCCGCCTGCTGTCGATGTCCATGGACCTCGCTGTCCAGCCCTGGACCTGGCCGGCGCCCTGTCATCGCTGATGTGGGATGAGTCCGATCCATTCCTCTAACACCAAACATGCCATCCAGACTATTGTCTCCCATCGGACTCCCTCCACCACAAATAAGGCAATACATGGCGCAAATTTGAGAAATGTATTACCCATTTCATTAAGTATGCCCTCGAGTCAGTCCCAGTGTCAAAATGACATCTCCATGGCAATTTTGAATATCAGGTCCCTATCAAACAAAAAAACATTTATCATAAAGGAGCTCATTTGTGATAGAAAACTCGACTGTATGCTACTCACAGAAACCTGGCTAGATACAAATGGAGCAGCAGCCCTTATTGAGGCATCTCCCCCCAACTACAGTTTTTTCCAATCAATCAGAAATGGAAAAAAGGGGGGAGGAACAGCTACCATAGCTTCAAATAACCTAAACTGCAGGAGCATATCCTTTGATATATTCTCCTCCTTTGAATATCATGCCACAGTTATGGCATGCCAACCACCTATTCTTACGGTAACTGTATACAGGCCGCCGAAACCAGCCCCTACCTTCCTACCTGACTTCTCTGAGTTCCTATCCATTATCCATCCCAACTATGATAGGATTATTATCACTGGTGATTTTAACTTTCATGTTGATAATGAGGCTGACTTGAGGGCTAGGGAATTTATTGACCTCTTGGAATCTATGGATTTTGTCCAACATGTCAATGAACCCACTCACAATCATGGCCATACCCTTGATCTTGTGATTACAAAGGGTCTTGAGGTCTCAATATCAGGTATCAGCGACCTGGCCCTCTCTGACCATTTCTGTATTTTCTTTACCATTGTAACACGTAAAGCTGAAAGCAATGCTGAACGTGTTGTTAAAAAACGTTATCTTACCCCTGCAGTGGCTGAACATTTCAAAGCTTTAATGAACAGTAATCACACAACTCCCACGTTATGTGAAAACGACTTAGTAATTACCTTTAACAATAAAGTAAAAATGGCCCTAGACTCCCTGGCACCTACCAAACTAAAAAAGGTTGGAGCCAAGAGGAGAGCACCATGGCGAAACAGTGAAATAAATCTCCTAAAGAGAACATGTAGGAAAGCTGAGCGCAGAAAGAGCAAACTACAGATTGATCAGAATATTTTTAAAGAACATCTATCTGCCTTTAACTTGGCAATGCGAAATGCTAGAAAAAATCACTTCTCAAAGATAATATCTACAAACAAGAATAACCCCAGGGTCTTGTTCTCGACAATTGATTGCCTTGTAAACCCTGCTCCTAGGACTCTAGACGGCGCAGCCTCTGTCACCAAATGCGAGGAATTTGCAGCCCACTTCAGGGATAAGATAACAAATATTAGAATGTGTATTACTCAGGAAAGACTAGGTTTGTGTAGCACCACAGATCCGCCACCACAGAACATGACTATGAGCATGTTCACCATGATTAGTACGGAAACATTAGGTAAAATTGTGTCACAGCTTAAACCGTCTACGTGTCCTCTTGACCCTATTCCTACCACCTTTTTTAAGGACATTTTTGAATCTGTGTCTGATGACATACTAGGCATTGTAAATCACTCCCTACTTAAAGGGATATTTCCAGCGGCGCTTAAAACTGCCCTGGTTAGACCCACCCTGAAGAAAAGTAACCTAGATCCTTCTGATCCAAAAAACTGTAGACCAATATCCAATCTCACTTTTCTAAGCAAAATTTTAGAAAAGGCAGCGTATAGACAGCTTAATGAATTCTTAGTCCTAAATAATAGGTATGACCCACTTCAGTCAGGTTTCCGATCATACCACAGCACAGAAACCGCTTTGCTTAAGGTAACTAATGACCTTAGGATAAATGCAGACTCGAAAAAACTCTCGATTCTTGTACTCTTAGACTTAAGTGCAGCCTTTGATACGGTAGACCACTCCATACTTATTGAGAGACTTGAAAACTGGGTTGGCCTCTCAGGTCCGTTCTTAAACTGGTTCAGGACTTACCTGGCTGACCGAGACTACTTTGTAGCCCTTGGTGACCATAAGTCAAAAAATTATAGCACAACCTGTGGAGTTCCCCAGGGGTCCATTTTAGGACCGTTGCTTTTTAGCCTATACATGCTACCCCTCAGTTCTGTTATCAAGAAGCATAGCGTTAACTACCACAGCTATGCTGACGACACTCAGCTTTATATCTCAGTAACTCCCAACGACTACAAGATGATCGACCACCTGATAGACTGTATTGCCGATATTAATATTTGGATGACACAAAACTTTCTCCAACTCAATCAAGAAAAAACAGAGGTATTGATCATTGGCGAGAAAACTGGGAGAGAGAAATTATCTGCACACTTGAAAACACTAGCTCTTAACACTAAGTGTCAGGCCAGGAATCTTGGTGTCATAATTGACCCAGATCTAAATTTTGAAACTCATATTAATAACACTATTAAAACATCCTTCTACCATCTAAGAAACATCACTAAGGTACAAGCATTTCTCTCCCAGGCAGACACTGAAAAATTAATGCATGCGTTTGTTACTAGTAGGCTAGATTACTGTAATGCTCTCCTGACAGGTCTCCCCAAAAAAATGATAAATAGACTACAAATGGTTCAAAATGCTGCTGCTCGTGTCCTTACTAGGACCAAACGGAGAGCGCACATCACACCTGTCTTGAGATCACTACACTGGCTCCCTGTCAGTCATAGAATAGACTTTAAGATCCTTTTACTAGTTTATAAATCACTTCACTGTGATGCACCCAACTACATGGTGGACATGCTCATAAGATACACACCAGCTAGACCCCTACGGTCTAGTGGCACAGAACTTTTAATAGTGCCAGAGGCTAGGACAAAGAGATTTGGAGGATCAGCTTTTAGCATATATGCTCCTAGATTGTGGAACACCCTACCTGAGGGCCTGAGGTTGTCTAAAACTCAGGACATTTTTAAGCGTGACCTCAAAACCTACTTATTCAATGTCGCCTTTTGATACTAAGGGAGACATTGGACATTATAGAACTAGGATCACTAGGCCATTACACCATACTCGTGTTTTGAGATTTGTGTTGACAGGAAAATGGACCCGGGTGCTGATGAGGCACTGTCAGCTCCAAATAGCACCTAGAGCAGTACTGGAACCGGTACAAGGGTGTACCAGGACCACCATCAGGTTGTATTGCTGTCATCTTTATTGTCTCTATTGTGTTGTTGCATCATAACTGTGCTTAAGTTTCTCTTTTGGCAGGACCTGTGACCATACTGGATGCAGAACGATGCAAATACAACACAACATTTATGGACAGTGTGTACGCCGATAATATGCAAGGAATTTTTCCTGGATACATGGTGTACAGGTTTTTGCCCTTGCTTGCTTGCTTTGTGCCGGTGGTCCTGGCCTCCCCTGGGGGACCGCTGGGTACTGGTAAGCAAACTGGCTAGTAGTCGCTCTATTGGTAGAGGGAATTTTTCCTGGCTACATAGTATACAGGTTTTTTTACTTTTGCCTGCTCGCGGCTCTGTCAGTATTGATTGATTGATTGACTGATTGACTGAACATTTTCATTGTGTGAAGCGCATTGAGTTGCATCTTGTAAGAAATGCGCTATACAAATAAAATTTGATTTGATTTGATTTGAATATGGTCGAGCCATTCATCCCTTGGAGTAGCTCATCCACAGTGGGGATTGGGAAGCGTTCCCTCACTATGGCTTCGTTGGCCCGTCTCATATCCAGGCAGAGTCGGACATCGTTTCCAGGTTTTGGGACAATTACAACCGGATTCACCCACGGGGTGGGCCCATTCACTGGTTCAATAATGTCTAAATTCTCCAATTCTTTTATTCTGGACTCTACTGCCCCCCGGAGGTGAAATGGAATTCGCCTGAGTGGCTGGGCTACTGGTTTAACCTCTGGGTTAATGTGTAGACTAACTTGTCTTGTTTTTAGTTTCCCGACTCCACTGAACACTTCAGGGTATTGTTGTTGGAGTGTTTGCTTTGTCTCTGTGACAGCAGCAATGTCGGCACCTATTCTCAGGACGCCCAGTCTCATCGCTGTGTCTTTTCCCAGCAGTGGTTCACCTTTCCCCCTGATTACAATGAATTCTGCATGTTCAGTTTTGTTTCCTATTGACACATTACATGTAAATGCACCCTTGACAGTTAATGGTTCACTGGAACAATATGAGTACAATTTCCTCTCTGTCTTAGGGACATAGGAATGACACTTAATGTGTTCTGCTTTCACATTTTCCCACACATTTTCTCCCATCACATTGATTGTTGCGCCAGAGTCAATGAGCATTTTCATATTCACTCCCCCCACACAGAAATCTAGTCTCTCTGACATGTGATTGTCATTCAGAGAAAATGTCGGGCAGAACAATGACACGGCAAGTACTGTTGTTCATCTCGGTCCTCTCTCTCAGTTCAGTGCACGGGCAGGTCAGTTACTCCATTCCCGAGGAAATGGCGAAAGGCTCTTTAGTCGGTAACATAGCGCAGGATTTGGGTTTGGATTTAAAAAGACTGAAATCAGGTAAAGCTCGTATTTATACTGGAGACAGCGCAGAATACATCGAGCGCAGAATACATCGACGACCCCCCCTCCCCCACCACCCGGAGACTCTCTACCGAAACCGTGGAACAATGGGCAACCCCCCCCATCCCCCAATCCTCAACTTGACGATGACCTGAATGGAGACTACTGACACTGTACATACTTTGTGTTTTGTCCCCCGCCCCCACCTGTGGTGTATGTCCCCACCTGTCCTACCCGCTGTACATACCTTATGTTTTGTTGTATTGTTCTTCCCATGTTGGATGTATGTTTATCTTGTAGATAGTACTAGTTATTTGTCTGTATTATCTTGTAGATAGTACTAGTTTTTTGTCTGTCTTACATGTAACGATGAATTGAGTATCAAGGACCCCAATTGAAATAAGCCAGTGGCTTTCTTGGGTTTTTATCCTGTTAGTTGACCTTGTATGTAATATGTACTTTCATGTACCTACTTCTGCAAATCTTCTAATAAAGTTCTCAATCAATCAAATTAATGGCAAATGCAAAGTCTTCCTCTTCTTCTACATTGTTAACTTTCTGTTTCACTTTCTCGCCTTTAGTGCGGCACACCTTTGCAAAATGGTCTTTACCCTGACACTTGTGGCATGTCACGCCACGTGCGGGGCATTTTGGATCTCGGCCAATGTGATCAGAATTTCCACATCTGTAACACTTTCCATCACTTCTATTGTCTCTTTTCGGTTTATCTTTCTCGTTCCAGTTTTGCCATCCCTTTTTTTCATTGTGATCAACTCGGTTAACAGTCTCTGATGTAGCTCCGGTCGTTGTGCATGACATGTCCGCCATTTGCTCCTCGATGCTCTCACAACGAGCAGCTATTTCCATTGAGACTGCTAATGTCAATCCACGACCCTCTTCCAAAAGCTTCCTACGCAGATACACTGATGTTCCTTTGCTTAGAATTGCATCCCTTATCTGGTTATCAGAATCTCCCCCATATCCACAGTCTCTCACAGCTTGTCTCAGGCGTGTAGCAAATTGCTGCACTGTCTCACCTGGTTTCTGGTGCATCTTTTGAAACGCGTACCTTGCTAGCGCTGTGTTGACTTGGGGCACGAAGTATGCGTTCAAAGCCTCGACCGCCTTCATGTAGTCCGTTGCATCACCGTTGTCCGGTAAAGTTGAAAAAACATCCTGAACGTCTGGTCCAGCTAGATGTAGTAATAGTGCACGTCTCCTTTGCTTTGTCGTATTAGGTGAATCGTCATCCAAGATGAGCCCTTTTCCGTCCGCATATAGCTCGAACGAAGTTAGCCAACGCTTCCATCTCGGACCTAGCGTGGCTGGCTCTGTGTAGCATGCGAAATGTTGGATCCCGGTTTTCTCCATACTAACTAGCTAAACTTGATTCTTGTAATTACAAATGCATGTTTCTCCTCGTCGCCAATGTTGAATCTCTACTAGACCTTGCAGAATCTAATCAATAGTTAATAACTGGGGACGACACGTCGAACTTCAGGTCTTCACTCGAGCACGCTTTATTACAGAATGAACTCGCCTGAGGGGCGTGGCAATCATAGACATGACACATCCCACTGGGTGGCCAGTTCTACACGACAGGACATTCTAGAAGAATACAATGATGGTAAATAAAAAGGTAAATGGACTGCACTTATATAGCGCCTTTATCCAAAGCGCTTTACAACAGCCTCTCATTCACCCATTCACATACACATTCACACACACCAAGCTACCATGCAAGGCGCCGGCCCGCTCGCTGGGAGCAATTTGGGGTTCAGTATCTTGCCCAATGATGTATTGCCATGCAGTCAACTTGTCAGTCAATTGTTGGAATTTGTTTGTTTTTTGCTCTAGACACAGGGTCAGCCATAGCCGGTGGCCCTGGAGCAATTAGGGGTTAAGTGAGTTGCTCAAGGGAACATCCTAAGCTCCCTCCTGAGGCGGGGATCGAACCATCTTCGACCTCTGACTGCTAGCCGGCCTCTCTAACCTCTAGCCTACCAGCCTCTCTAACCTCTAGACTACCTGCCTCTCTAACCTCTAGACTACCTGCCTCTCTAACCACTAGGCTACCTGCCTCTCTAACCTCTAGTCTACCTGCCTCTCTAACCTCTAGACTACCTGCCTCTCTAACCTCTAGTCTACCTGCCTCTCTATCCTTCTAGACTACCTGCCTCTCTAACCTCTAGACTACCTATCTCCCTAACCTCTAGACTACCTGCCTCTCTAACCTCTAGACCAGGGGTGCTCACACTTTTTGGAACCAAGATCTACTTTTCAAGTAGCCAGTCTGCCAAGATCTACCAGTCTAGTTTCAACATCGCAAATGTACATGCACGTACTACAAACACACACACACACACACACACACACACACACACACACACACACAGTTCCCAGCCTGCATAGTAAACTCACAATACACTTTCCCTCTCTCTGTCACACAGCCACAGGAGAAGACCATCACAAACCCTCCCTCTTTGCTATTCTCGCTCACACACATTCACACACACACACACACACACACACACACACACACACACACACACACACACATTTGCCAGTCTGCATAGGGAGCCATAGCACAAACCCTCCCTCTCTCTCCCCCTCTCTCTCCCTCTCTCTCTCTCACTCTCTTACACACACACACACACACACACACACACACACACACACACACACACACACACACACACACACACACACACACACACACACACACACACACACTCACTTTCTCTCACTCACACACTGACAGCCAGTCTGCAGTACCATAGCCAACTACTGATACCTTAGTGGGAGACCTGGCACTGGGAGGAGACAGCTAGTTTCTAGTAGTCAGGGCTGTAGGAGCTGGTTGCAAGGTGTCATCAGCCACTGTGGATCTGTCATCGAAAAGGCAATCTGCAGCCTCGAGAAACTTTTTTCACAATTTCGCCGTCTTTGAATGACTTCTTGTGTTTAACAAGAACGTGACTGACGCGATAAGAAGCTATCGTTGCAGCCGTACGTTTTCGCTCTTTTGCCACATTTCCCTTCTTCGAAATAGCCATCGTAGGTTTGCAGATCAGACAGACGCATTTCCAATATCACATCGTGTAAAAAAGTCCTCCTCCCATTCTGGATGGAAGTTATACGTTATTGGTTTCTTACTAGGTCCAGCTTCCCCACTCATTTGTATAGCCTTTATTTAGTATTATATAGTAAATAGTAGAAATTGGAAGGCTAACTAGGTAATTAGTCTCGCCGGTATTTTGTATTTTGTAGTTGGTGCTGTTGACTGCGCATGCGTGGTGAACCGCGTGTTAGGTGTAGGTGAAAAGATCAGATCTCAGACTGGCTTACCTGTACGTCAATCAAGTGGCAAAAGCCATAGTGAGGATGGATGATAGGCGAACTATTTTTTATTTATTTTTTTTTTTTCCCGTTTTGTTCAATGCCATGCGATCTACCCATACTACCTTTGCGATCGACCGGTCGATCGCGATCGACGTATTGGGCACCCCTGCTCTAGACTACCTGCCTCTCTAACCTCTAGACTACCTGCCTCTCTAACCACTAGACTACCTGCCTCTCTAGCCTCTAGGCTACCTGCCTCTCTAACCACTAGGCTACCTGCCTCTCTAACCACTAGGCTAACTGCCTCTCTAACCTCTAGGCTACCTGCCTCTCTAACCTCTAGGCTACCTGCCTCTCTAACCTCTAGGCTACCTGCCTCTCTAACCACTAGGCTACCTGCCTCTCTAACCTCTAGGCTACCTGCCTCTCTAACCTCTAGGCTACCTGCCTCTCTAACCACTAGGCTACCTGCCTCTCTAACCTCTAGGCTACCTGCCTCTCTAACCACTAGGCTACCTGCCTCTCTAACCTCTAGGCTACCTGCCTCTCTAACCTCTAGACTACCTGCCTCTCTAACCTCTAGACTACCTGCCTCTCTAACCTCTAGACTACCTGCCTCTCTAACCTCTACTACCTGCCTCTCTAACCTCTAGACTACCAGAAAAATTAATGCATGCGTTTGTTACTAGTAGGCTAGATTACTGTAATGCTCTCCTGACAGGTCTCCCCAAAAAAATGATAAATAGACTACAAATGGTTCAAAATGCTGCTGCTCGTGTCCTTACTAGGACCAAACGGAGAGCGCACATCACACCTGTCTTGAGATCACTACACTGGCTCCCTGTCAGTCATAGAATAGACTTTAAGATCCTTTTACTAGTTTATAAATCACTTCACTGTGATGCACCCAATTACATGGTGGACATGCTCATAAGATACACACCAGCTAGACCCCTACGGTCTAGTGGCACGGAACTTTTAATAGTGCCAGAGGCTAGGACAAAGAGATTTGGAGGATCAGCTTTTAGCATATATGCTCCTAGATTGTGGAACACCCTACCTGAGGGCCTGAGGTTGTCTAAAACTCAGGACATTTTTAAGCGTGACCTCAAAACCTACTTATTCAATGTCGCCTTTTGATACTAAGGGAGACATTGGACATTATAGAACTAGGATCACTAGGCCATTACACCATACTCGTGTTTTTGAGATTTGTATTGACAGGAAAAAGGACCCAGGTGCTGATGAGGCACTGTCAGCTCCAAATAGCACCTAGAGCAGTACTGGAACCGGTACAAGGGTGTACCAGGACCACCATCAGGTTGTATTGCTGTCATCTTTACTGTCTCTATTGTGTTGTTGCATCATAACTGTGCTTAAGTTTCTCTTTTGGCAGGACCTGTGACCATACTGGATGCAGAACGATGCAAATACAACACAACATTTATGGACAGTGTGTACGCCGATAATATGCAAGGAATTTTTCCTGGATACATGGTGTACAGGTTTTTGCCCTTGCTTGCTTGCTTTGTGCCGGTGGTCCTGGCCTCCCCTGGACCGCTGGGTACTGGTAAGCAAACTGGCTAGTAGTCGCTCTATTGGTAGAGGGCTGCAAGGGAATTTTTTCCTGGCTACATAGTATACAGGTTTTTTACTTTTACCTGCTCGCGGCTCTGTCAGTATTGATTGATTGATTGACTGATTGACTGAACATTTTCATTGTGTGAAGCGCATTGAGTTACATCTTGTAAGAAATGCGCTATACAAATAAAATTTGATTTGATTTGATTTGTCTCTCTAACCTCTAGGCTATCTGCCTCTCTAACCTCTAGGCTACCTGCCTCTCTAACCTCTAGACTACCTGCCTCTCTAACCTCTAGACTACCTGCCTCTCTAACCTCTAGGCTACCTGCCTCTCTAACCTCTAGGCTACCATCCTCTCTAACCTCTAGGCTACCATCCTCTCTAACCTCTAGGCTACCTGCCTCTCTAACCTCTACCTGCCGCCTCCTACATCTCTGCCCTGCAGCTCATCAGTCCCTCTGACCCTAACAGAGATCCATGTCCTTATGGGACGAGTTGAACGTGCAAGACGAGATGCGTAAAAAGGCAGAGCCCTGCAGCCCTGCAGCCCTGCTCCTAAATGATCCTGAGGATATGACATGACGATGCAAACAGGTCATCTGTACATGACTGATGCATAATTTATTTGCAAAATGCATCAATAATGTAGAGAAACAATGTAAACGGATCCAGTCTGGAAAATATACCTGTGGGTGATATCATCTGTAAGACAACATAGGTGATATCATCTGTAGTGTGCGTTAGTGCGTGTGTGTGTGCGTGTGTGCACACGTGTGTGTGTATTATTTGCTTGAATAATGTATATCTGTAATCAAGGCAGTATCTCGGTGGAATCCCCTCTCATGTGTCCACTCACCTCCCTCAGGAATCAACCACTGTCCCATATATACTGTATGTGTGTGTGTGTGTGTGTATGCACGCGTGCGTGTGAGTGAGTGAGTGTGTGTAATGTAGGACATGTCTCATTAAAAAGTAAGCCGTTCATTTGCTGAGTGTCAGATCCTCGTAAGGAGATCCCTGCCTGTGTTGCCGGGCGGGAAATCACCGTGGCGATCTGGTTGCCTTGACAGTTACGGTAACTCAGTAACATAATCGGTTGCCGGGCAAATGACGGCTGTAGAACACATCGGATACATGCAAATTCCCTGTCATGCACATCCGATCGGATGGCCACCACTCAATACAGCAGTGCTCACATCACTCAATAAACAAGAACAAGTACCCCACAGAGAGAGTTAGCCTGGCTGGCTAGTACCCCATACAGAGAGAGTTAGCCTGGCTGGCTAGTAGCCCATACAGAGAGTTATTATAGCTGGCTAGTACCCCATACAGAGAGTTATTATAGCTGGCTAGTACCCCATACAGAGAGTTATTACAGCTGGCTAGTACCCCATACAGAGAGTTATTACAGCTGGCTAGTACCCCATACAGAGAGTTATTACAGCTGGCTAGTACCCCATACAGAGAGTTATTATAGCCAGCTAGTAGCCCATACAGAGAGAGTTAGCCTGGCTGGCTAGTAGCCCATACAGAGAGTTATTATATCTGGCTAGTACCGCATACAGAGAGTTATTATAGCTGGCTAGTAGCCCATACAGAGCGTTAGCCTAGCTGGCTAGTACCCCATACAGAGAGTTAGCCTAGCTGGCTAGTAGCCCATACAGAGCGTTAGCCTAACTGGCTAGTAGCCCATACAGAGCGTTAGCCTAGCTGGCTAGTACCCCATACAGAGCGTTAGCCTAGCTGGCTAGTAGCCCATACAGAGCGTTAGCCTAGCTGGACTCTACTTGTGTTTACCTGTGATGCAACCAACCACAGCTCTAGCAGAAAGAGCAGTGGACCCCTAGAAGATCTATTCCATTGATCTATTCTAGTGATCTATTGTTTAGTCTTCGATATGTCGACATAACATCTACAGTATATCATTTTTCTATTAGTCACTCTCTAATCATACAAATAGTGAAAATCTGTTGTTCGTCAGTGTCCTCTGAGTGTGTGTGTGTCCTCTGTGTGTGTGTGTGTGTGTGTGCGTGTGTGTGTGTTTGTGTGCTCACCCCGTTGCCGTCAGCCAGTACAGGGTCAAACAGACTGTCAAGATATCGGTCCATCCCTCGTTGGGGCTCTGAGTCTGCAGACACAAACACACACAATTGATCTTTATATGTGTGAGATAGATAAATAGAGAGAGAGAGAGGGGGGGGGGGGGGCAGAGGAGGTTTGCTAGCCTACAGAGCATCACTATTCTGTTATGAACTGGCCTGATAATGAAGCATTGTTCTTTTTTATTTGATGACCTGTTTGATCGATTGATAGCGTGAAACTTAAGTTGTGAACGAATCGCGAGCGTCCATGTTTGCCTATGATACTACTGATGACATGTCAGGGTCTTGAAGGGTCGTCCCATTTCATAGGGGAACATTTTCAACCACTACCCCTTGTGACTCCGAACCCAAAATGTATAAAAACGGCAGAAATTATTTCTTATTTAGAACATTGGAAGGAAAGATGATAGACAAATGTTGAAGCCTAATCCTTCATCCTGTCATCAGTGTGTGTGTGTGTGTGTGTGTGTGTGTGTGTGTGTGTGTGTGTGTGTGTGTCTACCTTGGATGAAGAGGCCATCAGAACTAGACATGGCGTGAGGTCTGGAGGCTTCATTTGCATCGAATCCACTCCCCAACAGGCTTCTGCAACACACACACACACACACACACACACACACACACACACACACACACACACACACACACACACACACAGGTATGAGGCTAATGCGAGAATGTGGTCTTACAGTATATGCTGGAGCTGAGTCGGGCCTGACATGAATGCATGTGTGTGCGTGCGTGTGTGTAGTATGTGTCAGTGTGTGTGTAGTATGTGTCAGTGTGTGTGTGTGTGTGTGTGTGTGTGTGTGTGTGTGTGTGTGTGTCAGTGTGTGTGTGTGTGTGTGTGTGTGTGTGTGTAGTATATGTCAGTGTATGTGTTTGTGTATAGTATGTGTCAGTGTGTGTGTGTGTAGTATGCGTGTGTCAGTGTGTGTGTGTGTGTGTGTGTGTGTAGTATGTGTGTGTCAGTGTGTGTGTAGTATGTGTCAGTGTGTGTGTGTGTGTGTGTGTGTGTAGTATATGCGTGTAGTATGTGTGTGTGTAGTATGTGTCAGTGTGTGTGTGTGTGTGTCAGTGTGTGTGTGTGTGTGTAGTATGTGTCAGTGTGTGTGTGTGTGTGTGTGTGTGTAGTATGTATGTGTCAGTATGTGTGTGTGTGTAGTATGTATGTGTCAGTGTGTGTGTGTGTGTGTAATGTGTGTGTGTGTGTGTGTGTAGTATGTGTGTGTGTGTGTGTGTAGTAGTATGTGTGTGTGTATTATGTGTGTGTGTGTGCCTGCCGCAACGCTGTACAAGCACTCCACTGTAAAGCCCCACATGTTCAGTTTGTGTAGCGACGAAGAGTCATTAGGAGTGTTCTCCAATATTTCAGCAAACACCCCTGATGTTGTAATTGTCAACGAAAACCACAAGGAGGTGCTTATTTTAGAAGTTGGCTGCACCTTTGACCATAGCCTAGAGGAAGCCTTTTTAACCAAAATCTTAAAATACCAACAGCTGGAGCAGGCCATATCACAACTGGGCTACAGATGTCAACTTTTAGTTTTTATATTTGGCAGCCTGGGCCATGTTCATAAGTCTGTTGTTAGAGG
>NC_137675.1:34984886-35032386 GCF_963989245.1 Nansenia antarctica | reverse complement strand
GTCTGATATTAGAGGAGTAACAACCCTGCTCCTACCCTGCCAGCCTGATATTAGAGGAGTAACAACCCTGCTCCTACCCTGCCAGTCTGATATTAGAGGAGAGGTAACAACCCTGCTCCTACCCTGCCAGTCTGATATTAGAAGAGTGGTAACAAGTGAAACAACTAACTAAACGGCTGAACTACAGTTACATTTCGGGCGTCATATGCCCTCAAAGGGGGGAAATACAATTGAAATGACATTAAACAAAGATAATACGATGGTTATCCTAATTTCTCAATTCTTTATTAACCAAGAAAATAAGGACATTTGTTTTCTCTCCATGCTTGTAATCCCTGTTCTCACTATGTGCCGATGATTCGCAGCAAGGCATTCTGGGATGTCATAACCCTCCGCTTGTGGCTCTTTTCGGAGTCTGGTGGCAAAGCCCTACCCCCTTGGCCCTACCCCTACATGAAAACAAGAATTGGGACACCCCTACCCTACACACCCCTACCCTACACACTCCTACCCTACACACCCCTACCCTACACACCCCTAACCTACACCCCTACCCTACACACCCCTACCCTACACCCCTACCCTACACCCCTACCCTACACACCCCTACCCTACACACCTCTACCCTACACCCCTACCCTACACCCCTACCCTACACACCCCTACCCTACACACCCCTACCCTACACACCCCTACCCTACACCCCTACCCTACACACCCCTACCCTACACACCCCTACCCTACACCCCTACCCTACACACCCCTACCCTACACACCCCTACCCTACACCCCTACCCTACACCCCTACCCTACACACCCCTACCCTACACCCCTACCCTACACACCCCTACCCTACACACCCCTACCCTACACCCCTACCCTACACACCCCTACCCTACACACCTCTACCCTACACACCCCTACCCTACACACCCCTACCCTACACCCCTACCCTACACCCCTACCCTACACACCCCTACCCTACACCCCTACCCTACACACCCCTACCCTACACACCCCTACCCTACACCTACCCTCTTAAGAAGTCGGTCGGCGCGCATGCGCAAACCGCGGAGGTGCGCTCGTGTTTCAAAACGTGCATGAAGTCTAGCGCCTAAGAACTTTTCAAACCACTTCTTAGCGCTAGGCGCAAAGTCAGATCGCATAATAGCAGGGGCGCCTAGCGCACTTCATTAACATATGAACACTCCCACAATGAGTAATATATGCACGGGAGTCTTACGTCTTATGTGTGGGCGCCTAGCGACACCTGCATAATAGCAGTAGCGCGTATGAAGCGCATAATAAGGGTGGCGGTAGGTCTTAACCTGGCGGTGCGTCTTAATTAAGACTTAAGACGGCAAGTTAAGAAGTGCATAATAGGGCCCATTGAGTCTATGAGAGTCACTACTGAACACATTGGGCCCTATTATGCACTTCTTAACTTGCCGTCTTAAGTCTTAATTAAGACGCACCGCCAGGTTAAGACCTACGCCCAAAACACACCCATGACTAATTTCTTTGCTTAGCGCCGGGTTTTAGGCGCCCACTACCGCACGCATAATAGCAAAGTGGCCTTGACCACGCCTCCACGTCTTAAGTTTAGATCTACCGCCTCGTCTTATTGATGAAGTGCATAATAGGGCCCATTGAGTCTATGAGAGTCACCATTGCACACATTGGGCCCTATTATGCACTTCATCAATAAGACGAGGCGGTAGATCTAAACGTAAGACGTGGAGGCGTGGTCAAGGCCACTTTGCTATTATGCGTGCTGCAGTGGGCGCCTAAAAGCCGGCGCTAAGCAAAGAAATTAGTCATGGGTGTGTTTTGGGCGTCTTCTCAATCAACCCAATCAGCGTGCCAGGTGCCATTCCCTTTAAGAACCGGCTGCGTTGAGTCATTAGCGCTATGCTATTATGGAAGTCCTAAGAAGGAGGTCAGCGCGCTTCTCTGCCTCTCCCTTCTGAAATAAAGCATTTATACTGTGACCGTAATTGACGTCTTGCCGTGGAGCCACGTGCGTGTTCATGTGTGCCCACATGCATGCGCAAACCGCGGAGGCGCGCTCGTGTTTCAAAACGTGCATGAAGTCTAAACGTAAGAACTTTTCAAACTACTTCTTAGCGATAGGAGCAAAGTCAGATCGCATAATAGCAGGGGCGCCTAGTGCACTTCATTAACATATGAACACTCCCACAATGAGCAATATATGCACGGGAGTTTTACGTCTTATGTGTGGGCGCCTATCGACACCTGCATAATAGCAGTAGCGCGTATGAAGCGCATAATAAGGGTGGCGGTAGGTCTTAACCTGGCGGTGCGTCTTAATTAAGACTTAAGACGGCAAGTTAAGAAGTGCATAATAGGGCCCCATTGAGTCTATGAGAGTCACCACTGAACACATTGAGTCTATGAGAGTCACCACTGAACACATTGAGTCTATGAGAGTCACCACTGAACATATTGGGCCCTATTATGCACTTCATAAGTCTTAAGCAATAAGACGAGGCGGTAGATCTAAACGTAAGACGTGGAGGCGTGGTCAAGGCCACTTTGCTATTATGCGTGCGGTAGTGGGCGCCTAAAACCCGGCGCTAAGCAAAGAAATTAGTCATGGGTGTGTTTTGGGCGTCTTCTCAATCAACCCAATCAGCGTGCCAGGTGCCATTCCCTTTAAGAACCGCCTGCGTTGAGTCATTAGCGCTATGCTATTATGGAAGTCCTAAGAAGGAGGTCAGCGCGCTTCTCTGCCTCTCCCTTCTGAAATAAAGCATTTATACTGTGACCGTAATTGACGTCTTGCCGTGGAGCCACATGCGTGTTCATGTGTGCCCACATGCATGCGCAAACCGCGGAGGCGCGCTCGTGTTTCAAAACGTGCATGAAGTCTAAACTTAAGAACTTTTCAAACCACTTCTTAGCGCTAGGAGCAAAGTCAGATCGCATAATAGCAGGGGCGCCTAGTGCACTTCATTAACATATGAACACTCCCACAATGAGTAATATATGCACGGGAGTATTACGTCTTATGTGTGGGCGCCTATCGACACCAGCATAATAGCAGTAGCGCGTATGAAGCGCATAATAAGGGTGGCGGTAGGTCTTAACCTGGCGGTGCGTCTTAATTAAGACTTAAGACGGCAAGTTAAGAAGTGCATAATAGGGCCCATTGAGTCTATGAGAGTCACCACTGAACATATTGGGCCCTATTATGCACTTCATAAGTCTTAAGCAATAAGACGAGGCGGTAGATCTAAACTTAAGACGTGGAGGCGTGGTCAAGGCCACTTTGCTATTATGCGTGCGGTAGTGGGCGCCTAAAACCCGGCGCTAAGCAAAGAAATTAGTCATGGGTGTGTTTTGGGCGTCTTCTCAATCAACCCAATCAGCGTGCCAGGTGCCATTCCCTTTAAGAACCGGCTGCGTTGAGTCATTAGCGCTATGCTATTATGGAAGTCCTAAGAAGGAGGTCAGCGCGCTTCTCTGCCTCTCCCTTCTGAAATAAAGCATTTATACTGTGACCGTAATTTATGTCTTGCCGTGGAGCCACGTGCGTGTTCATGTGTGCCCACATGCATGCGCAAACCGCGGAGGCGCGCTCGTGTTTCAAAACGTGCATGAAGTCTAAACTTAAGAACTTTTCAAACCACTTCTTAGCGCTAGGAGCAAAGTCAGATCGCATAATAGCAGTGGCGCCTAGTCCACTTCATTAACATATGAACACTCCCACAATGAGTAATATATGCACGGGAGTATTACGTCTTATGTGTGGGCGCCTATCGACACCGGCATAATAGCAGTAGCGCGTATGAAGCGCATAATAAGGGTGGTGGTAGGTCTTAACCTGGCGGTGCGTCTTAATTAAGACTTAAGACGGCAAGTTAAGAAGTGCATAATAGGGCCCATTGAGTCTATGAGAGTCATCACAGTGTATTGCTAGTAGTCAGTACGCTAGCTAGACCAAAGTCGCGCGTACATACAGAACTCTATCCATATAGCTCTGAATGTTGCCAAGCGTGTGTGTGTGTGTGTGTGTGTGTGTGTTCCACTCACCATCGAAGCAGTGGACCTGCAGTACTGTGTGTGCTCTCTTGCGGTTGGCGGTCCACTCCAGCAGACAGGGGGGGTAGGTGCGGGCGTGCGCCGGGCCCTGGGCCGAGTGCTGCATGGCCTGGATCAGACGGTGCTGACACACACACTCATACCCACCAGGACCGTAGTCAGACACAAACCTGACACACACACACACACACACACATTTGTATTATCTGTGGAGTTTTGTATGATACACGTACAGTACAGTACGTCTGTCTGTGTGTGTGTGTGTGTGTGTGTGTGTGTCTCACTTGAGCAGGTACTTCTCCAGCCTGTGAGAGGGAGGGAAGGCGGAGAGGAGAGCGGAGAGGAGGAGCCAACCTCTCCCTGAGTTCAGGTCGTTGGGGTTCCGCCACACCTGATTGGATGAGGGAAGATACAGGAAGTTAGGAGAGAAGAGAGGAGGGGAGGAGAGAAGAGAGGAGAAGAGAAGAGAAGAGAAAAGAAGAGAAGAGAAGAGAAGAGGAGAGAAGAGAAGAGAAGAGAGGAGGAGAGAAGAGAGGAGAAGAGAGAGAAGAGGAGAGGAGAGAAGAGGAGAGGAGAGAAGAGAAGAGAAGAGGAGAGAAGAGAAGAGAGGAGAAGAGAAGAGAAGAGAAGAGGAGAGAAGAGAGGAGAAGAGAGAGAAGAGGAGAGGAGAGAAGAGGAGAGAAGAGAAGAGAAGAGAAGAGGAGAGAAGAGGAGAGAAGAGAGGAGAAGAGAGAGAAGAGGAGAGGAGAGAAGAGGAGAGAAGAGAAGAGAAGAGAAGAGGAGAGGAGAGAAGAGGAGAGAAGAGAAGAGAAGAGAAGAGGAGAGAAGAGGAGAGAAGAGAGGAGAAGAGAGAGAAGAGGAGAGAAGAGGAGAGAAGAGAAGAGAAGAGGAGAGAAGAGAAGAGAAGAGGAGAGGAGAGAGGAGAGGAGAGGAGAGAAGAGAAGAGAGGAGGAGAGAAGAGAAGAGGAGAGAAGAGAAGAGAGGAGAGGAGAGAAGAGAAGAGAAGAGGAGAGAAGAGAAGAGAGGAGAAGAGAAGAGAAGATAGGGCAAGGCAAGTTTATTTGGCACATTTCATACAACAGGGGCAATTCAAAGTGCTTTACATACATTATTTAAAATTACAGCAAGAGGAGCATAGGAAAATAAAAATTACAATGAATAAAAGCAAATATAAGAAGTTAATAGATAAAAAGTTTAAAAAGACAATAGTTAATGGAAAAAAGACATTGATAGAAGTGTTTGTGTTTAATAATAACTGGTGCAAAACATGAAGGTTTTTAGCTTAGATTTAAATATTTTAAGGGTTTGGGCCTGTTTGATTTCTTCAGGGAGTTTGTTCCAGGAGCATGCAGCAGCGTGACTGAAAGCTGCTGCACCATGTTTTGTTTTTACTCTTGGAATTATTTAGGGTGGGAGGAGATCTGATATGTATTTTGGTCCAAGACCATTTTGTGATTTGTATGTAATTATGAGGATTTTGAATTACATTCTCTGAGAGACTGGTAGCCAGTGCAGGGATCTCAGGATTGGTGTAATGTGTTAACATTTCTTTGTTTTTGTTAGGACCCTAGCAGTGGCGTTTTGGATGAGCTGCAATTTACGAACAGCTCCTTTAGATAGGCCTGTTAAGAGAAGAGGAGAGGAGAGGAGAGGAGAGGAGAGGAGAGGAGAGGAGAGGAGAGAAGAGAAGAGAAGAGAAGAGGAGAGGAGAGGAGAGGAGAGGAGAGGAGAGGAGAGGAGAGGAGAGGAAGGGAGAGGAGAGGAATGGAGAGGAGAGGAGAGGAGAGAAGAGGAGAGGAGAGGAGAGGAGAGGAGAGGAGAGGAGAGGAGAGAAGAGGAGAGGAAAGGAGAGGAGAGGAGAGGAGAGGAGAGGAGAGGAGAGGAGAGGAGAGGAAGGGAGAGGAGAGGAATGGAGAGGAGAGGAGAGAAGAGGAGAGGAGAGGAGAGGAGAGGAGAGGAGAGGAGAGGAGAGGAGAGAAGAGAAGAGAAGAGAAGAGGAGAGGAGAGGAGAGGAGAGGAGAGGAGAGGAGAGGAGAGGAAGGGAGAGGAGAGGAATGGAGAGGAGAGGAGAGGAGAGAAGAGAACCTGGATCCAACCTGGATCCATACCAGTTCACCTACAGAGCCCACAGGTCCACAGAGGACGCCATCGCGACGACTCTCCACTCCACTCTATCCCACCTGGAGAGGGGAAACAGCTACGCGAGACTGCTCTTTGTGGACTTCAGCTCTGCCTTCAACACCATCCTTCCAGACAGGCTAGTGACCAAACTACTAGACCTGGGACTATCACACTCTATGGGCCCTATTATGCACTTCTTAACTTGCCGTCTTAAGTCTTAATTAAGACGCACCGCCAGGTTGAGACCTACCGCCACCCTTATTATGCGCTTCATACGCGCTACTGCTATTATGCAGGTGTCGCTAGGCGCCCACACATAAGACGTAAGACTCCCGTGCATATATTACTCATTGTGGGAGTGTTCATATGTTAATGAAGTGCGCTAGGCGCCCCTGCTATTATGCGATCTGACTTTGCGCCTAGCGCTAAGAAGTGGTTTGAAAAGTTCTTAGGCGCTAGAGTTCATGCACGTTTTGAAACACGAGCGCGCCTCCGCGGTTTGCGCATGCGCAAACCGCGGAGGCGCTCTCGTGTTTCAAAACGTGCATGAAGTCTAGCGCCTATGAACTGCATAATAGCATAGCGCTTATGACTTAACGCAGCCGGTTCTTAAAGGGAATGGCACCTGGCACGCTGATTGGGTTGATTGAGAAGACGCCCAAAACACACCCATGACTAATTTCTGGGCTTAGCGCCGGGTCTTAGGCGCCCACTACCGCACGCATAATAGCAAAGTGGCCTTGACCACGCCTCCACGTCTTAAGTTTAGATCTACCGCCTCGTCTTATTGCTTAAGACTTATGAAGTGCATAATAGGGCCCTATATGTGCATGGATCAAGGACTTCCTGTCCGACCGCCCCCAGAGGGTGCGGGTGGGCTCCCACACCTCCACAGCCCTCAGACTCAGCACTGGGTCCCCCCAGGGCTGCGTGCTAAGCCCCATCCTCTACAACCTCTACACCTACGACTTCACCCCCGTCCACCCCAGCAACTCCATCGTAAAGTTTGCAGACGACACCACCGTGGTGGGCTGCATCTCGGGGGGGGGACGAGGCGGCGTACAGGGATGAGGTAGAGCAGCTGAGCAAGCTGTGCAAGGTTAACAACCTGCTGCTGAACCAGTCAAAGACCCAGGAAATCATCGTGGACTTCAGGAGGAAAAAATCTGAGGTCCAGTCCCTGCTCATCGACGGAGGGAGCGTGGAGAGAGTCTCAACCCTCCGATTCCTGGGGGTGCACATACAGGATGACCTGTCCTGGAAGAACAACACAGCAGCCATCATCAAGAAGGCACAACAGCGGCTCTTCTTCCTGAGAGTCCTCAGGAAAGACCACATCAGACAGGAGATGCTGGTGGCCTTCTACCGCTGCGCTGTGGAGAGCATCCTCACCTACTGCATCTGCAACTGGTTCTCCAGCTGCACAGCCGCAGAGAGGAATGCGCTACAGAGAGTCGTGAGAACGGCCCAGAAGATCACCGGCGCCCCCCTCCCCTCTCTGGAAGAGCTGTACAACACACGCTGCCTCAGGAAGGCCTCCAAGATCTCCAGAGACCCATCCCACCCTGGGTACGAACACTTTGCTCGGCTGCCCTCGAACAGGCGGTACAGGACCATGTTCGCAAGGACAAACAGACTGAAGCTCAGCTTCTACCCCAGGGCCATCCAGGCCCTGAACACAGCAAAGACCTAGGTTCTGGGCCCTGGACAGTCTGGACGGATTGATGGCAGCTGCTGGATTGAAAATCAGGTGTAGTGCTGAGGCACAAATGTGTACATTTCAAGCCTGCAAACTGCGACACTTTAAATGAATGTGCAATAACACTATGTGCAATATGACAACCCTAGGGTACATAAGGTTGCAGAGAATAGGAAATGTTAGAATAGGTATAGTATAGCATAGAGTACAGCACAGTGTTTTATTTGTACAGTATATTATAGTGGATAGTGTACATAGCCTTTATTTATGTAAACCAGCTCCTTTCCCTTCTTTTTTTTTTCCTTTTTTTTCTTTTTCTTTCCTAGCACCAGGGGAGCCCCCCCTCCCAAATTTCGTTGTTTGGTACCTGTACTATATCAATGACAATAAAGACTATTCATTCATTCAGAAGAGAAGAGGAGAGAAGAGAAGAGAAGAGGAGAGAAGAGGAGAGAAGAGGAGAGAAGAGAAGAGAGGAGAGGACACCCTGGGCCGTTGCATGTATGGTGATCTACAACGAGGGATGAGGTCTCACCTGATTGGCTACCTGTGCCAGGATCTCGTCCCGGAGACCGGGATTGGCCAGCCCTCTCTGGATGATGTAGTTCCCAAACAGGTTCTCCTGAGCTCCGTTCAGGTTGGGATCCCCCATGAACCGCAAGATCTAGCAGGGTAGAGGAGTGTGTAGCAGGGTAGAGGTGTGTGTAGCAGGGTAGAGGTGTGTGTAGCAGTATAGAGGTGTGTGTAGCAGGGTACAGGTGTGTGTAGTAGGGTAGAGGTGTGTGTAGTAGGGTAGAGGTGTGTGTAGCAGGGTAGAGGTGTGTGTAGTAGGGTAGAGGTGTGTGTAGCAGGGTAGAGGTGTGTGTAGTAGGGTAGAGGTGTGTGTAGTAGGGTGTGTGTAGTAGGGTAGAGGTGTGTGTAGCAGGGTAGAGGAGTGTGTAGCAGGGTAGAGGTGTGTGTAGTAGGGTGTGTGTAGTAGGGTGTGTGTAGTAGGGTAGAGGTGTGTGTAGCAGGGTAGACGTGTGTGTAGTAGGGTGTGTGTAGTAGGGTGTGTGTAGCAGGGTAGAGGTGTGTGTAGCAGGGTAGAGGTGTGTGTAGCAGGGTAGAGGTGTGTGCAGTAGGGTGTGTGTAGTAGGGTGTGTGTAGTAGGGTAGAGGTGTGTGTAGCAGGGTAGAGGAGTGTGTAGTAGGGTAGAGGTGTGTGTAGTAGGGTAGAGGTGTGTGTAGCAGGGTAGAGGAGTGTGTAGCAGGGTAGAGGTGTGTGTAGTAGGGTAGAGGTGTGTGTAGCAGGGTAGAGGTGTGTGTAGCAGGGTAGAGGTGTGTGTAGCAGGGTAGAGGAGTGTGTAGCAGGGTAGAGGTGTGTGTAGCAGGGTAGAGGTGTGTGTAGCAGGGTAGAGGAGTGTGTAGCAGGGTAGAGGTGTGTGTAGTAGGGTAGAGGTGTGTGTAGCAGGGTAGAGGAGTGTGTAGTAGGGTGTGTGTAGTAGGGTAGAGGTGTGTGTAGCAGGGTAGAGGAGTGTGTAGCAGGGTAGAGGTGTGTGTAGTAGGGTGTGTGTAGTAGGGTAGAGGAGTGTGTAGTAGGGTAGAGGAGTGTGTAGTAGGGTAGAGGAGTGTGTAGTAGGGTAGAGGAGTGTGTAGTAGGGTAGAGGTGTGTGTAGCAGGGTAGAGGTGTGTGTAGCAGGGTAGAGGTGTGTGTAGCAGGGTAGAGGAGTGTGTAGCAGGGTAGAGGTGTGTGTAGCAGGGTACAGGTGTGTGTAGCAGGGTAGAGGTTTGTGTAGCAGGGTAGAGGAGTGTGTAGTAGGGTAGAGGTGTGTGTAGCAGGGTAGAGGAGTGTGTAGTAGGGTGTGTGTAGTAGGGTAGAGGTGTGTGTAGCAGGGTAGAGGAGTGTGTAGCAGGGTAGAGGTGTGTGTAGTAGGGTGTGTGTAGTAGGGTAGAGGAGTGTGTAGTAGGGTGTGTGTAGTAGGGTAGAGGTGTGTGTAGCAGGGTAGAGGTGTGTGTAGTAGGGTAGAGGTGTGTGTAGTAGGGTAGAGGTGTGTGTAGCAGGGTAGAGGAGTGTGTAGCAGGGTAGAGGTGTGTGTAGTAGGGTGTGTGTAGCAGGGTAGAGGAGTGTGTAGCAGGGTAGAGGAGTGTGTAGTAGGGTGTGTGTAGTAGGGTAGAGGTGTGTGTAGCAGGGTAGAGGTGTGTGTAGTAGGGTAGAGGTGTGTGTAGTAGGGTAGAGGTGTGTGTAGCAGGGTAGAGGAGTGTGTAGCAGGGTAGATGAGTTTGTAGCGGGGTAGAGGTGTGTGTAGTAGGGTAGAGGTGTGTGTAGCAGGGTAGAGGTGTGTGTAGCAGGGTAGAGGTGTGTGTAGCAGGGTAGAGGAGTGTGTAGTAGGGTGTGTGTAGCAGGGTAGAGGTGTGTGTAGTAGGGTAGAGGTGTGTGTAGCAGGGTAGAGGTGTGTGTAGTAGGGTAGAGGAGTGTGTAGCAGGGTAGAGGAGTGTGTAGCAGGGTACAGGAGTGTGTAGCAGGGTAGAGGTGTGTGTAGTAGGGTAGAGGTGTGTGTAGCAGGGTAGAGGAGTGTGTAGCGGGGTAGAGGTGTGTGTAGTAGGGTAGAGGTGTGTGTAGCAGGGTAGAGGAGTGTGTAGCAGGGTAGAGGAGTGTGTAGCAGGGTAGAGGAGTGTGTAGCAGGGTAGAGGTGTGTGTAGTAGGGTAGAGGTGTGTGTAGTAGGGTAGAGGAGTGTGTAGCAGGGTAGAGGAGTGTGTAGCAGGGTAGAGGTGTGTGTAGTAGGGTAGAGGAGTGTGTAGTAGGGTAGAGGAGTGTGTAGCAGGGTAGAGGAGTGTGTAGCAGGGTAGAGGTGTGTGTAGTAGGGTAGAGGTGTGTGTAGCAGGGTAGAGGAGTGTGTAGCAGGGTAGAGGAGTGTGTAGCGGGGTAGAGGTGTGTGTAGCAGGGTAGAGGTGTGTGTAGCAGGGTAGAGGAGTGTGTAGCAGGGTAGAGGTGTGTGTAGCAGGGTAGAGGTGTGTGTAGCAGGGTAGAGGTGTGTGTAGTAGGGTGTGTGTAGCAGGGTAGAGGAGTGTGTAGTAGGGTAGAGGTGTGTGTAGCAGGGTAGAGGTGTGTGTAGCAGGGTAGAGGAGTGTGTAGTAGGGTAGAGGAGTGTGTAGCAGGGTAGAGGAGTGTGTAGCAGGGTAGAGGTGTGTGTAGCAGGGTAGAGGAGTGTGTAGCAGGGTAGAGGAGTGTGTAGTAGGGTAGAGGAGTGTGTAGTAGGGTAGAGGAGTGTGTAGCAGGGTAGAGGAGTGTGTAGCAGGGTAGAGGAGTGTGTAGCAGGGTAGAGGAGTGTGTAGCAGGGTAGAGGAGTGTGTAGTAGGGTAGAGGAGTGTGTAGCAGGGTAGAGGAGTGTGTAGCAGGGTAGAGGTGTGTGTAGCAGGGTAGAGGAGTGTGTAGCAGGGTAGAGGAGTGTGTAGCAGGGTAGAGGAGTGTGTAGTAGGGTAGAGGAGTGTGTAGCAGGGTACAGGAGTGTGTAGTAGGGTAGAGGTGTGTGTAGTAGGGTAGAGGTGTGTGTAGCAGGGTAGAGGAGTGTGTAGCAGGGTAGAGGAGTGTGTAGTAGGTTAGAGGAGTGTTTAGCAGGGTAGAGGTGTGTGTAGCAGGGTAGAGGAGTGTGTAGCAGGGTAGAGGAGTGTGTAGTAGGGTAGAGGTGTGTGTAGCAGGGTAGAGGTGTGTGTAGTAGGGTAGACGTGTGTGTAGCAGGGTAGAGGTGTGTGTAGCAGGGTAGAGGTGTGTGTAGTAGGGTAGAGGAGTGTGTAGTAGGGTAGAGGTGTGTGTAGTAGGGTAGAGGAGTGTTTAGCAGGGTAGAGGTGTGTGTAGTAGGTTAGAGGAGTGTTTAGCAGGGTAGAGGTGTGTGTAGTAGGTTAGAGGAGTGTTTAGCAGGGTAGAGGTGTGTGTAGTAGTGTAGAGGAGTGTGTAGCAGGGTAGAGGAGTGTGTAGTAGGGTAGAGGAGTGTTTAGCAGGGTAGAGGTGTGTGTAGTAGGGTGTGTGTAGCAGGGTAGAGGTGTGTGTAGTAGGGTAGAGGTGTGTGTAGCAGGGTAGAGGTGTGTGTAGTAGGGTAGAGGAGTGTGTAGTAGGGTAGAGGTGTGTGTAGTAGGGTAGAGGAGTGTGTAGTAGGGTAGAGGTGTGTGTAGCAGGGTAGAGGTGTGTGTAGTAGGGTAGAGGAGTGTGTAGCAGGGTAGAGGAGTGTGTAGCAGGATAGAGGTGTGTGTAGCAGGGTAGAGGAGTGTGTAGCAGGGTAGAGGAGTGTGTAGCAGGGTAGAGGAGTGTGTAGTAGGTTAGAGGAGTGTTTAGCAGGGTAGAGGAGTGTGTAGTAGGTTAGAGGTGTGTGTAGCAGGGTAGAGGAGTGTGTAGTAGGTTAGAGGAGTGTTTAGCAGGGTAGAGGTGTGTGTAGTAGGTTAGAGGAGTGTTTAGCAGGGTAGAGGTGTGTGTAGTAGGTTAGAGGAGTGTTTAGCAGGGTAGAGGAGTGTGTAGCAGGGTAGAGGAGTGTGTAGTAGGGTAGAGGTGTGTGTAGCAGGGTAGAGGTGTGTGTAGTAGGGTAGAGGTGTGTGTAGCAGGGTAGAGGTGTGTGTAGTAGGGTAGAGGAGTGTGTAGTAGGGTAGAGGTGTGTGTAGTAGGGTAGAGGAGTGTTTAGCAGGGTAGAGGTGTGTGTAGTAGGTTAGAGGAGTGTTTAGCAGGGTAGAGGAGTGTGTAGTAGGGTAGAGGTGTGTGTAGCAGGGTAGAGGTGTGTGTAGCAGGGTAGAGGTGTGTGTAGTAGGTTAGAGGAGTGTTTAGCAGGGTAGAGGTGTGTGTAGTAGGTTAGAGGAGTGTTTAGCAGGGTAGAGGTGTGTGTAGTAGTGTAGAGGAGTGTGTAGCAGGGTAGAGGAGTGTGTAGTAGGGTAGAGGAGTGTTTAGCAGGGTAGAGGTGTGTGTAGTAGGGTGTGTGTAGCAGGGTAGAGGTGTGTGTAGTAGGGTAGAGGTGTGTGTAGCAGGGTAGAGGTGTGTGTAGTAGGGTAGAGGAGTGTGTAGTAGGGTAGAGGTGTGTGTAGTAGGGTAGAGGAGTGTGTAGTAGGGTAGAGGTGTGTGTAGCAGGGTAGAGGTGTGTGTAGTAGGGTAGAGGAGTGTGTAGCAGGGTAGAGGAGTGTGTAGCAGGGTAGAGGTGTGTGTAGCAGGGTAGAGGAGTGTGTAGCAGGGTAGAGGAGTGTGTAGTAGGGTAGAGGAGTGTGTAGCAGGGTAGAGGAGTGTGTAGCAGGGTAGAGGTGTGTGTAGCAGGGTAGAGGAGTGTGTAGTAGGGTAGAGGAGTGTGTAGCAGGGTAGAGGAGTGTGTAGTAGGGTAGAGGAGTGTGTAGCAGGGTACAGGAGTGTGTAGCAGGGTAGAGGTGTGTGTAGTAGGGTAGAGGTGTGTGTAGCAGGGTAGAGGTGTGTGTAGCAGGGTAGAGGAGTGTGTAGCAGGGTAGAGGAGTGTGTAGTAGGTTAGAGGAGTGTTTAGCAGGGTAGAGGAGTGTGTAGTAGGTTAGAGGTGTGTGTAGCAGGGTAGAGGAGTGTGTAGTAGGTTAGAGGAGTGTTTAGCAGGGTAGAGGTGTGTGTAGTAGGTTAGAGGAGTGTTTAGCAGGGTAGAGGTGTGTGTAGTAGGTTAGAGGAGTGTTTAGCAGGGTAGAGGAGTGTGTAGCAGGGTAGAGGAGTGTGTAGTAGGGTAGAGGTGTGTGTAGCAGGGTAGAGGTGTGTGTAGTAGGGTAGAGGTGTGTGTAGCAGGGTAGAGGTGTGTGTAGTAGGGTAGAGGAGTGTGTAGTAGGGTAGAGGTGTGTGTAGTAGGGTAGAGGAGTGTTTAGCAGGGTAGAGGTGTGTGTAGTAGGTTAGAGGAGTGTTTAGCAGGGTAGAGGAGTGTGTAGTAGGGTAGAGGTGTGTGTAGCAGGGTAGAGGTGTGTGTAGCAGGGTAGAGGTGTGTGTAGTAGGTTAGAGGAGTGTTTAGCAGGGTAGAGGTGTGTGTAGTAGGTTAGAGGAGTGTTTAGCAGGGTAGAGGTGTGTGTAGTAGTGTAGAGGAGTGTGTAGCAGGGTAGAGGAGTGTGTAGTAGGGTAGAGGAGTGTTTAGCAGGGTAGAGGTGTGTGTAGTAGGGTGTGTGTAGCAGGGTAGAGGTGTGTGTAGTAGGGTAGAGGTGTGTGTAGCAGGGTAGAGGTGTGTGTAGTAGGGTAGAGGAGTGTGTAGTAGGGTAGAGGTGTGTGTAGTAGGGTAGAGGAGTGTGTAGTAGGGTAGAGGTGTGTGTAGCAGGGTAGAGGTGTGTGTAGTAGGGTAGAGGAGTGTGTAGCAGGGTAGAGGAGTGTGTAGCAGGGTAGAGGTGTGTGTAGCAGGGTAGAGGTGTGTGTAGCAGGGTAGAGGAGTGTGTAGCAGGGTAGAGGAGTGTGTAGTAGGGTAGAGGTGTGTGTAGCAGGGTAGAGGTGTGTGTAGCAGGGTAGAGGAGTGTGTAGCGGGGTAGAGGTGTGTGTAGCAGGGTAGAGGTGTGTGTAGTAGGGTAGAGGAGTGTGTAGCAGGGTAGAGGTGTGTGTAGTAGGGTAGAGGTGTGTGTAGCAGGGTAGAGGTGTGTGTAGCAGGGTAGAGGTGTGTGTAGTAGGGTAGAGGTGTGTGTAGTAGGGTACAGGAGTGTGTAGCAGGGTAGAGGAGTGTGTAGCGGGGTAGAGGTGTGTGTAGCAGTGTGGTGTTTATGTACCAGTATGAAGACATCCAGCGCTCCCTGTTTCAGCTCCTCGTCCACCCTGAGCAGAGACCTCTCCAACGGGGCTGTCAGCATCCCAAACAACGCCTCCTGGACACGTGGCACGCACACACACACACACGCACGCACGCACGCACGCACGCGTACGCACACACACACACACACACACACACACACACACACACACACACAAAACACACATATATATATATACAAACAGTGTGGACTTACTTACTCTACATATGGCTCGTATGTAGCACAAAAGGATGACAGTAAAGACATTTAGGACATTTAGAAAGGCACAACTAAAGCGGGGTACACACATAAGGATTTTCTGGCCGATTTTGGCCCGATTTTCGGATGGCTGAAAACGACAGAAAACGCCCGATTATCAGATGGCTCTTAACATTTTCCTATAACAAAATCCAGTGGTGTGAGGTGTGTTAAGAGTCAATCAATTGTCAATTGTCAATTGTCTCTCCCGACAACCTGCTCTGAAAATGGGCGTGGCCGGCAATCGTAAATGTCAAATGTGTTCAATACTTACGACCAGAAATCATAGGGTTGCCAGATTTTTTTGATGGAATTAGCGGTTTTAGACTGTGGTTAGGGTGGAAAATGTCATTTCCATCTGGCAACCCTGCTCGCGAGTCCAACCATAACGTAGCCAATCAAGAAGCGAGCTGACTTCTTCTTTTCGTTATTCTGCACTTTATTTGCCCTGTCGCACATGGTTGTCTTGTACAGGTCAGTCAGGGTACTACGTTAGATAATAATAATAATAATAATAATAATAACTTTATTTGTATAGCGCTTTTCCTGCAAACGTTGCGGCTCAAAGTGCTTTAATCATTATATAATCTTAATTTAATTATTTTGTAATTTAAAGGCAATATTAATAGGATGGGTTCACGCGAGATTTCTGGCTTGGGGAACGAGACTCTGTCTAGAGAGTCTGGAGTCTGTCGTAACGAAAATCTTTATGTATGTGGGGTGCTGAAATGGGAAAATCGCCGCACACCACACACAATACGATCAAGGCTGTTCAATCCAAGATTTTTATCTTCATGTGTGGGGTCTGTCTCAGATAAGATTTCGGTTAAGATTTTGAAAATCCTTATGTGTGTACCCCGCTTAAGCAGCAATAACCCACGCAGCATGTGGGAGGGGCTCCACATTACCTCCGACCTCAAAGAGAGTGCCAGCGATACGTCCATCACCTCTGACTCTACCAGACCAGCTGAATTGCTTCTATGTCCGCTTTGAACAGGACCCCACTAACCTCCTCCTAGAGAGAACTCACAACACAGACAGCACAAAAGAAGCTCCGATCATGACGGAGGGAGACGTGCAAGAGCTTTTCAAGCGCCTCCATATACGCAAAGCAGCTGGACCGGATCTTTACCGTCATATTCAACCTCTTTACCGTCATATTCAACCTCTCACCCTCCATGGGCATAGCGCCCTCCTGCTTCAAGTCATCTCGTGACGTTAGAATTATAAGGTTCTATCTCCATTTTTGTCAAAATTGAGTTTTTTTACATAGTCTGATCCATTAGGTGTTTATTATTTGTGGTGTTATTTTTTTAAATGTTGATTTTTGAGTTAGTAATTCATAAAATACAAAGGTTCCATCTCACAAAACATAATGGAATGTAAAAACTTTGACGCTCAATATCTCTGAACTACCCTAAACGGAGGTAGAACCTTATCATTCTAAGCTCACGATCTGTCATCATCTCGGTACCGAAGAAGGGTAAGGTGACATGCCTTAACGACTGGCGTCCTGTTGCTCTCACCTCCATAGTGAGCAAATGCCTTGAGAAGATCATCAAGATCCTGATCTGCAGGGAGCTGCCACCCTTCCTAGACCCTCACCAACCTGCCTACCGAGGAAACAGATGGACAGATGACGCGGTTACCACGGCACTACACTCTCTCACACACAGGCTCACACACCTTGATAAGAGAAACTCCTATGTGAGGATGCTGTTCGTAAACTACAGCTCAGCATTCAACACCATAGTCCCCTCCTGACTCGACAGCAAACTCAGGGACTTAGGCATCTATGCAGCCTATGCAACTGGATCCTGGACTTCCTGACGGACCGAAAACAGGTGGTGAAGATGGGCTCTACCTCTGACCATCAGCACAGGAGCCCCCCAAGGCTGTGTTCTGAGCCCTCTCCTCTACTCCCTGTACACCCACGACTGCGTGGCCACTCACAGCTCCAACACGGTAATGAAGTTCGCCGACGGCACAACAGTGATTGGCCTGATCACCGACGGCGACGAGACGGCGTACAAGAGAGAGATCGACCGCCTGGCTCAGTACAGCCAGGCCAATAACCTCGCTCTCAACGCCGACAAGATCAAAGAGCTGGTGGTGGACTTCAGAAAAAAGAGGCAGGCACAAGACCCCATCACCATCAACGGGTCTGCTGTGGAGAGAGTTAAAAGCATCAAATTCCTGGGGGTTCACATCACCAACGACCTCACCTGGGATGAACACACCAACCAAGTGGTGAAAAAAGCGCAACGCCGCCTCTTTCATCTCAGGAGGCTGAAACAGTTGGGCTTAAGGCCTCAGATACTGGGGGCCTTCTTCAGAGGAACAACAGAGAGCTTCTGACAGGCTGCATCACTGCCTGGTACACAACTGACCTAGCCAAAACATCCTGACAGGCTGCATCACTGCCTGGTACACAACTGACCTGGCCAAAACCGCAAAGCGCTGCAGAGGGTAGTGCGGACCTTTTACCTTATTTATTTTACGTTATTACTATTATTCTATTATTGTTGATTTTGTATTCTGCTGCAATGCTAATGTCGAAGAACATTGTACCCGTACGTTAGATGTAAAAAAGCAATTCTGATTCTGATATGTACACCTACACACACACACACACACACACACACACACACCTTACCCTGAATATGGCTCGTATGTAGTGTGTGATGAGGTAGTTGTTGATGTCCAGAGGCAGGGTCAGCTGAGGGTCCACCTGCACCTTAGGAGCCTGGACCAACGCCAGACACTCAGAGTGGAACTCCCTGCCACCTTCACACACACACACACACACACACACACACACACACACACACACACAAACACACACACACACACACACACACACACACACACACACACACACTTTGAGCATTAACTTGAGTGTCAGATGGGCAGGGTTTGCACTTTGAAGACTAATCAATTGGTTCTATTGTTTCCAGGCAAACTCAATCAAGCAGAGAGAGGGAAATGTATCAACCCAGGTCTGCTAGGTGTGTGTGTGTGTGTGTGTGTGTGTGTGTGTGTGTGTGTGTACCTGCAGTCGCCTGCAGCAGGGCTCCCAGCTCAGCAGGGATGGGTAGAGTGGTCATATTCACCACTTCCCTATTAAGACGCTCCTATAGAAGAAGAGACAGAACTCAGGAGTCGGGGGTCATTCAATTAAAATTCAACAAGGTCCAGTTAGAGAACATGTCCTCAAGCAAAGGTCCAGTTAGAGAACATGTCCTCAAGCAAAGGTCCAGAACATCATAATGTCTATATATACACAGTATATATATGTATATATATATATATATACAGTATATATATACTGTATATATATATATATATATGTTACGGTACATGTGGGAAAACGGTTTATGTCGTCATTTCCCTGGGACATGCCAGCATAATCCGTTGACTTGGTACATGCTAGCATGTCCCGGGACATGCCGGCATAAACCGTCAGGATGGTTCAGGATGGAAATACATTCTTACTTTTAGTGCCATGGACAGCGCCAGCGGCACGGACGGGATTTGCTTCACACTGTATAAACAGCCTACGACTAAAGCAGCCTATATTACATCAATCAAAACATATGTCTAGCCTACATGCAGTGAACTCCAAAAGTAGGACCAACACATTTGTAAATGGGGAATGCAGAGTCTGCTATGTAAGGGATAAAGTATGGCCAGCCGGTCAAATCCCTTCAGTGCTTTACGAAACCTCTCGGCTTCGCCTCGGGGTTCCGAACGCACTGTCGGGCTCTTATTTTTCGATAATGACCGACATTATCCCGCTTATTACATGGCTACTTACCAACGACATGAATAATTAATCTTGTGAGAGGCGACATGGTGGCTGCTCTCCGTGTCAGATGAATCTTCTCAACGTCTGACCGTCTGACCTTCACTATCAAAGCTAATATCTCCTCATTGCAAAGAACATGTATGATACTGAGAAGGATATGAGGAGATATTAGCTTCAGTCAGACGTCGAGAAGATTCATCAAGCGACTTACAATCAATACATTTGAATACTAAGCAAGTGAATCATCAATCCAGTTGTAGCAGGAAGAGTAATCCAGCTCAGGCCCGGGGCCATTGATAGAAGGAAAAACCTTCTTCTATCACCTTCTTCTAAACCTAGTTTAAAAATATATATATATATATATAGACACTGGAGAAACAGAGAAGCAGTACAAGTGCTACGGGGGCAATATACGTTTTTAGGGACACATTAGAGGGGAAAAGCGAGTGTCTTCAGGAGACGCAGTGCTGGGGAGCAGTAGATGTCTCAGGAGGAGCAGTTAAGGTGTAACCCAAAGAGATGGGTCTTCAGTCTACGACGGAAGATGGGTAGTGACTCTGAAGTTCTGACAGCCGTGGGAAGCTCATTCCACCAGCGGGGAGCCAGTGTCGTGAAGAGACGTGATCGGGCAGCATGAATGCCGGGGTTTTCACCAACATCTTCAACCAGTCCCTGTCCCAGGCCACCATCCCACCCTGCCTGAAAACCTCAACTATCATCCCAGTCCCGAAGAAAAGCACGGTGAGCTGCCTAAACGACTACCGCCCGGTGGCACTCACACCAATCATCATGAAGTGCTTCGAGAAACTAGTCCGGGCCCACATACTCACACGCCTCCCGCCCAACCTGGATCCATACCAGTTCGCCTACAGAGCCCACAGGTCCACAGAGGACGCCATCGCGACGACTCTCCACGCCACTCTATCCCACCTGGAGAGGGGAAACAGCTACGCGAGACTGCTCTTTGTGGACTTCAGCTCTGCCTTCAACACCATCCTTCCAGACAGGCTAGTGACCAAACTACTAGACCTGGGACTATCACACTCTATATGTGCATGGATCAAGGACTTCCTGTCCGACCGCCCCCAGAGGGTGCGGGTGGGCTCCCACACCTCCACAGCCCTCAGACTCAGCACTGGGTCCCCCCAGGGCTGCGTGCTAAGCCCCATCCTCTACAACCTCTACACCTACGACTTCACCCCCGTCCACCCCAGCAACTCCATCGTAAAGTTTGCAGACGACACCACCGTGGTGGGCTGCATCTCGGGGGGGGGACGAGGCGGCGTACAGGGATGAGGTAGAGCAGCTGAGCAAGCTGTGCAAGGTTAACAACCTGCTGCTGAACAAGTCAAAGACCCAGGAAATCATCGTGGACTTCAGGAGGAAAAAATCTGAGATCCAGCCCCTGCTCATCGACGGAGAGAGCGTGGAGAGAGTCTCAACCCTCCGATTCCTGGGGGTGCACATACAGGATGACCTGTCCTGGAAGAACAACACAGCAGCCACCATCAAGAAGGCACAACAGCGGCTCTACTTCCTGAGAGTCCTCAGGAAGGAACACAACAAGCAGGAGATACTGGTGGCCTTCTACCGCGGCGTAGTGGAGAGCATCCTCACCCACGGCATCTGCAACTGGTTCTCCAGCTGCACAACCGCGGAGAGAAATGCGCTACAGAGAGTCGTGAGAACAGCCCAGAAGATCACCGGCGCCCCCCTCCCCTCTCTGGAAGAGCTGTACAACACACGCTGTCTCAGGAAGGCCTCCAAGATCTCCAGAGACCCAACCCACCCTGGGTACGAACACTTTGCCCGGCTGCCCTCGAAAAGGCGGTACAGGACCATGGCCGCAAGGACAAACAGACTGAAGCACAGCTTCTACCCCAGGGCCATCCAGGCCCTGAACACAGCAAAGACCTAGGTTCTGGGCCCTGGACAGTCTGGACGGATTGATGGCAGCTGCTGGATTGAAAAAATCAGGTGTAGTGCTGAGGCACAAATGTGTACATTTCAAGCCTGCAAACTGCGACACTTTAAATGAATGTGCAATAACACTATGTGCAATATGACAACCCTAGTCGTCTTACCTGTACAGTATAGTATAGTGGATAGTGTACATAGCCTTTATTTATGTAAAACAGCTCCTTTCCCTTCTTGTCTTTTTTTTTCTTTTTTTTTTTTCTTTCCTAGCACCAGGGGAGCCACCCCTCCCAAATTTCGTTGTTTGGTACCTGTACTATAGCAATGACAATAAAGACCATTCATTCATGGTGTATAGGTGGTGGGGCCAGTCGGCCAGCCGAGGTGGAGGAGCGGAGTGAACGGGCTGGAGTTTGGGGGTGATCATTTCCTTCAGGTAGGCAGGGGCTGTACCTTTAGCTGCCTGGTAAGCAAGCACCAGGGTCTTGAATCTGGTGCGAGCTGCTATCGGGAGCCAGTGCAGGGTGCAAAGGAGAGGGGTGACATGAGAGTATTTGGGGAGGTTGAACACCAGATGGGCAGCAGCATTCTGGATGAGCTGCAGAGGTCTGATGGCGGAGGCGGGGAGCCCAGCGGGGAGCCTAGCCAGGAGTACGTTGCAGTAATCAAGGCGGGAGATCTGCTTGATTTATTCACCAAACGTGTATTTACCCTGAAAGTAAGGTTTCAGCTACCACTCACGCACTCCTTGACCGTCAGTAAATGCTTTTTTATGTTGACCCAAAATCCAAGCAACTTTAAGGGAACATTCATTAGCACGTTGTTGGGCAGTGAATGAATGTGTTTGGATTCTGGTGGATCGATCATATTGGGCTCTTAGATCGTGTATTTTCTGTGTCCTCTGGTCAGATTTGAGTGTGTATGTTTCTGCTCAAGAGATGTGTGTTTAGTCTTGTAGTGGCGCTTCACAGGTGCCGCTTTTAATAATCCCCGCGGTCTCCGAACATATCAGACATACGGGTTCTGAACTGAACTGCCCGTGGGAAGAATGAACATGTAAGAGTCTGTCCATTCTTCATTAAGCTCTGTTTTCACTGTCTACTTTTCTCTGACTTAAGCGGGGTACACACATAAGGATTTTCTGCGATTTCAGCGATTTTCGGATGGCTGAAAACAACAGAAAACGCCCGTTTATCAGATGGCTCATTTTCCTATAACAGAATCCTGGGGTGTGAGGTGTGTTAAGAGTCAACTCTCTTCCATAGGCTAGGTGCACGATCTCACTACTTCCTGAAAGGCACCTGGCATGAACATATCCTGTCTCACTCTATTGGTTTAATTGATTAATCAGCTGTGCACTGTGTGTTCCAACAGTTTACCGCACAGCTGATTAATCAATTAAACCAATAGAGTGAGACAGGATATGTTCATGCCAGGTGCCTTTCAGGAAGTAGTGAGATCGTGCACCTAGCCTATTGTGCAATCAACTCTCCCGACAACCTGCTCGGAAAATGGGCGTGGCCGGCAATCGTAAATGTGAAATGTGTTCAATAATTACGACCAGAAATCATAGGGTTGCCAGATTGTTTGGTGGAATTAGCGATTTTAGACTGTGGTTAGAGTGGAAAATGTCATTCCCATCTGGCAACCCTGCTCGCCAATCAAGAAGCGAGCTGACTTCTTCTTTTCATTATTCGGCACTTTATTTGCCCTGTCGCACATGGTTGTCTCGTACAGGTCAGTCAGGGTACTACGTTAGATAATAATAATAATAATAACTTTATTTGTATAGTGCTTTTCCTGCAAACGTTGCGGCTCAAAGTGCTTTAATCATTACATAATCTTAATTTAATTATTTTGTAATTTAAAGGCAATATTAAAAGGATGGGTTCACGCGAGATTTCTGGCATGCCCATTTTCCGAGCAGGTTGTCGGGAGAGTTGATTGACAATTGACAATTGATTGACTCTTAACACACCTCACACCACAGGATTTTGTTATAGGAAAATGTTAAGATCCATCTGATAATCGGGCGTTTTCTGTCGTTTTCTGTCGTTTTCAGAAATCCGAAAATCGGGCCAAAATTGCCCTGAAAATCCTTATGTGCATTATGCGGGGTACACACATAAGGAGTTTTTGGCCGGTTTTGGCACGATTTTGGGATGTCTGAAAACGACAGAAAACGAGAGAAAACGCCCGATTGTCAGATGGATCTTAACATTTTCCTATAACAAAATCCTGGGGTGTGAGGTGTGTTAAGAGTCAATTCTCTTCAATTGTGCAATCAACTCTCAACTCTCAACCTGCTCGGAAAATGGGCGTGGGGAACGACAGATTCCGGACTTTAGAGTCTCGTTCCCCAAGCCAGAAATCTCGCGTGAACCCATCCTTTTAATATTGCCTTTAAATTACAAAATAATTAAATTAAGATTATATAATGATTAAAGCACTTTGAGCCGCAACGTTTGCAGGAAAAGCGCTATACAAATAAAGTTATTATTATTAAGAAGAAGTCAGCTCGCTTCTTGATTGGCGAGCAGGGTTGCCAGATGGGAATGACATTTTCCACCCTAACCACAGTCTAAAACCCCTAATTCCACCAAACAATCTGGCAACCCTATGATTTCTGGTCGGAAGTATTGAACACATTTCACATTTACGATTGCCGGTCACGCCCATTTTCCGAGCAGGTTGCCGGGAGAGATTGACTCTTAACACACCTCACACCCCAGGATTCTGTTATAGGAAAATGTTAAGATCCATCTGATAACCGGGCGTTTTCTGTTGTTTTCAGACATCCGAAAATCGCTGAAATCGCAGAAAATCCGTATGTGTGTACCCCGCTTTACTTATCCGCTTGTTAAGTCGTGACGTGTTTCCGGGTCCAACGTTGGCTGAGGCGCTGTCTTCGAAATGCCGAAATAATAATAATAATAAATTATATTTATATAGCGCTTTTCCGAGGCTCAAATACCCTGACAATATGGAGAAAACGGGAAAGTATTGTGTCCCTTGTTGTATGAATAGATCCGAGTCTAAAAAACGATTAAACTGTCATTCTACCGCTGTAGTTCACAGGTACTCTGGTGCAGGGAATTTCTGGTTTGGACTCCGAAATGGCTAAACTTCACTTTTGACGTCAGACTTAACAAGCGGATTCCTCCGACTATTGTCTCTCGTCTCGTCTTTCCCCTGTGTGTGTGTGTGTGTGTGTGTGTGTGTGTGTGTGTGTGTGTATCTCTCATCTCACTGACTGCGTATCAGAATACACAGATTCCACTGGCTGAGTAGCATCACGTGAGATGATTTACAACGCTGCAATTGGACTGTGAGTTTCCTGGGCCGCTGAACCAGTGCCGTAAAGGCTAGAAAAACTGTGCAGATTAAGATGCCGTAAAGGCTAGAAAAACTGTGCAGATTAAGATGCCGTAAAGGCTAGAACAATTGTGCAGATTAAGATGCCGTATAGGCTAGAAAAACTGTGCAGATTAAGATGCCGTAAAGGCTAGAAAAACTGTGCAGATTAAGATGCCGTAAAGGCTAGAAAAGCTGAGCAGATTAAGATGCCGTAAAGGCTAGAAAAACTGTGCAGATTAAGATGCCGTAAAGGCTAGAAAAATTGTGCAGATTAAGATGCCGTATAGGCTAGAAAACCTGTGCAGATTAAAATGCCGTAAAGGCTAGAAAAACTGTGCAGATTAAGATGCCGTAAAGGCTAGAAAAGCTGTGCAGATTAAGATGCCGTAAAGGCTAGAAAAACTGTGCAGATTAAGATGCCGTAAAGGCTAGAAAAACTGCGCAGATTAAGATGCCGTAAAGGCTAGAAAAGATGCGCAGATTAAGATGCCGTAAAGGCTAGAAAAGCTGCACAGATTAAGATGCCGTAAAGGCTAGAAAAACTGCGCAGATTAAGATTAAGACACGCTCCGTCAACATGTCCGAATTCTCAATCATTTATTCGGGAGTCCGGTCCGCCTGTTATTAGTGACCTCTGGGGTTAAAGGCTTGAAGGGGCGTGGTCTTTACCTCCTCTATCCTCAGTCTCTCCTCCTCCGCCCTCCGCGCCGGCTCTACTTCTTCCTGAGAGACACACCCACCGTTACACACTCCTCTATTCATTCCTCCATCTGGCCTTCTCCAGATAAACTTGTTGAATCATCACTCAGATATGTGTGCGTGTGTGTGTGTGTGTGTGTGTGTGTGTGTGTGTCTGTGTGTGTGTTTGTGCGTGTCTGTGTGTGTGTGTGTGTGTGTGTGTGTTTGTGCGTGTCTGTGTGTGTGTGTGTGTGTGTTTGTGCGTGTCTGTGTGTGTGTGTGTGTGTGTGTGTCTGTGTGTGTGTTTGTGCGTGGCTGTGTGTGTGTGTGTGTGTGTGTGTGTGTGTGTCTGTGTGTGTGTTTGTGCGTGTGTGTGTGTGTGTTTCGTACCCTGATGTAGCGTCGGCGGTTCACATAGAGCCTCACTACGGCTCGGATCTTGATCAGGTTCCTCCTCATCATCACAAAACGCTTCCTGTTTCACGGGGACCAGGAAGTTGACGTCAGGATAGACGGAGAGGTCCGATGTCTCACAACACCTTCATTCAGTGTGTGTGTGTGTGTGTGCGTATGAGTGTGTGTGAGTGTGTGTGTGTGTGTGTGTGTGTGTGTGTGTGCGCATGTGTGTGCGTGTGTGCGCGCGTGTGCGTGTGAGTGTGCGTGAGTGTGTGTGTGTGTGTGTGTGCGTGTGTGTGTGTGGGTGTGCGTGTGTGCGTATGAGTGTGAGTGAGTGTGTGTGTGTGTGTGTGTGTGTGTGTGTACCTGGACAGGTGGCCCTTGCAGTGGGCCTGCAGCCGCACCATGTGGAGTCTGAAGGTGAGGAAGTTCTTGCGGACGAAGAACATGCGTGTGTACCGCTGCAGCGTCAGGGCCGCCACCTGCAGCACGCGGTCCCGCTTACACTCCAGCAGCTGGTACACCTCCTCCTTCAGGAAGAGCTGACACGCACGCACACACACACATAGACACACACACACACACACACACACACACACGTACATAGAGACACTCAGACACATACATAGAGATACACAGACACATACATAGCACACACACACACGCACAGACACGCACAGACACACGCGTACACACGCGCACACACGCATACACGCGCACACACACACACACACACACACACACACACGCGCACACACACACACACACACACACACACACACACACACACACACAGAAATAACAAACAGGCTCAACTCAGCACAATAATAACTGCCATAGTGTGTGTGTGTGTGCATGTGTGTGTGTGTGTGTGCGCATGTCCGATGCGGGCCGGTGTCGGGCACACTCAAGAGCACACTCAAGAGTCCCAACTACCATGTTCAACCTGTGCAATAATAGTTCTTATTATACAGCTTGTCCAAATTCACAAAAAAAGTACTTGATTGTCATCTTTGACTTTCACGTAAGCACATTTTTCTAAACGGACGTAAGCATTATTTATAAAACGGGCTGCGCTTGTTTCAAATTGCGTACGTGCTTCCTTCTATAAATACCAACACAGGTAAAATGAACACAGGTGAATGAGGTTTGTATTAACGCCCTGTGATAGCGGCTCAATTATAGCGTCTGAATTAAGCCAAGTGCTATAATATAGGGTAGGCGTGCGTCTGGAAGCGGGAGAGGGCAGAGAAGGGTGGCTTCTCGGTAAGTTGCATTTGTAACGTTTGATCATGACAACTAACCAGGCAAATGCTTATACTCAGTACTCAAGTTGTAAAAGAAAATCAGGGGAGGTGGTGGATTTTATCATAATATGAGGACAATTTTAGCATCCCCTCAGTGTCAGTTACTTCAGTGTCAGTAACTAAAAATGTCATTGGATGTATGCGTGCCCCCTCGCACCTTGAAATAGCAGTAATACCACGTTCATTGATAAAATTACATAAAGTATGGAAAGAGGGGATGGCCGTTTTAGAAGGGGGACGATTTTGACTGTTTTTATTTCAGGGGGGATGCCATCCCCTCTCTCCCCCCTCAACTCGAGTGCTGCTTATACTGTAATAATATAATGGTCTTATTCTTATCAGGTGACATTGAAAACATGGCTGCGAACTCCCTTCGCGAACTCCCAGACACTGGAGAAAATCCAGTATAATTTAGCGCATAGCCGGGCAAGGTCCGTTGTGGAACGCACTAGGCATGTTGAAGGGGAGATAGACAGCTCCGGAGGGATATAAAGAAAGACTGAAATACAATCATAAACATCAGTTCCCTTTCAATCTTGAATTAAACAAATTTTCTCGGCTGATAACAACATCGTTAATTTTATTACGAGCCACTTGCATGAATTACAGTAGGCAGTGTGGCTCACATGCCTGTAATAACTCTGCATAACCAGTAGGTAATGTGCGTACGCAAGGTCAATACCCGACGTAGAGCTACGATCGTTTCCACGGTCAAATTGACTCACGTTGCAATTGTATAAATCACTACGTTGACATGGTTTTCTACGTACGACACGGGTAAGATCAAATTTGATCCAAAGTACTTTCTATAAATGAGGCCCCTGATATTTTCTCAAGTGTCTCTGCTAATACACCGGATGTTGTTGTTGTCGATGAGGACAGTAGAGATGTGACCATCTTGGAAGTAAGCTGTGCGTTCGACTGTAATTTAGAGGAGGCATTTCTTTCCAAGGTTGTGAAGTACCAACCACTCAAAGATGTAATTGAACAGCTTGGTTACAGATGTAAACGGCTTGGGTTTATATTTGGAAGCCTTGGAAGTGTCCACAGACTAGTTGTCAAGGGTTTGCAGACAGCAGGAATTCCTAAGCCTAAAGCAAAGGCCCTGGCAAAATTCTGCTCAATATCTGCAATAATTGGCAGCCGGCGTATATGGAGGAGAAGGTGTTACCTGTCTTAGACTCAGACTGAAACACATATGGAGGAGAAGGTGTTACCTGTACCCTTAGACTCAGACTGAAACACATATGTGACAGGGCATGGTTAAAAAGTCCGCAACTAGGGCAAAATAATTTTTCTGTTTTTTCCAGATTATGAAAGGGTAGATTGTAAGCTTTAAAATGATGTGTCATACATTGAAATCTGAAACACGTTGAAGAAGTCATGGATTTGAATGTTGATACCCCCTGAACCACCGTACTGAGATATCCAGCCTCAAAGTCGTCAGAGACGTTTTTCACAGAGGTAATGGGTGGGAACAATAGCTGGTTAATGTTGTTCGGGTCAACCGGACCCGTTTTACATTTTTACTTAAAGAGAAATGGTACAAGAATACATTTGTGACTGCTCCTGGTGTTTCTGGACACCTCTCGGAAATGAGAAAGACGTCAAATTCGTCTTTAAAGTTTTTTTTTTTTTTTTTTCTTCAGATTTTCGTTTTTTTAGCTAACATTCAACTCGAAGATGTGAAGTACCCACTCGTTATTTTTCCGAACAGTTTTACGTTCATTAAATAAGTGTAATCTATAACACAATGACTTCGTTTCTTGTTGTTTGATGGGGATTCATTATCTTTGATGGGGATTTTCTGTGCTTAGTGATTTCCGGTGTAGCAACTTTCAAATACTCATGTCGTCTTCAATTTGTTTCCGATTTCAATGTATGATGCATCATTTGAAAGCTTACAATCTGCAGTTTAAGCACATGTAAAAAACTGAAAAATGATTTCGCCTACAGGTAGCCCTTTTCATTGGGCTGTGTCACATTTTATCAATCTGAAACTCCATGGCCTTGGCTTATTTTCTATGAAAAACATGTAAAAGGGAAAAATAAATGTTTTTACACATCCTACAATACCCCAACAAATGTATGTCCTTCATAAGATGTTCGGGTCATTTAGGCCCGGATGCACAGAGACACACAGAAACATACACACACACTCACACTGACACTCACTCACTCACTCACACACCTCTGCTCTGGCTTTCCCGCGCCAAGAAGCCGTCTGCTCTCGCACTTTTTACCCTTTGAAGTGCAACATTGTAAACATTGTTACATTATCTTGCACTGTACAGAACATATGCAGCAACTGCAAAAAGTACATTTGAGGTACACGCACTGTCACATTCTGTGCTTCATGTGTTGTGTAGACAGGCATACCCATGCACACACAATTGTAGCCAGTGTTATTTCAGAATTATTTGGGATTTTTCAGACATAATACTGTATTTCGACAGTGACAGTGAAAACAGTGTACATTCCGTTTGTGTTTTGTGATTCAGCATTTGTTCATAGCTATTGGCAAAAACAATCTTAGTTTGGTTCTTTCATTTCTATTCTTGTTCATCACCTGTATTTTCTTTACAGCTTTGATTATAATTAGATACATGTGAAAGTCAATTGAGAATATCAATTAAAAATAATAAACAGCAATGAAAACATTGTTTCATTAAACATTTTCCTAGATAAGTATGATTTATGACACCCAGGTCTTTATTATAGTGGATTTCGCATGTTCAAAGTTAGGGACATTCATGTGCGTAAAAACGCTTCTACTCATCATGCTGTCGTTCAGCCCCACCTATTCCCAGGGGTCTGACACTTTGTGGGTTGTTACTAAGCATCCTCCGCTAAAGCCTCTCCAAAGGGCAGCCCCCTAGATCCACCAGAACAAAAGATATGCACTTTTGAATGTGTACACAGTACCTATTGTGCATTATTGGGTACAGTACTTGTTTGTGCCCACAGGAGGCGCCCTTTAATATTATGGGCTATTTTGGGGCTTTCTTGCACCCCGAGTATACCCCCTTGTATGGGTCACCCTTGGGACTAGGAGAACCGTGTCAGGACAAGGGCTTTTAAAACCCCAATGATGTCCCGGGTCAACTGGACCCGAACAGTCCGAAAGGGTCCAAAAAGTGAACATCACACAAGGGTTAACTCCACCCTAATCACTCCCTCAAGACAACCACACCCTCAAGACAACCACTCCCCCATTACACTACCTGTCATTATCTACCTGTCATCTGTCAGTGGGGTTGTCAGCTAACCCTCAGGAAACAAAATTGCAGGGCTGACACGTTTAACACTAGGGCAGCCGTGAGGTGTCATTTAATCTCAGTGAGTACAATTTTTTTTATTCCTTTGCACTCGATCACATTTCAGGACCCTCCTTTCATGACTTTTCCTAGATATGTGCGTTCTACCACCCAGCATCTTTACATTTTCAAAATCGAGTTAGTATAAAGCGATTTTGCAGTATTTCTGTGTGTGTCTGTGTATTTGCCTTGGTATTCGGCTGCCATCTTTTTCTCCAAGGCTGCAATTCTCTTTTATATCAGCAGAGGTAGCAAGGGGACACACACTGTGCTCAATCTTCAGGTTTCAGTGCTGAATTAGATACAGTGGATAAGACTGATATTTGTAACATAATGTGTTTATATATAGGCTATATATAGCAATAGGGATACATAAGATATGTATATGTACAGACAGTTATGAAAATGATAAACGGTACAGTATGTCTCCCAATCCCTTCAGATTTGTTGGAGCTGAGGGTTTTTTTTCACAGCGGGTTTACCCAAGTTCCATGCAATAGTGATAAGATATTATGATATGTGTAGCCTATGTACAGTGTGTGTGAATGATACACTGCACAGTATGTACCTATCAAGTTGTGTGGTGCATGCATAGCTACCGCAGCAAAGTAATTGCAGTAGCCTACGTTTGATTATGCCTGTACTCATCAACGAATATTATATAACGAACGGATATTTATAATATTGTACATAATGTCTTTTTTGTATATCACTGTAGACCACGGTGCTAGACCACTGGACCACCTCAGGCCACCAGTAATAACCATAATTGTGGATTACTATTTACAATTAGTAGTCTCCTAATCTCGCTACAGTTTGAGCGAGACTAACTGTCATTGTTTCAGCCCATTCATGCCTATAGACAACTGTACAATCATTCATATTGAGTTTATTCACCCAATGAAGTAAAGATGAATAATACTGCCCTTCACGTTGCAACCTGGTCTCACATGGCAACCGTCAGGATTCGACGTCTGTCGTTCGTCTCCAAACGTCGAATTCCGACGAGAAAACGAGCTCTGAAAGCGCAGGGGTGCGCCTGATATGTGCGCCTGTCGGGCTGCACGCCACATTTTGAGATACAAGCGCTTCAACGTTCATTCATTTGGAACTGCGAGAATGAGTAACATTAGCCCGATTGCACTTCAGTGTTTCCTCTACATGCATTTATTGGTGGCGGGCCGCCACGAATGAATTTCCTCCGCCACGAATTGATTCAGTCCACACACAAAAAAAAAAAAAAAAAGTTCTCAAAAAAAATAAAATAAAAATCTGAACATTTTAGCTGATTAAAATATATCTGATCCTAGATCAGCGCTATAATGGATGTTGACTAAAAGTGCACCTAAATCCACGCCCATCTCTCTCTAACCGCTGATCCAAAATCAGATTAATGACATTCAGTTGACGACGTGACACAAGGGCTCCTGATTGGTCTAAATGTGAACTGTGGTATTATTGTTATTGTGTACAGGCCACCGTAGTGACATCAGGGGGGTATTCCATCAACATCGCTAAAGGGAAAATCCAGGTTTAGTCTGATAAATCTCGCGAGAGTTCTTAAAAATATCCAGGCATATTCTGATAGGTCTCGCGAGAGTTATCAAAAATAAGCCAGGATTTTCCTTTAGCGACGTTGATGGAATACCCCCCAGGTCAGGTGGGCAGGTTACGACGAGACATCAAGAGACCGGTATTGTAGAGCTTACAGAGCGAGTTAAAATAAAGACACTTACATTGAAATACAGAAGTTACTCATTCTCGCAGTTCCAAATGAATGAACGTTGAAGCGCACTGCCGTCGGGTTGTAAAATAGCCTAGTTTGATAGGCCTATTGATAGCGAATAAAACAGTGAAGATGACAATTGTTTCTGCTGTTGTTATTAAAATCTGTTCTCCGTTGGTTGTATCTCAAAATGTGGCCTATTAAAATCTGTTCTCCGTTGGTTGTATCTCAAAATGTGGCCTATTAAAATCTGTTCTCCGTTGGTTGTATCTCAAAATGATGTGGCCTAACTAATGATGTGGCCTAACTAATTAATGCAAGTGCAGCCAGGGGCGTGTCCAGGGGGTGGCCTGGGGTAGCACGTGCCACCCCTGAAATCTGATTGGCCACCCCAGGTGCCACCCCCCTGATTGATTGGCACACAGCTGACATGATGTATATAATTTGATCTAAAGAACTCTCAAAAAACACATACGAAATATTGTTTTAAGTACAATAAAGCTTTATTTCTTTTAAGAACGTGTAGAGTGCATCTCCAGCAGTGCGATATCTGTAAACATACTATCTGTAGACTCTCCGCTCAGGGTTGCCAGATGGGATTGACAATTTCGAGCCTAACCAGTCTAAAAACAGCTAAATCCACAAAAAACAGCCCATCTGGCAACCCTGTCTCCGCTGCTTCAAACTCTTCCACCGACACTTGAATGGAATACACTCATGACCAAATGTAATACGCTGCGCTCAAATGTAATACACATTGATTTTATTTTGGCACAAATATGCCGTATTTTTGCATTGTATTTAGTGTTACACGTGTATTGCATTCCGATGTGTGTATTGCATTCCGATGTGTGTATTGCATTTAAATGTGGCACGATCCACCCTCCATAGAGTTAGGTACGCTTAAAATAGCTTACAACGGCTACTAGCATAAAGAAATGTCTGATTGTTGCGTGTTCGGTTGTCAGAATCGATATTCCACGACTATCGGACTCAAGTTCTACCGAATTCCATCAGGATCAGACCATTTCAGAGCAACAGGCGGCGTCAACTGGACTGAGGACAAGATAAAAAAAAAATGCTTGTGCATGTGCCGCCCATTTTATATCAGGTAAAGTATTGTAGCAACCGTGTAATAATATGTTCATTAATGTTGCAATTAATGCTCAGAAATTCAATGTTAGCACTGTTACTGTGAGCTGTGTTGTGTGCAAATGCATTCCTGTGATTGGTGGAGGTCACGGGGGGGGGGGGGGGGCGGGTGTTGCGTTGAGGAAAGGAGAGCAATTAGTTTGCAATTAAACGCACGGATTGTAAGACAACCTATCTTGTCTTTGGCTTGGGAGGACTTCTGATTTCAAGACATAAAAGTCTGAATCTAAGGAATATTGCACTACGGTCATATTATGTTTAGGTGCACGCACCGGAAGAGGAAATAGATAGACTGTTCTAATGTTTACACCTGCGTTCGCCCTGCTCAGGACTTGTTTAATTATTGTCATTTCATTAAAGCAAATGAACAAATGGAATATTGTTCTTATTTATAATTAAACAACGTGATGCAGTCAAGCAGACAAATCCAGCAAAGAGGAAAACGCATGTATTCGCGGACGACTCACACGGACATCGGCAAATAACGCCACCCCGCAATCTGTAAGCAAATGGAATATTGTTCTTATTTAGAATCTATGTCATGGTATTTGATGTACTGTACATGACCACAGATTGCGTAGTTGTAGGCATCTAGTGATTTATATGCTCTCAATTTCTCACGGGCCTACACGCTAGGCAATGCAAACTTGAATGGCCAGGTAATGGATTGGAACAATATCTCGTTAACTCCGACCACTCCCCCAGATTTGTTTGTTTAAATAATAAATATATTAACGCTTTATTAATGCAAGTGCAATCGGGCTAATGTTACTCATTCTCGCAGTTCCAAATGAATGAACGTTGAAGCTCTTGTATCTCAAAATGTGGCGTGCAGCCCGACAGGCGCACATATCAGGCGCACATATCAGGCGCACCCCTGCGCTTTCAGAGCTCGTTTTCTCGTCGGAATTCGACGTTTGGAGACGAACGACAGACGTCGAATCCTGACGGCTGCCGTGTGAGACCAGGTTGCACCTTATTATCAGATGTTCAGTTATGATTAGACCTGTGTCGGCAATGATAATAATACACAACAGGCAAGACGGTTGTAGCCTACATAGATATACGCAGATTAATATTTGTAGATTCATTTTCGAACATTGTAGTAGCCAATTGCAGAGTGTATTATTTATTTTGTTTGTTTGAATCCTCACTGTGTTCATGTTATAATGTGCAGTGAACAAACAATTGTTGGGTGAATAAACGGTCTCTTGCCACAAATCGGAATTCTCTTGCCGTGAAATGTGTACATCAACTAAAATGTCAGTGATCTACTAGAACTGGAGCAGGACGGGCGCGTATGACTGCAATGTACTGTGCAATGTAATGTGCTGCGGGCTACATTTGATTATGCACCTCAAGCCACCAGTATATTGATAATTGATAATAAGATATTGATAATGTATTTCGCTGCCGCTGCGCGATCTATAGAAACTGAGCGGGACGTGTGTGGTGTGTATCAGTCTCGCGCGGGCTATGCGCGATGCAAAACAGCTGTGTTTTACTATCACTTGACGTAATGGTTGATGCATGGGGGAGGGTCATCTTATTCTCAATGATCGCTTTTTTATCGTTTCCGATCAACAAACAATGGATGCCAATTCATCCAACAAGCCCTTCAAACCATCCCCCCACACCTCCCACCAGAAAGGTTGTACTCAGTTGTACTCAACTCTCTCAACTCTCGCAGCAGTAGTAATGAAAGTAATTGCAGTAGCCTACATTTGATTATGTAATCATCAACGAATATTATATAACGAACGGATATTTATAATAGACCTACAGTATATAATGTATTGTAGCGAACGGAGACTTGGTAGTGTAACTCGCCCCATGCGGGAATCGAACCCCGATCTCCCGCATAACCGACGACCGCGCTAACCATTAGACCAAGAGAGTTAACTCCCTTGGAGGAGCTGTTAACGGGGCCTCATACAGGATCGTTACACTATCCTCACCGTTCGGGAGAGCGTTCCCTCACGCTTCACTATGTCAAGTCCCTCACGTGGACACGCCTCTCCGATGGCCTTCCTTCCATCCCAACTTTCAGACACCAGTGTAGCGAACGGAGACTTGGTAGTGTAACTCGCCCCATGCGGGAATCAAACCCCGATCTCCCGCATAACCGACGACCGCGCTAACCATTAGACCAAGAGAGTTAACTCCCTTGGAGGAGCTGTTAACGGGGCCTCATACAGGATCGTTACAGTATTATTATTTTTTCTGAGCAGTCCCATGGTGACCCGTGGTGACCACCACGTAAATAGGCTACACACCACCCAGGCAGAAGAGAGAAAGAGTTTAGTGGCAGAGGGGAGACAAACGGGTTTCAAAGTTTACAAGCTAACAGCAGTCGCCGGGGCTGACAGGCTGATGTTACGGCCGAAGTTCACGACAAATAAACACGACAGGCTTGTGCATCTACTGTATGTGAAGCTCATAATTATAATAACACAATATTGCAATATTTATTACGATTATTTTTGTATAATAATAATAAACCATCATTCGTTAGTAATGAAAACTCCCGCAGTCCGGATCAATCTCCTCTCCACTTTACACATTACATAACCAATATTTATTTTGACATCACAACAATGTCAACACAATCACAACAGAATCTTATTTTATCCAATCAGGTTTTATATTTTGATTATGACATCATGTCTTTCAACATTGTCTTTTCACTAGGTGAAACTAACTATAACAGGTTGCGGCGCAGGTACGCGCTCCTGTGAGATCATTCAAGTTTCAAGTTTATTTGTCATTATACCAAATACAATTATATAATGTATCAAAATAAAAAGAATGAACATATTCAGCCATTCCATATAATCACATATAACAACCCCTGTGAGCAGTTTCAGGGGCTAACAGGCTGACGTTACAGGCGAAGTTCACAACAAATAAACAGACTTTATCACTGTGAAGCTCATAATTATGATAACACAATATTGCAATATTTATTACTATTCTTTTTTAATAATGATAATCAACTTTAATTTGTTACTAAAGCTCCCGCAGTCTCAATCAATCTCCTCTCCATATATATCATGTATATTTACATTTGTTCCATAGTTAGTTTTCAGCTGACTCAAGCTTCATATCAGATTGCACTAATAATTTCCCTGCTTCTCTGCGCATAGGAACTTTATGCATTTTTAGAGGTAGTGATCTTGTCATTTTCTCTTCTTGTGTGACATCGCCATCCAGCGATCTTTGTGCGTCAGTACACACTCCCCCATTGTGAAGAGTGGTCGTGTGATTCGACACCTCGTCGCGCTAAAAGTAGGTGAAAAAACGTAGCGCTCGTAGTGTTAAATAGCTAAACAAAATAATAATAATAATAATAATAATAATAACAATAATAATAATAATAATAATAATAATAATAATAATTCAAGATTCATGATTTCTTATTGCCATGTGACTTGTTTGCCAAAAGTTTATTACATCCCATTACAAGTACAAGAGAGTAAAATTCATGGCAATGGAAACAATTAGGCAAGATACAATTGAGCAATACAATAATAAATGGTAAAAAAATAATAATGTTGTGTCCGTGTGCATGCATTTATCATTATAGTCCATAAAGCATCTAGTGGGGTGTAGTTCCTTCCCATCCCATCTGGGCATCAAAGCTGTAATAAAAAAAGAAGACAGTACATTTAAAATGATTGCCCACTGTTACCAACACCACTTTTAACGAAATAGCCTACTACTATCTTCATAAAATAGAATTGCTTATACAATGACAATGACAAATACCTGAAGTGCTGGTGACTCTCATCAAGGTGTCATCTCTCAGAACCTCTCACCTCGTCATTCTGTAACACAAATTTCAGGTCAGAGGTGTGGACACTTCTCTAGTGTAGGTTTTCCATAGACTCAGTGTACTGTAAGTAGGCTAGTGAAATCATTTAAATTCACAGTATTATTCTACAGCAAATCTACATATCAATGAATTAATCATTATTTTTGATTCCACACAACATTATCGTTCATTACAAAAGCATTTACTTTTTCTATAATCTATTATATCTCTAACAAAGCTAGCTAGCTAGCTAACAAGCTAACACTTGTTTGGCTAGCTGGTACACACAAACACACTAAAATGGTGCATGAAACATATTACACTATGTTGCATGTTTAGTAGGTCTCCAACAAATGTATTTATTCATTATGTTTTATCTTTGACAACCTATTTCTTCCTCCCACCATCTCCTATTAGTTTTGTAGAGGGGTGGCATAATTGTGGTGAGCAGTTTCAGTGGTTTGATAACTGAGGCTAACAAAAGTGTTATCTACCTTACTCACAAAACAACAAATAACTGTTTGGCTATCCTAAGTAAACAACACAAAATCCTAGTAAACAACACATGTAACTCACTAAAACTTACCCAAGAACACAGCAGAAGGTCTGTCTGCAGACGACTGTCCCAAGAATAGTGAACTGTGGAGATCAATGTCTGACATTCCGTTGTCATCTGTCATCGTCAGATTTGGAGTTCAGAGTTCCCGTTCTGAGTTTCCATTATGTATAGTCCAATATGAAGGAGTTCATTAATTGCCCACTGTCGATATTTCTGCCTGCTTTTGAAATTCTGTTGATAGCATTAGCGAGAGCTTCAGCCTCCATCTTGTAAATTTGTCAACAGGTCCAGACGCACATGGCTACTTAAATACAGCTGGGGTGGGCGTTGCTACACACACTGCCACACTAATACGAATAATCCCCACTACCCGACTTTGCTAACTAAATGTAGGTATTTAGTGAATGTAAAACTGTTGGATATGATATCGAGTGGGTTCTTCATCGCTTCGTTTGTCGTCCTATGCCAAAAACCGGAAAACACATTTTTTCACAACAAGACTTGTTTGGCTCGATTGCGAGCTTTCACAATTGCCGAGATGCGGACCTTTTAATGAAACCCTGTCACATATGGAGGAGAAGGTTTTACCTTTCTTACACTCAGACTGAAACACATATGGAGGAGAAGGTGTTACCTGTCTTAGACTCAGACTGAAACACATATGGAGGAGAAGGTGTTACCTGTACCCTTAAGCGGGGTACACACATAAGGATTTTCAAAATCTTATCTGAGACAGACCCCACACATGAAGAAACTAAATCTTGGATTGAACAGCCTTGATCGTATTGTGTGTGGTGTGCGCCGATTTCCCCATTTCAGCACCCCACAGACATAAAGATTTTCGTTACGACAGACTCCAAACTCTCTAGAGTCTCGTTCCCCAAGCCAGAAATCTCGCGTGAACCCATCCTTTTAATATTGCTTTTAAATTACAAAATAATTAAATTAAGATTATATAATGATTAAAGCACTTTGAGCCGCAACGTTTGCAGGAAAAGCGCTATACAAATAAAGTTATTATTATTATTATTATTATTTTCTAACGTAGTACCCTGACTGACCTGTACGAGACAACCATGTGCGACAGGGCAAATAAAGTGTAGAATAACGAAAAGAAGAAGTCAGCTTGCTTCTTGATTGGCTACGTTATAGTTGGACTCGCGAGCAGGGTTGCCAGATGGAAATGACATTTTCCACCCTAACCACAGTCTAAAACCGCTAATTCCACCCAAAAATCTGGTAACCCTATGATTTCTGGTCGTAAGTATTGAACACATTTGACATTTACGATTGCCGGCCACGCCCATTTTCCGAGCAGGTTGTCGGGAGAGATTGACTCTTAACACACCTCACACCACAGGATTTTGTTATAGGAAAATGTTAAGAGCCATCTGATAATCGGGCGTTTTCTGTCATTTTCAGCCATCCGAAAATCGGGCCAAAATCGTCCAGAAAATCCTTATGTGTGTACCCCGCTTTAGACTCAGACTGAAACACATATGGAGGAGAAGGTGTTACCTGTACCCTTAGACTCAGACTGAAACACATTGAGCAACCGAGTGTCCAATGCTGATGGATCTACTAATGTTTGTGTTCAAGAATTTTATTGTAAAATGTGAACGCAAATAAAGATACTAAAATGTGTGTGTGCCAGTACATTGTGTATTTATTGCTTTCCCAACATGGACCCCCCCCGCTCACCTTGGTGACGCCCACCTGGTACGTTCCTGCTCTGACGGGACAGAGCTTGTGCAGCATCAGGACACAGTTCTCCCCATCAGGAGGGGGGGGCTCCTTCAGACCCATCAGAGCTTTATACCTGAGGACACACACACACACACACCTCATCATCATCCTCGTCATCATCATCATCATCCTCGTCATCATCATCCTCATCATCCTCATCATCATCCTCATCCTCATCATCATCCTCGTCATCATCATCCTCATCCTCATCCTCATCATCCTCATCATCATCATCCTCATCCTCGTCATCATCATCATCATCATCATCAGGTGGACTTCCTTGGTAAAGCGTTGTGACTTCCTGTCAGCTGACCTACCTCCTGAGGAAGGTGTGGAAGGGCAGTCTGACCGGGTAGCCGTCCTTCCTGATGCGGATGGTCTCCAGGATCCCAGAGTACCTCAGCTGAGCGCCCACCAGCTCCATGTCCAACACACCTGGCTCCTACACACGCACGCACGCACACACACATGCACACACGCACACACGCACGCACGCACACACGCACGCACGCACACACGCACGCGCGCACGCACGCACGCACACACACACACACACACACACACACACATACATACATACATACATACATAAACACACACACACACACACACACACACATACAGTACATACATACATACATACATACATGCATACACAAACACACACACACACACACACATACATACATATAAATGATACATAATACATCAGGTATATATCATAGCAGCACATACTCCAGGTCAGAGACGGACCGTCACACCCTACCTTATGATGGTTTGGCTTAATGCATCGAACAAAGTAGGGGTTACACCTGCAACACAGACAGAAGCAATCAATCTCCGCATCACAGCACAGCCGGCACCAATCACACCCCAGATCAACCAGATCCATCAACCAGATCTGAAACTTGAGATCTTCAACAGAACCTAACAGAACCTAGCCCTCAGAACCTTGAACTGAGAACCTCGAACTCAGAACCTAGAACTCAGAACCTAGAACTCAGAACCTAGAACACAGAATCGAGAACTCAGATTTTTCTTAATAAAGTCAGAAAATAGCTAGAAAATAGAATAGAAAATAGGCCTGAAAAAAACCCAAACTCTGTAGGATAGCCCATCAGAACCCTGTAGAACGTAGAACCCTCTAGAACGGACCTCTCCATCTTCTCCACCAGCTCCTGGAGGCTGCTCTGGAACTTGGCGCTGACCGTGTTGGCATGGTAACGCCGGGCCGTGCTGCTCCTGCGCACCGCCGAGCGCTGCTGGGACACACTCTCAGAGTGCCTCAGGAACAGGTTAGACACCATCTACACACACACACACACACACACACACACACACACACAGAGCAGACACACACACACACACACACACACACACACACATCTCAGAGCATTATGGTACTGTGGAGCACAGTGAGCTCCACTCTGATTGGCTGACAGGGTTGACCTGTTCTCACCCTGTTCTTGCTCTGGGTAAAGAGGTCCAGTACGTCCTGACGAACCCAGTCAAAGTTCTTATCCAGGAACTTCTGGACCTAGAGGAGGGAACGTCAGAGAACATCTGGAGAACCATGCCATCATCTCACAATAAGGACTGTCTGCTTAGCTAACAGGTCTGGGAACAGCAGGATCACTTGATGGACACATTATTTCATAAGGTCTATAAAGCACGCGTGTGTTTGTGTGTGTATGTGGGTGTGTGTGTGTGTGGGTGTGTGTGTGTGTGTGTGTACCTGGTAAGTGACTTTCCCGGCATAGTGTTTGAGAGTGAACTCTGGTTGTGGCATCTTTGGCCTGGCGTACAGCGGGCTGTTACCATGGTGATAGTGGCACTTCTGGAGGAAGGTGTGGTCTGTTGCCTAGCAACGGGTGGGACAGTCCCGAGTTTAGACAGCATAGAAAGTGAAAGACACACGGGCGATTCTGTCAAAACTAAGAGCCTGGAACTTGAAGGCTGCGTTCGTCAATTCGCTCTGAGAGCTCTGGAGCGCAGACTGGGTTCAACGGCATAAAGGGACCGAGTCATTCGATTGGACAAGAGGCGTTCCGTGACTGCTGATCAGATCCCAGAGCGAAATTACGAATGCAAGCCTAAGCGTCTGGTACAGGAATCAGCTGTTACCTGAGGGAAGCCGCTTTGGTCGTCAAGGATACGCAGTATCCCGTGAGGCTTTGCGGCGATGAGGTCGATGCAGGCCTGGTTGTCGCTGAAGGACAGCTCCTTCCAGCTGATCTGCTCCCTTATATACTCCTCCTGACACAGGAAATACAACCTTATATACACCTCCTGAGAACAGGAAATACAACCGCCATGCTGGTTCAACACCAGCCGTGGAGCTCCAGCCCCATCCAACGCCTCTGTCTGGGAGATGTGGCTCTGTGTGTGTGTGTGTGTGTGTGTGTGTGTCTGGGTGACGTGGCTCTGTGTGTGTGTGTGTGTGTGTGTCTGGGTGACGTGGCTCTGTGTGTGTGTGTGTGTGTCTGGGTGACGTGGGCTCTGTGTGTGTGGTGTGTGTGTGTGTGTGTGTATGTCTAGGTGACGTGGATCTGTGTGTGTGTGTGTGTGTGTGTGTCTGGGTGACGTGGCTCTGTGTGTGTGTGTGTGTGTGTTTGTCTGGGTGACGTGGCTCTGTGTGTGTGTGTGTGTGTGTGTGTGGTGTGTGTGTGTGTGTGTGTGTGTGTGTGTCTGGGTGACGTGGCTCTGTGTGTGTGTGTGTGTGTGTGTGTGTGTGTGTGTGTCTGGGTGACGTGGCTCTGTGTGTGTGTGTGTGTGTGTTTGCCTGGGTGACGTGGCTCTGTGTGTGTGTGTGTGTGTGTCTGGGTGACGTGGCTCTGTGTGTGTGTGTGTGTGTCTGGGTGACGTGGCTCTGTGTGTGTGTGTGTCAGTCACACTCACCTGCTCCTCTCTGAAGACGACCTTGTTGAAATAGAACTGCAGCGTCTCGTTGGCGTAGTTTATACACAGCTGCTCGAAACTGTTGAAGGTCAGATCCTACAGAGAGAGACAAGTAAACTGTTGAAGGTCAGATCCTACAGAGAGAGAGAGAAGTAAAGACAGATGGAGAGATAACACTAGAACAGCCGTTCTGTGACTAAAGAAAAATGTTATATCTTTGCACTCTATCAAATTTCAAGACCCTCCTTTCATGACTTTTCCTAGATATGTGCATTCTACCACCCAGTATACTTACATTTTCAAAATCACATCAGGATAAGATAATATAAAGCTATTTTGCAATTTTTCTAAATGGTACTGCACTTATATAGCGCCTTATTCCAAAGCGCTTTACAACGGCCTCTCATTCACCCATTCACACACACATTCACACACCAATGGCGGCAAAGCGCCGGCCCGCTCATTGGGAGAAATTTGTCTTGCCCAAGGACACTTCGAGTGTCCACCCGGGGCTCGAACCACCAATCCGCCAACCTTGCGATCATTAGACGCCGGCTCTACCTCCACCCCCTGTTTTTCTGTGTAGGAAGCAGGCAAATTTACAAGCGGCCAACTAGTGGTCGCTGTGTGTAAAAATAGCAGCATGAGCATTGTAAAGAGTAGGTAAAAAAGGCATGGCTGTTCATAAACCATGTTGTCGGTCAGATCCTACAGAGAGAGAGATGTAAAGACAGATGGAGAGATAAACCATGTCAGTGTTGAAGGAAATGACAAAGGACAAAGACCACATGACACAAACCAGGCCGGACTCGTCCTGACCTCAAAGCCGTAGATGTCCAGGATGGAGATTGACAGGGCCTCGTTCCGAGGGTAGACGCGCCCATTGATTCGCTCCGTCAGCCAGTTAAAGAGCAGCGAGTACAGGATCTTGGCAACAGCATCTCTAAGGGAAAGATGTCAATTTTAGAGCTGTTTTAGCTCACACTTACACATTTACACACACATACACACACACACACATACAGACACACACACACACACACCTGGCGTCCACTGCACTCTCCACGGTCAGAGGGGTGTAGATCTTCTCCCGGACTGTGTCCTAGACGTCAGTAGTAGAGATGAACAGATTATTTATCCATCCATCCATCCATCTATTCACCTATCCCTCCATCCCTCCATCCCTCTAGCCATCCATCCATCTATTCACCTATCCCTCCATCCATCCATCCATCCCTCCCTTCATCCCTCCCTCCATCCATCCATCCCTCTATCCATCCCTCCATCCATCCATCCCTCCCTCTCTCCATCCATCCATCCCTCCATCCCTCCCTCCATCCCTCCATCCCTCCCTCCAACCAACCAACCATCCCTCCCTCCCTCCCTCCTGCTCACAGTGAGTTTGAAGGTGACAGCCTTCTGTAGGCCTTCAGGTGAAACCTGGAGAAGTTCAGCCACGACTCTGATCTCCTGGGCGCTCACCACCGACGCCCCCTCCTGGCCTTCTGTCTGCATGACAACACACACACACACACACACACACACACACACACACACACACACACACAGCTGAGTGACCATGTTTCATGTCTTATTGTAAGGTAATTGCCGTTTAATCAGTGTGGCTATTGTCTAAGGTACTTGTCTATTGGTTATTCACTGTTAGCCAGGCAATTGGCTATAGTTCATAAAATTGCTGTTTAATCAGTGTACCTATTATCTAAGGTACTTACCTATCAGTTATTCAGTGGTAAATGGTAATTGGCCTGCACTTATATAGCGCCTTATTCCAAAGCGCTTTACAATGGCCTCTCATTCACCCATTCACACACATTCACACACCAATGGTGGCAAGCTACCATGCAAGGCGCCTGCCCGCTCATTGGGAGCAATTTGGGGTTCAGTGTCTTGCCCGAGTCTAGAAGATAAAGCATCTGTAGTGGTTTTATATTATGTTATACTGAGAAATGTGAGTTGGGCAAAGCTAGCACTCAAGGAAGGCCCATTTCCTTCCTGAAAAGGTATGAGCCAAGATATGTGTCGCAGTGAACAATTTGGACTATGGACAGGGCCCATAACTTATGTAATCACAGATTTGTATAATATGATTGGTTCCCAAGATTGGTGACCTCATGACCAAGGATAGTTCTATAAATATGAGTCCCACCATTGTTGGTGGCTGGCTTTTGCTTCCTGCTTGCTCCTGGCTGCTATGCTCATGTAAACCTTGGTTTAATAAAAGGCCTCTTTGGAGACAATTGATCTAAGCTCTTTGTGCTTTGTAGGTTATACTAAATCTATTAATAATCAATTAGGAGCCACAACACATCTCTTCCCCTGCTTGATTCATTGTTGTTTTTGTCGACTTTGAATGCATTAAGCACCACCAACATCTTGCTTTGACCGTTACCCTATATCTCTGTACTGACCAATTGCAATCACAATGTGCTTTCTCCCTATTCCTGTTATTTTGTCCCTCATGAGGACACACAGACGCTTCACCCCGGCTCGCAACCCTGCAGTAGCTCGTATCAGATTCAAGACCCTGCTGCTTGCCTACCGGGCGGGAATAGGGACAGCCAATGTCTACCTGCAGGCAATGGTCACCCCCCAAACATTAGCCCGTTCACTCCGCTCCTCCACCTCGGCTGGCCGACTGGCCCCCCCACCACTACGCCGATGCGGCAGTCACGCTGCCCGATCACGTCTCTTCACTACCCTGGCTCCCCGCTGTTGGAATGAGCTTCCCACGGCTGTCAGAACTGCAGAGTCACTACCCATCTTCCGTCGTAGACTGAAGACCTCCATCTCTTCAGGTTACAACTTAACTGCTCCTCCTGAGACATCTAGTACCCCCCCAGCACTGTTTCTCCTGTGTCTTAAATCAGATTAAAATATTCCTTCTTCTAGCACGACGACTGCCAATGGCCCCGGGCCCCTGGCCCCAGGCCTGAGCATAGATGACAGTTTCCTACTCTGACTAATGGATAGTTGATTCACTTACTTAAGTCAAATGTATTGATTGTAAGTCGCTTTGGAATAAGGCGTCTATGCCTAAAATGTAAATGTTGTGTTTCCTCTGTGTGTGTGTGTGTGTGTGTGTGTGTGTGTGTGTGTGTGTATGTGTGTGTGTGTGTGCGTGTGTGTGTGTGTGTATGCGTGTGTGTGTGTGTGTGTGTGTGTACCTGGAAGGGCTGGAAGTAGACGTTCCCCAGGTGCAGGACGGAGGAGAGCAGTCTGAAGATGGTGTTCTGCTCCTCAGGACTGAAGCACAGCGTCTCCATGGCACTCTGCACCCTCTGGAAGTCCTCCCCATCGGCCTTCCCCTCGATCGCACAGTCCCCTCCCTGCGTAGAGGGAGACGGAGGGAGGGAAGGAGGGAGGGATGGGGGGTGGGAGGGAGGGAGGGAGTAGTTACAGTACAGTAAGTACAGTACATACTGCATGCACAGAAAGACAGAGAGAGAGAAAAGGAGAGAGAGCGGAAAGAGAGAGTGTGTGTGTGTGTGTGTGTGTGTGTACCTGGTTGAGGTAATAGTAGGTCTCGGCCTCCTGTAGATAGAGAGAACGTTTCTCGTGGGAGGGAAGGCCTGCCAGCATCTCATAGAAGATATGGTAGTTCCTCTCTGATTTGGCCTGGAGACACAAAGGAGCTAGCCGCTTACACTTTCCCAAAGAGAAATAATAAATAATATTAATAATACATTTTATTTGTATGGCACCTTTCAAAACACCCAAGGACACCTCCTCACAGGGCAAAAGACAGCAAAATACAGTCAGGTTAAAAACAGTGGAGGTGACAAGGTGTCAAACACAGTTCAAACTAAACAAAAAGAAAAGCAACAACCGAAAACAGAACAAAAGAACAACAGGAGGTGAAGTACAGGGACACAGGATACAGATTAAAGTGAGTCTGCCAGTTTGAATAGGTGGGTTTGGAGTTTACTTTTGAATGATAGTTTATAGAGTCAGACTGACGGATGTGGAGTGGCAGGTGAGTTTCAGAGAATGTTCCAAAGATGTTCAAGCACAACATCCTGATCTCAGCGGCAGGCTTGGGGTTTCCATCTGTGTGCAGTGGGTACCCGACCCAGTCTCCAACACCCAGCTGTTCAAAACGTTTAATCTGGATCAGAATTATCCTCTTTGTTGCTCCCCAGCAGGATCAGATCTACTGTATCTGGCTGATTTTGGATTTTCTATCTGGCAAATCAGACAGCTCGACACTCTATCAGCCAGCAGGACACTCTAACCGCAAGGCCACTGAGCTGGTGATCTTATGTCAAAACAGGTGGTCAAGTGCTGGTACAGCCAGATAATAGGATCCCTGGGATCGCGTTTCCAGGTCTGCAGAAACGATCGGCCAGAAGGTAATCATTTGGAGCGTGTGTACCCCCTCTTTATCCAAATGGCTGATCTCACTCATTGTTACTGAATGAAGCTCTCTATGGCAGGGTATTGAGACCCTTATTCAGTTGACATTTGAACCATTTAGTAGACGCTTTTATCCAAAGCGACTTACAATTACAGGGACAGTCTCCCTGGAGTAACTTAGGACTTAAGTGTTAGGGCTTAAGTGTCTGACTCAAGGGCACACTAGTGGTGGTGTTCCCAGGTGGGACTTGAACTCATGACCACCGGTCCAACTCACTATCTACTAGGCCACCGCCATCCCTTATGAAAAGACATTGTGTCTGTCTAACGCTTCGAAATATGAAAGCCATTTGTGAAGAAGAGGAGAGGAGACACTCCATGTCTGAAGCTCATTCCTCCTGGGAGGTCAGATGTGACCAGTCAGCAGGTTTGACACCCCAGGCTTAGTGGCTCCTTCTAGGATCTCTGCTCTCTCAGGATGACTCAGGTGTAAGGAGACTCCACCTGCGTTACTGTGTGTGTGTGTGTGTGTGTGTGTGTCTCACCTGAAAGACGATGCGGGACTTCTCCAGCAGATACTGAGACGTTATGGCACCGCTGATCACACCCCTATAGCGCACCCAAGCACAAGTACACACACACACACACACACACACACACACACACACACACACACACACACACATGCCTTAGAACTCAGTGTTCTCAGTGTTAAGTAACACACGGCTCACTAGACATTCACCACATCTTAGTGTGTGTGTGTGTGTTTGTATGTGTGTGTGTGGTGTGGTGTGTGTTTGTGTGTGTGGTGTGTGCATGTGTGTGTGTGTGCGTGTGAATGTGTGTGTGTGTGTGCAAGTGGTGTGTGTGTGTGTGTGTGTGTGTGGTGTGTGTGTGTGGTGTGTGTGTGTGTGTGTGGTGTGTGTGTGTGGTGTGTGTGTGTGTGTGTGTGTGCTTTGTTCTTTTCTGTAAGGCCATCTCTACAATGACACACACTCTATGCTATTCATGAGTATTGAGTCAGCATTCTGAGGGTTAAGCTGACACCTTGCTCACTGTCCAGTCATGATCAACCTGCCATAGAAACCCCTGACACACCTCTGTCCTCCATGGTTACCATGGCCACCACCATGTTATGCTCATTATGCTCATCATCGCCGTGGTAACACATGTTATGGAACAGAACTCACTCCTCCATGAAGATCTCCACGAACTTCCCGAAGCGGCTGGAATTGTCATTCCGGAGCGTTTTGGCGTTCCCAAAGGATTCCAGCAGGGGCGTGGCCTCCAGGATCTACCACCACAACCCACAGGAATCTGAGTTACTACGGGAACAACAACCACAGCAACAACTACTATTGTGCAAAACAAAAAAAAGAAGCTATGAACGTATTACCTCAATCTGTAGGAGCGTGGGAGAGAGGCGGTGTGGGGGAGAGATGGTATAGGGTTAATGGATTTAATAGATGTTAATGATGTTCATTTGATTTGTTTAGTAACATAAGTACGTGTGGACTACCTGCTGTGTGATGTTACGTTTGTGGTGTATCGCTGTCAGGTAGCGTAGCACCAGTTTCATAGCTTCAGTCTTCCC